>NC_064931.1:91530645-91847728 GCF_023897955.1 Schistocerca gregaria
GCTCTGTTGGTGAGTGGACGCATCTGTTCCAAAAGCGAATGGAATGGTTGAGCGTGTCACGTGACTCGGATATCGTCAAACCTTTTGCCGTCGTCGATGTGACAGTCGAGCCCGTCACAGGCAATACGCCCGATATCAACGCGTTTGATCGCGGCGCTACGCCTGGTGCATTTTATCTCCAAAGTCGTAGCTGCGTTGGATTTCCAACGTATGCTGTAAATGGCTCTGAGCACTATGGGACTTAACATCTGAGGTCATCAGTCCCCTAGACTTAGAACTACTTAAACCTAACTAACCCAAGGACGTCGCACACATCCATGCCCGAGGCAGGATTCGAACCTGCGACTGTAGCGCAGCGCGATTCCGGACTGAAGCGCCTAGAACCGCTTGGCCACAACGTATGCTGTAACCGCGGCCGTGAGAAATGAAGTGTTGATGACAGGGCACACTGCAAACTTTTGTGAATTATAAAAGCAGACAGACGGAGGACAGTAGTGCAAATCACTCGTCATTTCAAATTTGGACTGTTCTGGCGGTCAGCAGCCATTGAGACCATTCATCGTCCATGCCAAAAGGGCACCGTGCAGGACAGTTGGTGGACGTATCCCAGTATGGCGTACGTTAATGTGGGATTGTGTTTTACCGGCAAGTGATGAACGAACCTACTGTCTGACTACAGCCGCATCGCAGGAGACCTGAAGAGTGTAGATACTGCACCATTCTGTTGCTCCCGGACTGTATCAGAATGGTTTGAGGAACACTCCGCGAACATAAGGGATGAGATATATTTCCAGGTCAGATGACGCAAGAAGTACTGAGCACATGTGGGATGCCACCAAGCTAGGACTGCGCGCCCATCTGTGAGCTGTCTTGCATCAGGATGTTTTACTCGTGCATACGATACAAATATGCGTATTAAACGGTTTGCTGGATAGACTCGAGAACACAGGTCTTGGTGAAACACTAATAAATAAATAAATGTGTATATAAATATTTAATTGAATGTATAATATAAATGTTGGCAAATGACACAGTTGTATTTAAGCAACATCGTTAGTAAACTGTTGTCACAGATAGAGATCAGCGTCCGGAGAAAAATAAGGGAGCAGAACCTTAATGTGCGTAAATAGAAGAAAGACTCGGTATAGTATGGATACATCATCGGTGCATAGACGTTAGAATCAGTCTATAATGCATATACATATCATTTAATACATATACATATAATTTTAAATGAAACGACCACATAAATTTAGGTGTGGGGGAGCCAGATACCAGGCTGAGATTTATCGTAAGAATCGTAAGGAAGTTTAATTAATCTACGATTAATTTCGCTTGTAAAACGGTCGTTAGACCTATTCTTGGGTATTCATCGTCGATCTGGAATCCCCACCAAGCTGGATTAATGGACAAAATGGAGACAACTTGAAGAGCTGCGCGAATAATCACAGGTTTGTTTATCGAGCGTCACGGAAAAAGTTTAACAAATTAGTAAGATACGCTATAAAAACGCGTTTTAAATTGCCATGGCTATTGCCCTCAAAATTTGTAGACCCCACGTTGCAATGTAAGTCAAGAAAAGTGCTGCTTTTTCCAACGTCTTTCAAACAGGTAAAATGAAACTGGAGTTTACAAACAGGGGCGACGCGAATGTAATAAAAATTGACGATAAAAAAGGCAGGAGCAACGGTACCGATAGGATATGTGCACTCCGCAAGGAATCGTATATTTATAAGTCTGTAGACTTTCATAGTCGTTGTCACTGAAGGCAAAATCTTCTAGGTTGTTAGGCCGCGTCATGTTCCTCATCAATTTTTTCGTACACAATCCACGTTTCGATCTCTCTGTTTGGATGTCCAGCGTCGTCTGGTGTTCCCGATTAGCTGAACATTGCCAAACACCAGTGGCGAGTTTTCTTACACTTGTTCTGAAGAAGTAGGATTATTGGGTAATTTTCCGGCCACTGCTAGTGGCCATCGTCACTGTATAGGTAGCGGAACAAGCAAGGCAAGAGAGGGCGAAGGTTTATTAAAATATTACAGCCTCCTCCGCGCAGTACGGCAATAACATCTTGCTAAATAGGCACACTTCCCCTCTCTTACTTCGCCTCTTTCGCTATCCAGTGACGACGGCCTGCCAACAGTAGCCGGAAATATTTCACTCAATAACTCCACTTCTTCAGAACAAGCGCAGGAGAACCCCTTGTTATAAACGAACGCGACACAGGTCCTTGACAGTATTCAGCTCACCGGAAACACCATACAGTTCTTACACAGTCGACATTTCGACCCCTCTGTCGGGATCGTCTTCAGAAGATATTGAAGAGGAAACTGATGCGGGCCAGCAATCAAGAATATTTTACCTTTAATGACAACGGCTACGAAAGCCTGCAGACTTATATAGTATACGTTTGCTTGCGGAGTGCGAATGTAGAAGTAGCCTCGAATATGGCACGAACTAGTGTGCGCGACTCTTCCCGTTAGTAGCAGCAGCGCTGAAGCTGCGGCCGTGGCGAGATGTCGCTGCGTTCTTGTGGACGCAGACGAGTGAGTAACGGAGGATCACCGAACCCAGGGTCACTTACCTCACGCTACAGCTGCCGGCGGCTTCGCTCGCTGCCTCTCACACCGCCTTCCAGTTCGGCGCTCCTTCTGTTTACAATATTTCCTTTTGAATTCGGTTACGTGTTTCTTCTGGTTCGTGGTTCCTATTCGATACACTACTTTCAGCTATAATTCGGCCATTTAACACAGCAATACCAAAGTAGAGTGCTAGAGTTCCAAACTATTTTCATCGTAACACAACTTTACAACGATGCATTAGTGTGTGTTGTGACGACTGTGACACTCCCTCGCTTATCCCGTTGCCTGGTGCCAAAGGAACGTGACTACTACGCACAAGTTTAGCGTTAAAACGTAGTGTAGCGTGATAAGCTAGGCCCCTCTCTTCCTTACCTCAATGTAAGTGTCACAGATACGTATAGTATGGCTATATCATAGGTGCATAGACGTTATAATCAGTCTATAATGCATATACATATCATTTAATACATATACATATAATTTTAAATGAAACGACCACATAAATTTAGGTGTGGGGGAGCCAGATACCAGGCTTCTGAGTAAATTACTGGACGATTTCATAAAGCTATACTCTTTCAGGCATTAAACTTATTAACGTAATTTGACCAGTGTTACAGAGAGGAAAGTCTGAAGATTTTACAACAGACAGTAGATTCCCTGTTTGTAAGCCGTTGTATGAAACGACGGTCGTCCATTCTCGCCAAGGCATCTCAAGCGGATCTAACAAGTTGTTTCCGTGGCTACAACAATGCGCTTTTTCAGTTACGAGAAACAGATGAAGATATAACAGTATCCCAATCCGGTAGGGTAATCATCACGTCATCGAAAATGAGTTTGCAAATTTATCTGTAGGAATAAAAACTTTTCAAGTATACAATGTGAATAACACGAGCTTCCTGTAATCTAACAATTTATCGCCTTCCTATTTTTAGTCAACAGATTACTAGGCGTCCTAGAAAATTTGTTGTACGATCGTACAATTTCGGTCCAAGAGCGTTACCAAGTATGTAAATTATAAAAAGCAGATACACAGTGTATTAGCGTCAGATAAGAATTAAACACAGTGTATGTCAGCTCTCAAAATATGCTAGGAAAATAATAACTTGCTGCACAGAAGATTGTCAGTAGTACATTATGACATACAGATTTTTACTTCTGTGCAAATTTAATTAGCGTCCACCGTTATTGTGTTTGTGACTGTACGTAGTAGTTATAAAACTGGCAGTGTTAGGTTAGTTATTATGCGAACACATCATTACTGAACAGTCACTACTGACACAGTCCTTGCAGACAACTTAAGCTAAGTATACACAGATATACAAAGCTGATTTGTTCAGAGTAAGTAGATGGTGCATAATGGGTATTATTCTGTCATATGGACGTAAAAGTAGCAATATTAATCAAACTAAAATAAAGGAATATATACCGTTCATCATTTGACCATATAAACGCGTACTATTGCGCCTTTTATAGTCATGAGATGAAAAAAAGATGAAAATTATAAAATCAGAAGAAGACTGTTTCAGTTTTTTTATTATTTTGGTTGTAGAACAAAATTATAAAATCAGAAGAAGACTGTTTCAGTTTATTATTATTTTGGTTGTAGAACCTTCTTTGTATGATGGCTCTACATATTCATGAGAGCGAGCGAGGTGGCGCAGTGGTTAGCACACTGGACTCGCATTCGGGAGGACGACGGTTCAATCCCGCGTCCGGCCATCCTGATTCAGGTTTTCCGTGATTTCCCTAAATCGCTCCAGACAAATGCCGGGATGGTTCCTCTGAAAGGGTACGGCCGACTTCCTTCCCCGCCCTTCCCTAATCCGATGAGACCGATGACCTCGATGTTTGGTCTCTTCCCCCAAAACAACCAACCAACCATATTCATGACTACAGCAATTACCGTGGTTTCTATAGATCTGCGTTGTTTAATACTGTGTCCGAGTGGTCCTTTAGATGAATATAAATTTCAGTCTCTTCCATCAGGTCTATGGCTTACCGTTCTGTATTTTACGCAGAACCTGTAGGGAACATTAATACTAGGTGTTCTGTAATTGGCTTCTTTCAAGTGTGCAGCGATGGTGGATGATTTAGTCTCACTTATTATTGTGTGTTCTTTAAACCAAGTGCTAACCTTTCCTTCTGTTTGTATAGCTTAAAACATTGGGCAGTCTTCAGGGTTAATTTCGTATATTCGCGATTGTGAAAAAGGCTCTAATTCCTGTGATGTGTCTCAAAAGTCTTGTAGATTGTTACTATTCCTGTTGCTGGTTTTTACTTTCGTATTCTTAAACAAACGAGCTATTTTCTCAGAAGTAATACCTAAATTCGGGCATGCAATAACATTGTTTTCCTTTAGTTCGCATGTGTTTGTGTGTGAAATTATTATATGTACGGGACTGGGACGTGTTTTATTGGATTTCTTTCAAAATAATTTGTCCACGAAGTCCATAGCAAAACCGTTATTTGTAGCTACGTTTCGGAGAATATTTATTTCTTGTTCAATTTTTTTTCTTTTTCTATTGGTAAACTGACCAGTCTGAGTAGCATGGCACGAAAATATGCAAGTTTATGTGCTGTCGGGTGTCAGTATTGGTCGTGAACAGTTACGTCTGTTGTGCTTTACGAAAAATATCGAATGTGTGTTTCAAATTTTTGTTTGAGATTTTTAGACGCAAAAAGTTGACGCTTTTGTATTCTCTATTTCTATAGTGAATTTAGGTTTATGATTTAAGCTGTACATTCATGATTGCATGACATTATACTCACCTGTTACGCCATCGAATAAGATTGCAATGTCGTCGACATACTTATACTAATAAAAGATTTCTCAGCTGTACGACTGAACCTACTAAAATTTTCTTCTTCGAAACTGTTAATGAAAATATCTGCTAACGTACCTGCTAGGCATGAACCTATTGCTACCCCATCCTCTTGGAGATAAATATAGTTCTGGAATGAGAAGTAGTTGTATATGGTGGTTAATTGTAGTTCTGTTATTTCATAGGCTTCAGATTGACTGACTTTCTTACGTTTGAAAGTTTATTTTTGATAATTCCTATCGTCTCTATTATCAGACTATTTGTATAAACGGTGAAAACATCAAGTGATGATAATTTTTCACTATCTGGAATCGTAATTTTTTTATTTTCTCTATGATACCGTAAAACTTTTTATGGTGTATTTATTGTCATATGTGTAATATTCCTTAAGGAATGTATTAAGATTTTTACTTGTAACATGTACTGGGATGTTGATCACATTAACTTTCGTGGTGTCCCTTTCATATGTATGTTAGGTTGAGCACACAATTATGGTGTTTTCGAATTCATTATTGTATCGTCTCGCCCGTTTTTTTTCTGTGAATATAAAGAAAGGTATATCTTTTTAGTGCTTTCTTCAGATGTGCTGCAAACTTGATAGTTGTGTGACGGCCATTTTTATATTATTTAGTTCGAAAAATTCTAGTAGTTTGTTGGTGTAAACCTCCTCTTACATAATCACCTATATAATTTCTATATCCGATTTTGCACTAACTGCTTTGTGTTCTTCGAGTTTGTCGCTTATTCGACGTATGAAATCACTATCCATTGTTCTTTATTGGCCCTGTTTTGCCATTCTGCTTGTGTCCGTTTTATTTTCGCGATTTTATAAGAAATGTTGTTTTGTTCGTGAGATGGCAACAACCGACAACAAATAAATAAAAATTGCAGCTGAAAGCAGTACGAAGTCATGTAAACAAAAATAATACCGTAGTCAGCTCTGTTCGGGCGTGGTTTGATAATGACTAGGTTGAAAATAAATACCTCCTTGGCATGGCCAGCCACTGAGTTTCAATCTCATCATGAGCTCGTGTCCGATAACAAAAGATCCGTCTTTTTTCCCATCATTTACAACGGAACCAAATGCTGCTCTACACAGAGAATAGTACTAATTTCTGGTATTAATAATGGCTTTATGACAGATAGATAGTGAAGCGGTCCATGTGCTTTTGAAATGTAGTGTTTTGGCTATCTTATTATGGATGGAGATGTCACTCAAAGGAATCGGTGTCGGAACAAAGCTGTTCCTATCAATGAGTATCATGAAGGCTGCCAGGTGCCTGACGGATCGGTATCAACAGTTCCTATGCCTTCACTGGACAACACATGAAGGTGAGCTTGAAATTTAATCCGCAATTTTAGTGGGCCGTACGCCTTTTCATCTCTTTCCTTTCTCCGTTAAAGTTCGCTGCTGAGGCTGCCTTGAGAGCGGGGAGACTTCAGAACTCGGCTCATTTGTAATTTAATGACTGTATGACGAATTGATGCTGTATCTATATGCAGATAGGGTACGGAATGCTGGGCTATCTCTCTGGGACTGCTAACCGGGTTTTGGGGGTCACTGTTAGTGCAAGAAACCACCATGCTCGTAGCTGCGTCTTGCTGTTGCAATTTGGCTTAAGCTTCCTGTCGACTCGAAAGTCATTTAAAGGCCACAAATCAGCTGCGCTCGTCGCAAGATTGGTGTTTAGGAGTTGGTCATTACATTTAGCTGGAGCCTCTCGTAATCCAAGTGGGTTACTAAACTAGATTAGCTGCATCAAAATTAGTATGTGAGATCCCTGTCATTATGTCCGAAAGGCATAACCATGAATCGTGATAATATGTACGGCGAAGCTGCAAGAATTAGTGGCATCATATTCTAAAAGTATAATTGTAATAGTGATTGCTCCTTGTCTTGAAACGTGTCTTCTGGCGCGCTCTGCAGTCAGCATGTATTTGAATTAGATTCCGTTCCTCCTAAGAGCCGAAAGTTTGTGGGAAAAGAGGAAAGAAAAGGCAAAATAGTGGCCTTGTGTTTCTGCAGATTCAGAAGTTCACCGTGACATTATCGTTGCATTCACCTTCTTTCAAGAGTCCGGGTGGCGAGAGTTTCCTAATGAGGTGCCGGCGTTGCCACAATGGTATGGCTAGTTGCTGATTTGCATCGCACGTACGCACCAGTTACGAAGATGAGAAACTGTCCTCTAACGACGAGGGGCGTACACACCCAGGGGAAAGTAAACACCTTTCCCCGTCTTCTCCAACTTCGCATTTTGCTAACGGTAAGTAAACCGTTTCTAATGAGAGCTCAGCATTTCTCTGGAGCAAGGCGGCAGAATAATTAGGTTCTGCGTGGTTTGGTTTAGAATCGAGGATTGTTTCTTTTCAACAAAAACGTTACACGTTTCTTACAACTATAACTCATCGAAGAGGTGCATTGCTGGACCTGAAAAATGGGCAGCGTCACGAGCACCTGGAGAAAATAAGACTGATGCCAAAATGTCTCATTGTGCTCTGAGTACGAGGGTGGCCGCATAAGTACGAGGTCCGGCCGATAGATGGTAGTCGTTGGTGAAAAATATCTTTGGATTAGAAAGTATACGATCTATGAAGCATATGTTGAAGACGCCACATTGTTTAGTATTTGTTTGGCAGCCATCAGTAGTGAACGTTGTGAGTGAACTTGTGAAAATTGAGAATTTTTTTTTTTTTTTTTTTTTTTTTTTTTTTTTTTGTGAAAGGCCTCAGCGCAACCACAAATATTAAGGCGGAATTGGATTCTACTTTGGGAGAGTCTTCTCCTTCGTTGACAACAGTAAAATATTGGGTATCTAAGTTTAAACGAGGCCGTACGAGCTGCCAAGATGAACATGGGGCAGTGGTCGACCAAATGATGTGACGACTCCAGAAATGGTGAAGAAAATCCATGAAGCGGTACTGGATGATAGTCGACTGAAAGTGCCCGAGCTAGCAGACATAGTAGGCATTTCAAAAAATGCAGTACATTGCATATTATCTGAAAATTTGGACATGAGAAAACTGTTTGCAAGGTTTGTGCCGCATTTGCTCACACTCGAGCAAAAACAGTGTCTTGAAGATGTCTCAATTAAGTGTTTAGTGAAGTTTCGCAGCGACAAAGCTGCTTTTTTGCGCCATTTCATAGCCATGGATGAAACGTGGGTCCACCACTTCGCTCCTGAGACAAAAGAACAATCCAAACAATGGACACAAATTGGAGAACCGACTCCAAATAAGGCGAAGACCATTTCATCTGCAGGAAAGGTCAATACGTCAGTTTTTTGGGATAATTTTCATTGACTACCTCGAAAAAGGAAAAACTATCAACGGCGAGTGTTTAACTTGTTCGGGCGAAGAAATCAAGCAAAAACGGCCGCATTTGGCTTAAAAGAAAGTGTTGTTTCATCAGGACAATGTACCAGCTCACAAGGCCGTTATTGCAGTGGCTAAAATTAATGGATTAAAGTTTGAATTGCTACTTCATGCATCCTATTCGCCAGATTTAGCTCTACCGGATTATGTTTTGTTCCCAAACTTGAAAAAATGGCTCTGTGGTCGAAGATTTTCAAAAAATGAAGACGTGATGTAGGCAGCTACTGGCTATTTTGAGGAGTTAGACAGTTCTTATTATAAAAAGGGTATCGAACTTATTGTACATTGCTGAGAAAAGTGTATAGAGCTGAAGGAGATTATGTTGAAAAATAATTTTTTTGGTTGCGTACTTGTGGGACGAATACGAACGAATATTGCCTCATAATTTTTGTTAGCTAGCGTAATAGAACAACTTCTACACATTTCTAAGATATGGGATCGAAAGTATCCGGTCACCTAATAGTGGACATGAATGTGGGGTGTGTCCCCTCTTCCCCTTTATGATGGCTTGGACTCTGATTGGGGCACTTTCAATGAGGTGTCTGTATCTGTGTGGAGGAATGACAGCCTATTTTTCTCAAGAGCCGAAACCAGAAAAGGTTGTGATCTTGGACCCTTGAGTTTGGAGCGAAGTTGACGTTCTAACTCAACCCAAAAGTGTTCCATTGGGTTCAGGTCGGGAGTCTTTTGAGGCCAGTTCATTTCAGGAATTTTATTGTTCACAAACCATTGCCACAGTGTGCACTTTCATGCTGATACAAACATCTATTGTCTCCGAACTGTTACTCTATCGTACACAGTACACAATGCTGTACAGTGAATTCATACCCTTCCGCACTTAGCCTTATCTTAAGCGTAATAAGGAGATCAAACCGTATAACTACAAAAAAACACCAGCATGTTGTAGTACTACCTCCATTATACTTCACCGTTGGTACTGCACATGACGACATTCACCAAACCCAAAGACTTCCATCGGACTGCCACAGGGTAAAGCGTGTTTCTTCACTCAAAAGAACTCGTTCCCTGCTATCCACAGTTCAGTATCGTTACTTTTTACACCACCTCAAGCTTCGCTTAGCTCCACCGTTGTATTCCGTTCGTTTTAACTTCCTACGCGCAGTCATTGTGCTATCTGGACTGCTGGTAGCACTTGGGAAGTCACGAGTGAATCCTTCCTCTGATTTCGTGCGATTTCTGTAACCACCCTGCGCAATGCTCGACCGTCCCTCTCCATCATTTCTTGAAGTCTGCCTAGTCGTGGTTTATCTGTGCAGGTTCTTTCGCGTTTCTACTCCTCAGTCACTTCACCTACAGTCGACTTGGGCACATTTAGGAGGGTCGAAATGTCCCTGATGGGTGTTTTACTCAGGTGACATCCAATGACTAGTCCGAATTCGAAGTCACTGAGCTCTCCTGACCCACCTGTTCTGCTGTTACTGCTAGAGTACTGACAACATAATGTTCCTTGTCTCTTTTTCTACTGGCGAATCCGCCTGTTGTGGCAACTACTCGCTAATTTCGAATTATACGAAGGCGTTCGTATACCTTCGATCAGATAGTGTATATCGGATCAAAGATGACACGTTTCCAGTGTATTTACTGTAAGAATGCTTCCAGTCGTGTCATCAGTTCATTGGTATGTAATATCGGATGTGGTTGGCGTCCCATCAACGGGGTGTTTGGAAATGGAGTGATGCAGAGCAAGGAATCCTGTTTCTGAGACCATTGTCATTATAACGTTGGACTCCACATACAGTATGTGACCAAATTATCAGGACACCTGGCTGAAAATGACTTACAATTTTTACCCTCCATCGGTAAACCTGAAATTCAATATGGTGTTGGCACACCCTTAGCCTTGATGACAGCTTCCACTCCCGCAGGCATACGTTCAGTCAGGTGCTGGAAGGTTTCTTGGAGAATGGCAGCCCATACTCCACGGAGTACTACAGTGAGGAGATGTATTGATGTCGGTCGGTGAGGCGTGGCACGAAGTCGAAAAAATGGTTCAAATGGCTCTGAGCACTATGGGACTTAACATCGATGGTCATCAGTCCCCTAGAACTTAGAACTACGTAAACCTAACTAACCTAAGGACAGCACACAACACCCAGCCATCATGAGGCAGAGAAAATCCCTGACCCCGCCGGGAATCGAACCCGGGAACCCGGGTGCGGGAAGCGAGAACGCTACCGTACGACCACGAGATGCGGGCGGCACGAAGTTGGCGTTCCAAAACATCCTAAAGGTGTTCTATAGGATTCAGGTCAGGACTCTGTGCAGGTCAGTCCATTACAGGGATGATGTTGTCGTGTAACCACTCCGCCACAGGCCGTGCATTATGAACAGGTGCTCGATTGTTTTGAAGATGCAGTCGCTATCCCTGAATTGCTCTTCAACAGGGAAAAGGTGCTTAAAACGTCAATGTAGGCCTGTGCTGTGATAGTGCCACGCAAAAGGACAAGGAGTGCAAGCCCTCTCCATGAAGAACACGATCACACCATAACAGCACCGCCTTCGAATTTCATTGTTGACACTAAACACGCTGGCAGATGATGTTCACCGGGCATTCGCCATACCCACACCCTGCCATCGGATCGCCACATTGTTACCGTGATTCGTCACTCCACACAGCGTTTTTCGACTGTTCAATCGTCCAATGTTTACGCCCCCTTACACCCAGCCACGCATCGTTTGGCATTTACCGGAGTGATGTGTGGCTTATGAGCAGCCGCTCGACCATGAAATCAAAGTTTTCTCACCTCCCGCCTAACTGTCTTAGTACTAGCAGTGGATCCTGATGCAGTTTGATTTCCTGTGTGATAGTTTGGATACATGTCTGCCTATTACACGTTACGACCCTCTTCTACTGTCGGCGGTCTCTGTCAGTCAACAGACGAGGTCGGCCTGTACGCTTTTGTGCTGTACGTGTTCCTTCACGTTTCCACTTCACTATCACATCGGAAACAGTGGACCTAGGGATGTTTAGGAGTGTGGAAATCTCGCGTATGACACAAGTGACACCCAATCACCTGACCACATTCGAAGTCTGAGTTCCGCGGAGCACCCCATTCTGTTCCCTCACGATGTCTAATGACTACTGAGATCGCTGATATGGAGTGCCTGGCAGTAGGTGGCAGCACAATGCACCTAATATGAAAAAAATTGTTTTTGGAGGTGTCAGGATACTTTTGATCACATAGTGTAGGTCAACATCGCTCTTTCACAGTGGTGTAGTAGGAGTGCAGGGGAAATCCTGTGGCATAATTGAGCTATTCCGAATTTTCTACCATTTTTTTGAATTTCCCTCCCTTTATAAATGCGGCAGTTGGCCTATGTCGAAGGGGTGGGGAAGGGGAACAATAGGTGGCAACACAATGCACCTAATATGAAAATCGTATGTTTTGCGGTGTCCGGATACTTCTTATCACATGGAGTAGTTGAGGAAAGATATTTACAATGTATAACTATTAATAACAAAATTGTAACAGTATCGATTCCTTTCGACCCTTGTGACCAGTTCAAGGTGCCGTACCGCCAGTGCTGACGTTGCGGTCGGTGCTCGGGACCCGAGTTCGAGTCTCGGTCGGGCACACAGTTTTAATCTGCCAGGAAGTTTCATATCAGCGCACTCTCCGCTGCAGAGTGAAAATCTCATTCAATGCTAAATGTTGTTATTAATGTCTTTTGTGCGTCTAGAGTGTATGCTACCAAGAGCTTTCATTTATATTTCTACCTTGATAGAAAGCGTATTGCATACATCTTCACCGAGCTCTAAAAATATACGAAATACAGATATGGATGAAAGATTATAGCATTTCGTTCTTTGGTGTGTATATTAGCAGGTTTCCGCAGCCTTTTAAAATACGTAAATGTAGAAAGCGGCATCCAGTTATAGTTTTAGAAATATGACCCAATATATTTGATTCAAAAACTGTTCGTATGCGCAGACGGATTTTCTTGTGATGAGCAACTGGAACAAGGCATTCGTAGGTAAATCTGAAAACAGGAAACTCGTATTTAAAAAAGAAACACTGTTTGTATGTCATAGAAAGCAAACAGTGACCTCCTGTAGTGTTAAGTAGCATCCTGAGAATGAAACTTACGAAATGTCAGCAAGTGGAAGACGAAAAGTGAAAGTTTCCAAACGCCTGTACAAACGCGTGGAGCTGTCGCTTAGTTGGCAATACCAGTATGTTGACTTACCTTTTTGCGGCACACTCAATGTCAGAGTTCACAAGTAATTGTTATACACACCAACTAAACTAATTTTAAAATGTTAACCAAACGATTTCTTCTAATTTAAGATGTACTTAGTATCCTCCTTAATGTCATTATTCCTTTACTTACCGGCTATCAAAATGTTTTTCTCAGGCTACTGCTCGTTGGTTCGTTTGTTGTTTCCACGTTTCGCTCAGCTTCATGTCAAGAATTCCATATCGTATCCTGTTCTGAAACATGTACTCGCGTAACCAGCTGTGACTATGAATATACTGTCAGCGAGATTTTGGTGTATAACGAGAATGTGTTCATGTTATTTCCCTTTTCCAGTTCTGTTGTATGGTCGGGTGATTTCAGCCGTCTAGTCGTAAGCAGAAAATGAGCCTATCGATCCGGTGAAAATATGAACAACGTAAATCAGAATAAATAGATAGAGATTTGAAATGCTGTCGACAGCGCCGAGCCAGGCAACTCACAATGAAAACTCATTGTCATATAACGTGCATCCCCGACATCGCAATGAAATACGATCAATTCCCATTTGGAAGCCACATCTCCAATCCAGATGGTCTTCCTATAAACTGGCAATTTAAATGAAGCGACTTGATAGATTTTAGCGCAGACTAAGTCACTGCCTAGATTGATCCACGAAAATGCGTGCCAGTGGATTCTACTCTGCAGAGAACCTCTGTTCCGTTAGACCTTTAGACAAAAGGGGAAATCCGGAACTTTCCTGAGCTCCAATGATTTTAGGAAATTAGATCCTTCTGGCTTTGGAGACATTTGCTCTAAGCCTGGGCACAAGCAACGCCGTTTTTTACCGAATTACATCCTTCCCATTTATCCCTGAACACACACATGATGGAACCTTTATTATCTCTACAGTTAAATGTCATGTTCATGTTCTTTTCTTAATGATAGAACGCGCCCATTTTCACTGTAAGAGTAGTGCTCTGCCACCAGCAAAGCTCGTGAGAGACAGCTTTTAAGTGACTATAAACGCAGAAATCGTTCAGTAGCCATCTTTACAGGTTTATGTTTACCAGATAATTAGTGAACTTAATTATTTAATCAACTGTATGAGATACGATAGTACTGAAAACCACCCACCCGGACAGTCGTGCGTGTTAAAGCGCCGCTTCCGCTAGGGGAGTTGCGCAGACCCTGGATCGAATCTGGCCGGCGGACTAACGACGAGGGCCTGTGTGTCGGACACGCTGGACTACTTCCCGCATCCCACTAGCTGAACAACGGGCTGGTACCCAAGTCCCGCCGCAGTTACACGATTCGAAAACACTTAGAAAACTTTCGTTCACTTTCACACGAATAGACGACAGCCACCTCGCAAAATTAACCATGGGAAATTCGTTAAAAACCATGCTGACACTGCGCCGATACAGGACAGAGCACGAGAAAAGAAGAAGAAGAAGAAGATACTCTAGTATTGAAAACGGACTCCAGTTTTTCCTTCGTACAGTAGCAGCAAATATGATTTTGCTTTTGCTTATCAAAACTTGGAAATGCGAAACCATAACACAACATCGGATGATAGTATTTAAGTATATAACTCCAAAGAATAACGATGACCGTAATTCGAATCTTGCTGCTCCCGCAGTCGTCGACATTTTGTGCGTTGTTGCAGAGTTGTTTCTTGTAATACAAGTATTCTATGACCACTGTCCACCGCGAGATTAAATGACGCTGCGGACGCGATATCGAGCAGATATAAATGGGGGAATCATTCTAGGGACGATACGGGCCGCAAATGAGGAAATCCACTGAAATTACCGACTTTGACAAAGCGCAGATTGTAGTGGCTCGGCGCCTGGGGCTGAGCAATTCGGAAACAGCGAAACTGGTCGGCTGTTTGCGAGCTCCTGTCGAGAGCTTCTGTGGAAAAGTGTTCGAAGGGTGACGAAACCACGAGTACCTGTCAAGGTGTAGGATGTCCACGACTCATCACAGAACGTGCAAGTCGGAGACTTGTCCGCTCTGTAAATTAATATAGGAGGAGATGTGTGACAAATACGTGGGCCTCCGCAACAGACGACCCCTACGCGTTGATTCATCGACATCGTCAGTTACGATTTCAATAGGATTCATCGAAATTCGTCCATGGATAAATACAAACATGTCGCATGGAGGGATGAATCCTCTTTCTTGCCACACCGGGTCGGTAGTCATTTCCGGATACGACGTCATCCAGGCGAACGGTTGTACAAATCGAAGGACCTGTAGTAGTAATCGAAGGAGCCTTCGTGCTTCATATCGTCCTCGACGGCCATGGTATCTTCCAGTAGGATAACTTTCCATGTAACAAGGCCGGAATCGTCGTACAGCAGTGTGAGGAGCTTCATGGTGAACACGTGTTGGTGTTTCGGTCAACAACTTCGGCTGATCTGAACCCAATGGAGCACGTTCGGCACTGTCGAGCGCCAGCTCCGCGTCCACAAACCACCGGGCCGTAATTCGGAAGAACTGGAGGACCTGTGCGTAGAGAGCTGGTGCCTCATATCTCAGGAAACGTTCCAGGCACTTGTCGAATCTATGCCACCCAGAATCGCTTCTTTATTCCATTCCACTTGGACCTACGTGCCATTAAGCAGGCAGTCATAATGTTTTGGCTCATCGATATAATGACAGGTAGCGCATCTGGAAACCAGCAGAATGTGTTATGAGAAACAGCACATGAGGCTGTGCTTTGGTAAAACTAAAGTACTGCAAACCGATACGTGGAGTCAGATGATTGTTTTTATTTGGAGTTATATTTAATTTGAGATTTTTATAAGAGAATCATTTTTTATTGCTATAATTAATTTTGATACGTAACTAATGTAATTCCCCCCCCCCCCTCTTTCTCATTTATATGATTGTAGTAGCAGTTTATAGTTTACTTTTACTTCTAGGAATCAAACTACAGATCTGACAGCAAATAAAGTAAATAAAAAGTTGTGCAGTCTACAACAGGATGACTCTGAAAGCAGTATGAAGTCTCATTTGTGTTTCTATAACCATTCGCCTTAATATAACAAGCAATTGCTCTATTCAGCACCTTGTGTTGTTGGCTTATCCACCCAGATTCTGTAAAATCTTAGTCTGTAAGAAACATAGCAGAAAGGTCATAAATTGAGAGAATCATTATACTGTGACGGGCAACACAAGACATATGCGATGCTTTGTTCCGGCTCTGGTGGGGAGGGGAGTCAAACTTACTTATGTCTCTAACCCCCTTCCTCCCCTCATCCCCAAAACACACACATAAGAATACGATTTTAATAATAACAATAAAGTATAGAAAATGTTTTATGTAAGAATAATAAGCTATTGATTTGAAATAAAATATATAAAATGTTTTCACATAATAATTTGTTTACATCAGTTCTTAGTACATTGCATTAGCTTCACGCCCAGTAAATTGCAATACTGAGAAATATAGCATTTCAAAAGCATTTATTTCAAAATTTGAGGGTAGTAGGGAGAATTCTGGCTGAGATAACGATCTTATCTCAAGGTCACTGGACAAGCTGATAGCCCACTCAACCCCTGAGGCAACCGTGTGCGGTACATTCAAGATCAGGATGTAACTTGATACCAATCATGTGTCCCCTTCTAGATCACTCACTCACTTTGGGCAACTGCATGACTTAGAAATAGTTACCCATCCAGTGTCCCAGTTCTAGCACAGATAATGATCTAAATGAAGATTACCTTCCCCCTCTCCCCATTCTCTCTCTATGGAAGACTTAAATAAAGCCGGCCGGTATGGCCAAGTGGTTCTAGGCGCGTCAGTCTGGAACCGCGCCACCGCTACGGTCGCATTTTCGAATTCTGCCTCGGGCATGGATGTGTGTAATGTCTGTAGGTTAGTTAGGTTTAAGTAGTTCAAAGTTCTAGAGGACTGATAACCTCAGATGTTAAGTCCCATAGTGCTCAGAGCCATTTGAACCACTTAAATCAAGTCCACTCTTGCCCATTTTATTACTGTACTAGTTGTCGTGGAGTATTCTACAGAATGGCGGAAATTTTAACATAATTTTATGACGTGAGACACTTTGACATTACAGTGTGCGAGTGGGATGTGGCTGAATATATTCTAATGTCGTTATGGCATAATCTATAAAATAGTGGGAATATTAACATAATTTATGACGTAAGACAATTTGACATTACAGTGTGTTTTTGGGACACATTAAATTCTTCTAAATTAATGACATCATAGAATTTTTTGTAATCACTCCCATGTATGCCCACTTTCTATTCCTGTTTTACAATTGGTTAAATTTTTTGACTGATTTTCTCAGACTTTTCAAAATAGTCTACCTAAGCCACACATAAATTCGATACTTTAAGTGTTTAACATTTACCACTGTGCATTATTTAAACAAATAAACCCTTAGGGCAATACCAAGTGAGCTGAAGTGTGAATGGGAATTTGCTCTGAGGAGGGAGGTGTGCTAAGGTGGTTCGTTCAGTTGTGCAAAGCCACTATGCCAGGGTGGCATAGTCTTTAGTGCATCTGGCTAGTGAGAAGGAGACCCAGGATCGAATCCTGGCTTTGGTACAAATTTTCATATGTCGCTTCAGTCTGCATATGTACAAAATAAACCACCACTACATACCAAGTATATGAGGAACGTGTCCCTACATTATTAATGTGTGACGTAATAGTATGTTAAAAATGAAAGATTTGTAGGTCTTCTGTAAGCATATCAATGTATGACCACCTCCCATTGCTATTTACAATTTGTGGCATTATTTTGACCGTTTTTTTCCCTAGTATCCCACAAATAACCATGTATACATTTTAAGAGATATGTAAATTCGTGATTTTAAATGTTTACCAATTACCACAGGGCATTATTTTAACAATACACCAATATCCTGCATTAAACAATTTCCGCAATGCATTATTTATTCACAGATACACTCCTTCGACGTACCTTCTCCAAGCACACCGATGCATGACCACGTCCATACATTTAAATTTACAATTTGTTACAATTTTGTCGATTTTCTCCATGTTTTGAAGAAAATGCACGCATACCTACAAGACTGAACAATTATCACAGTGCGGTATTTAAACAAATTACACCGATATCTCCTTTAAAGACACCTGGACATCGTGGTCTGTATTTTTTACTAGTGTCTTGAAATATGACATAAAAACTTTAATAAATATTGAAATGAAACTTTTTGTTCAATTAGTTAGTATATAGTGTCCTCTACGTGACAAAAATAGTATACTGGTATACTGCGACCTCTATATGACAAATATACAAATACTGTGGAATTCGTAATTGAGTGAAAAGTTATTATTATGTTATGGATTGAATTGTGTGTAATTTTTATTTTAGGTACACTATTCAAAATAAAGGTCAAGGCAGTTTTATTGTCTTAATTATTAACATGTAGTGTATTTAAAAAAACTGCTTTTCGAAGTCAGTTTTTCCTCTTAATAATTTGAAAAATTATGACATTCTGCAGCTTAAAATATTTAGTACATTGTGGAATAATGTTGTTCACTGTTTAGGGAAGTACTGAAATGTTATTCATGCAAAATTTTGTGTTTGTAACTTTGATATTGGATTAGATAATGATACTGTTAACTGAAACCAAAGATTGTTGATTTGGTGGAAGAGACGAAACAGCGAGGTCATCGTTCTCAATCGATTAGGGAGGAATGAGGAAGGAAGTCGGCCGTGCCCTTTCAAAGGAACCATCCCGACATTTGCCTGAAGCGATTTAGGGAAATCACGGAAAACCTAAATCAGGATGGCCGGACACGGGATTGAACCGTCGTCCTCTCGAATGCGAGTCCAGTGTTCTAACCACTGCGCCACCTCGCTCGGTTTCTGAAACCAAAGATCTGCATGTCATTTCTTCTCAATGACAACATGTCAAACATTCCAACTCCACAATCTTATTGATTCTGAGTGTCCTTTCCATATTCTTTACTTTTTTCTATTCTTTTTTGTTCTGGCCTCCTTTCTCATGCTTCCAGCAGCTTTTTTCAGCTTGAACAACACGTTGATTGTCCAGTCGTAGAAGCCTGTTTGTCGTGTCATTCCTAGTTTTGATGCTTAGTGTGCTCGTCATTTTTAATATGGTTGTTAGTCCATCTCTAAAACATATTATCACATCCATCGCTCCAATCTGGAAAGCTGACATGCCAACGGAAACAGTTTTCGGCGAGCACTCCCAAATGCAACTATTGAAACTTTCAATTAGATTCTGCATTTTGCCATGTAAACATTTCTCCAGGAGTTTAGAATCTGAAAGATCTCCATACATTTTCTTTAGCTGTACTATAACAGATTCTGGCGTGGGGTGTGCATGTGTATTTCTTTGTCCATTTGTTTTACACCTGTTGCAATAGCGCCATAAAGTATTTCCTTTTGGGTAGAGGCCATGCTCTGGACACTCATCAGAGGATATTGCGTGAAACAAGAGTTGCCCAAATAGCTTTTCACATTATTTCTCCCGCTGGCTAGACTATACAATTCTGTGAAGTTTTCCATTTCTGATTTGGCGAGCCTTGTTTTATTATTGTTATGTCCTAACTAAGTTTCTTAAGTCTAGCCACAATTCTCTTCTTCAAATGTCCTGTACAAGCTGTTTTTTTCTTTTTTTTAATTTCAGTTTTACCAGTTGATTTATTAGCCACAACACTATTGAAGCCTTTAGAGACACCATCGCCATAGTATTGACTGTATCGCACACCACGTCTAGCAACTGACCGATTAAAAACAGAAACTGCTTCTTGCTTTCCATACCACCACAGAGACCATCACAAGTTTTTGTCACGTTTGTGTTTCTTTTACCTTTTTGGAACAACCATGGCTGCGCTTTGTCAAACATTCGCAATCCAGTAGCTTGCCTGTATCTACAGAGGTAAATGTGACAAATCTGTTTCGTATAAGAGCCGCGAAGATTATGGGCGATAAATTAGGGCCCGTACGGAGTCTTTTACTCGGTCGCTTTCCCTCGCTCTGTTTGCGAGTTGAACAGGAAAGGAAATGACTACAGTGGTGCAAGGTACCCTCCGCCATGCACCATACGGTTGCTTGCGGAGTATGTGTGTATGTATGTATACAGGGTGTTACAAAAAGGTACGGCCAAACTTTCAGGAAACATTCCTCACACACAAATAAAGAAAAGATGTTATGTGGACATGCGTCGGGAAACGCTTAATTTCCATGTTAGAGCTCATGTTAGTTTCGTCAGTATGTACTGTACTTCCTCAATTCACCGCCAGTTGGCCCAATTGAAGGAAGGTGGTAAGAAGGTAGCTGCGAAGAAACCATGGGTAACAGAAGAAATACTTCAGTTGGTTGATGAAAGGAGGAAGTACAAACATGTTCCGGGAAAATCAGGAATACAGAAATACAAGTCGCTGAGGAATGAAATAAATAGGAAGTGCAGGGAAGCTAAGACGAAATGGAAGCAGGAAAAATGTGAAGACATCGAAAAAGATATGATTGTCGGAAGGACAGACTCAGCATAGAGGAAAGTCAAAACAACCTTTGGTGACATTAAAAGCAACTGTGGTAACATTAAGAGTGCAACGGGAATTCCACTGTTAAATGCAGAGGAGAGAGCAGATAGGTGGAAAGAATACATTGAAAGCCTCTATGAGGGTGAAGATTTGTCTGATGTGATAGAAGAAGAAACAGGAGTAGATTTAGAAGAGATAGGGGATCCAGTATTCGAATCGGAATTTAAAAGAGCTTTGGAGGACTTACGGTCAAATAAGGCAGAAGGGATAGATAACATTCCATCAGAATTTCTAAAATCATTAGGGGAAGTGGCAACAAAACGACTATTCACGTTGGTGTGTAGAATATATGAGTCTGGCGACATACCATCTGACTTTCGGAAAAGCATCATCCATACAATTCCGAAGACGGCAAGAGCTGCCAAGTGCGAGAATTATCGCACAATCGGCTTAACAGCTCATGCATCGAAGCTGCTTACAAGAATAATATACAGAAGAATGGAAAAGAAAATTGAGAATGCGCTAGGTGACGATCAGTTTGGCTTTAGGAAAAGTAAAGGCGCGAGAGAGGCAATTCTGACGTTACGGCTAATAATGGAAGCAAGGGTAAAGAAAAATCAAGACACGTTCATAGGATTTGTCGACCTGGAAAAAGCGTTCGACAATATAAAATGGTGCAAGCTGTTCGAGATACTCAAAAAAGTAGGGGTAAGCTATAGGGAGAGACGGGTCATATACAATATGTACAACAACCAAGAGGGAATAATAAGAGTGGACGATCAAGAACGAAGTGCTCGTATTAAGAAGGGTGTAAGACAAGGCTGTAGCCTTTCGCCCCTACTCTTCAATCTGTACATCGAGGAAGCAATGATGGAAATAAAAGAAAGGTTCAGGAGTGGACTTAAAATATAAGGTGAAAGGATATCAATGATACGATTCGCTGATGACATTGCTATCCTGAGTGAATGTGAAGAAGAATTAAATGATCTGCTGAACGGAATGAACATTCTAATGAGGGCACAGTATGGTTTGAGAGTAAATCGGAGAAAGACGAAGGTAATGAGAAGTAGTAGAAATGAGAACAGCGAGAAACTTAACATCAGAATGATGGTCACGAAGTCAATGAAGTTAAGGAATTCTGCTACCTAGGCAGTAAAATAACCAATGACGGACGGAGCAAGGAAGACATCAAAAGCAGACTCGCTATGGCAAAAAAGGCATTTCTGGCCAAGAGAAGTCTACTAATATCAAATAACGGCCTTAATATGAGGAAGAAATTTCTGAGGATGTACGTCTGGAGTACAGCATAGTGAAACATAGACTGTGGGAAAACCGGAACAGAAGAGAATCGAAGCATTTGAGATGTGTTGCTATAGACAAATGTTGAAAATTAGGTGGACTGATAAGGTAAGGAATGAGGAGGTTCTACGCAGAATCGGAGAGGAAAGGAATATGTGGAAAACACTGATAAGGAGAAGGGACAGGATGATAGGACATCTGCTAAGACATGAGGGAATGACTTCCATGGTACTAGAGGAAACTGTAGAGGGCAAAAACTGTAGAGGAAGACAGAGATTGGAATACGTCAAGCAAATAATTGAGGACGTAGGTTGCAAGTGCTACTCTGAGATGAAGAGGTTAGCACAGGAAAGGAATTCGTGGCTGGCCGCATCAAACCAGTCAGTAGATTGATGACAAAAAAAAAGTTGACTTCGGTGCTTGTGTTGACATGACATACGACTCATTGCTTTACTGTACTAGCATCAAGCACATCAGCACGTAGCATCAAAAGGTTAGTGTTCATCACGAACGTGGTTTTGCAGTCAGTGCAATCCTTACAAATGCGGAGTTAGCAGATGCCCATTTGATGTATGGATTAGCACGGGGCAATAGCCGTGGCGCGGTACGTTTGTACCGACACAGATTTCCAGAACGAAGGTGTCCCGACAGGAAGACGTTAGAAGCAATTGATCGGCGTCTTAGGGAGCAAGGAACATTCCAGCCTATGACTCGCGACTGGGGAAGACCTAGAACGACGAGGACACCTGCAATCGGCGAGGCAATTGTTCGTGCAGTTGACGATAATTCTAATGTCAGCGTCAGAGAAGTTGCTGCTGTACAAGGTAACGTTGACCACGTCACTGTATGGAGAGTGCTACGGGAGAACCAGTTGTTTCCGTACCATGTACAGCGTGTGCAGGTACTATCAGCAGCTGATTGGCCTCCACGGGTACACTTCTGCGAATGGTTCATCCAACAATGTGTCAGTCCTCATTTCAGTGCAAATGTTCTTTACGGATGAGGCTTCATTCCAACGCGATCAAATTGTAAATTTTCTCAACCAACATGTGTGGGCTGACGAGAATCCGCACGCAATTGTGCAATCACGTCATCAACACAGATTTTCTGTGAACGTTTGGGCAGGCATTGTTGATGATGTCTTGATTGGGCCCCATGTTCTTCCGCCTACGCTCAATGGAGCACGTTATCATGATTTCATACGGGATACTCTACTTGTGCTGCTAGAACATGTGCCTTTACAAGTACGACACAACATGTGGTTCATGCACGATGGAGCTCCTGCACATTTCAGTCGAAGTGTTCGTACGCTTCTCAACAACAGATTCGGTGACCGATGGATTGGTAGAGGCGGACCAATTCCATGGCCTCCACGCTCTCCTGGCCTCAACCCTCTTGACTTTCATTTATGGGGGTATTTGAAAGCTCTTGTCGACGCCCGGTACCAAATGTAGAGACTCTCCGTGCTCGTATTGGGGACGGCTGTGATACAATACGCCATTCTCCAGGGCAGCAACAGCGCATCAGGGATTCCATGCGAGGGAGGGTGGATGCATGTATCCTCGCTAACGGAGGACATTTGGAACATTTCCTGTAACAAAGTGTTTGAAGTCACGCTGGTACGTTCTGTTGCTGTGTGTTTCCATTCCCTGATTAATGTGATTTGAAGAGAAGTAATAACATGAGCTCTAACATGGAACGTAAGCATTTCCACATAACATATTTTCTTTCGTTGTGTGTGAGGAATGTTTCCTGAAAGTTTGGCCGTACCTTTTTGTAACACCCTGTATAAATGTAGATCTAGAGATGTATGGCCTCTCTTCTGCCAGGAAGCGTCCAGTGTAGCAACAGTATCAGTAGATTGACAAATATCTATAGTTTCATTTACTGCATAGATGCTTCACTGAATTCTGTTAGGGCTTTATGTAAACGTTTGCAATATCTCGCAAATTTGAAAGATGACAGTAAGAGATTCTTCATATGACAGAATATCTGGGCGGCTTTTCTTCCCTTCTCAATACACCCCATGTCGTAAGTAATGCGAATATTCACTTCACAACATTTCGTGCATGTTACAGGGGTTGTCATTTAAATTTGCGAACTTTAGACACTTGTCATTCCACTACAGTTTTGCTAGAAAGGCCAATTCTCTTACTTGTGTCCCCTCTAAGCACAACGGATTTTTCACTATTACGGTATTTACATTTAGCAACAGACAAAAGCAATGCTGAATGCTTGCACTTACTATTTAAAACATAACCGTTATTTTCACTATTTGTACTGCCATCTTGTTCTTATTCGGTAAGATGTTTCAACCTGCGTGTTGAAGCAATGCCTGCGAACGTTTAGGTCCAACCTCATTTCGCTGCAGCGTAACAATTTCTTTATTTTCAACAACACGTTTGTGTCGATTAACATAGAATTTATGACTACAACTAAACTACTTAGTTTTTGGCATTGTGAGAACCAAACGCGTTTAAATAAGTCTTAAACAGTCCCAACAACAAATCGAAAATACAAATACACGCGAAAAACGTAAGTAAAGTGAAACAAACTACTTGTATCGACAGAAAGAGCGAGTGCAATAAATTCCTGCTCTCAGTACAGTCGATATGTTCTTAAAGGATATTACACAAACGAGTTTCTGTGGAAATATCGGCGCCAAAGTTAGATATCGATAGATTTTAGATAAGTTTTTGTGTTTGACATTAGTAAGACAGCAAAGCAGTTAAAACTGACGTACCGCATCTGCTGTAAAAAGACATGGTGAGGTAATATTCATAAGGTATATATTTTTAGAATCGGGAACAATCATAGAATTTTATTAAATAAAGAACAAAATTACCATTTTTGAGCCCTCAAGACGTCTAGGTCCTTTTAAACGGTTAGCACAAGACAATATTGTAACAAATACACTGATTTCCACCACCGAGCGAGGTGGCGCAGTGGTAAGGCACTGAACTCGCATTCGGGAGGACGACGGTTCAATCCCGCGTCCGGCCATCCTGATTTAGGTTTCCGTGATTTCCCTAAATCACTGCAGGCAAATGCCGGGATGGTTCCTCTGAAAGGGCATGGCCGACTTCCTTCCCCATCCTTCCGTACACCGATGAGACCGATGACCACGCTGTCTGGTCTCCTTCCCCAGACAACCAACCAACCAACCAACACTGATATCCGATGTTAAATACACTCCTGGAAATGGTAAAAAGAACACATTGACACCGGTGTGTCAGACCCACCATACTTGCTCCGGACACTGCAAGAGGGCTGTACAAGCAATGATCACACGCACGGCACAGCGGACACACCAGGAACCGCGGTATTGGCCGTCGAATGGCGCTAGCTGCGCAGCATTCGTGCACCGCCGCCGTCAGTGTCAGCCAGTTTGGCGTGGCATACGGAGCTCCATCGCAGTCTTTAACACTGGTAGCATGCCGCGACAGCGTGGACGTGAACCGCATGTGCAGTTGACGGACTTTGAGCGAGGGCGTATAGTGGGCATGCGGGAGGCCGGGTGGACGTACCGCCGAATTGCTCAACACGAGGGGCATGAGGTTTCCACAGTACATCGATGTTGTCGCCAGTGGTCGGCGGAAGGTGCACGTGCCCGTCGACCTGGGACCGGACCGCAGCGACGCACGGATGCACGCCAAGACCGTAGGATCCTACGCAGTGCCGTAGGGGACCGCACCGCCACTTCCCAGCAAATTAGGGACACTGTTGCTCCTGGGGTATCGGCGAGGACCATTCGCAACCGTCTCCATGAAGCTGGGCTACGGTCCCGCACACCGTTAGGCCGTCTTCCGCTCACGCCCCAACATCGTGCAGCCCGCCTCCAGTGGTGTCGCGACAGGCGTGAATGGAGGGACGAATGGAGACGTGTCGTCTTCAGCGACGAGAGTCGCTTCTGCCTTGGTGCCAATGATAGTCGTATGCGTGTTTGGCGCCGTGCAGGTGAGCGCCACAATCAGGACTCCATACGACCGAGGCACACAGTGCCAATACCTGGCATCATGGTATGGGGAGCGATATCCTACACTGGCCGTACACATCTGGTGATCGTCGAGGGGACACTGAATAGTGCACGTACATCCAAACCGTCATCGAACCCATCGTTCTACCATTCCTAGAACGGCAAGGGAACTTACTGTTCCAACAGGACAATGCACGTCCGCATGTATCCCGTGCCACCCAACGTGCTCTAGACGGTGTAAGTCAACTACCCTGGCCAGCAAGATCTCCGGATCTGTCCCCCATTGTGCATATTTGGGACTGGATGAAGCGTCGTCTCACGCGGTCTGCACGTCCAGCACGAATGCTGGTCCAACTGAGGCGCCAGGTGGAAATGGCATGGCAAGCCGTTCCACAGGACTACATCCAGCATCTCTACGATCGTCTCCATGGGAGAATAGCAGCCTGCATTGCTGCGAAAGGTGGATATACACTGTACTAGTGCCGACATTGTGCATGCTCTGTTGCCTGTGTCTATGTGCCTGTGGTTCTGTCAGTGTGATCATGTGATGTATCTGACCCCAGGAATGTGTCAATAAAGTTTCCCCTTCCTGGGACAATGAATTCACGGTGTTCTTATTTCAATTTCCAGGAGTGTAAATAGCACAATCGAACAGATACATACCATGTTTGTGACGTACGGAAATTGGAAATTTGTGGTAAGATCCTGTGGGTCCTGAGGTCATCGATCCCTAGGCTTACACACTAGTTAATCTAACTTAAACTAACTTACGCTAAGGACAACACACATACCCATGCCCGAGGGAGGACTCGAACCTCCGACGCGGGCAGCCGCGCGAACCGTGACAAAACACCTTTGACCGCGCGGCTCTGTTACGTTCGTGTACCTGCAATATTAGTGTATTAAAAACAGTGGCATTACTGTAATGTTGCCTTAAATGAGTATAACATTGTAGGACTATAAAATTGCGAGGAGAAGCATTTGTCACAGTATCCACATTCAGACGTTACTCCCCAAGTAGCCGTCCCAGAGATTAGGGCCGCTATCTGCCACAACTAATCCTATCTGAGATGGCCAACGAGTCGGGAATCACAGTTTGTGAGAGAGATGCGGAGAGAGATCGAGACCCGGCCGCCCACTGCAGTGTTGATAAGAAGCCGGCGGTAGTTAACTCGCGGACATCACATGCCTTCCTTGACCACCACCAACTGCTGAAAGCATCCCACTCATGCCAATTAATGCTACAGAAGATGGCCATGGCCACACACTGTGGCACCGGTCAGCAACGACCGAGCATTCCACACACTGGAAGGAAGTCCAGCGCAAAATAAGAAAACCATGCATGCATCTTCCGCACAGAAGTCGCATCGTACTCCAGCCTCTCCGCTTCTAAAGATGACCACCCGCCAGCAGCGCCAACACGCCAGAGGAAGCCAGCGGAGCAGGATGCGTGCTGATGTACCCTCTACCACACACCGTAAGGTGGCATGTTGGGGTTACGAATCTGTTGTTTTTTTCAGTACAGGCACCATATCTTCTTCGTTTGCTGTGGTGAATGTGAAGGGGTGGTCAATGCCGTTCCTGCCGCCACCCCATACCCCCTGGGACGGAATTAGTGTACCCCAGCTGTCTGTGTCTAGCGTAAATTGTGAAATAGTGTGAATATGTTTCAAATGTCTGCGAGTCGTGTAACTGAGGTGGGACGTCGGGACCAGCCCGGTATTCACCTAGTAGGATAGGGAAAACCGCCTAAAAACCACATCCAGGCTGGCCGGCACACTGGCCGTCGTCCGTCTCTCGGCTATCCTGGCGGGTCAGTACAGTCCCCATATACCACGTAGATATTATGATTGTCTAAATAGATCTCACAATGTGCTATCAAGCAACTACAGGGGATGAGGTCGAGCTTTGTCTGTGTGATGTGGGAGAGGGGCGGATATAATGTACTCTAGTACAAATCTGTTATCATGTAGATAATATTGTAAACACATTGTAATTAAAGGTGAAGTAGCAATATTTCTTTTATCGTTACTCTGAAGAACTATAAATCTATCTGTAGCTACATACTAGCCATTACACATTATAGCTAGCACAGCGATCATGAGAGAGATTAGGATACGTACAGTGATATTTTTTTTAATCTCTCTCTCAACCTTCTCTGTTAACTACATTTTCTTGCAGTTCACAACTTAGAAAGCAGTAATATTCGATGTTCGTTCTCCTGCCCTCATTTAGTCTGAAAGCTAAATTTTTAAATATTTTCTGGATATCATGTTTCAAGAGGTTTTCCCGTCAATCAGTTGCATCATGAAAGAAACATTTCCGGTTGAGCCATGAGTGATAACGAGCACCGAACTCTAACTTTACTTATGCTATTTGGAGCATTTCCAGAATCCTCTACCAGTTATTTTTGGGCAAGGTGGACATTTCTTTTTAACGATTACCGTGTGATGGTCGGAGAAGCTGATAGGAATCACATCAGCACCTCGTACGTCAATTTCCATTGTGGTACAGATTTTTTGAAGTCTTGATGCTGCTACTACCGAAACATACTTGTAATCAGTAAGTGTAATGGCAAGTCACTCAACCACGTCTTTCATTTCCGGGCTTCCAGTCGTGTTTTGCAGTGGAGAACGGAAGGATGTTGAGCCTTATGAATCTGTCAGTCTTAAAAGCAATTTAGGTATCCGTCTCGATATAGAATTTTGATGCATGTTATGGCACTTTAACAAGACCCTGGATTGAGAAAATAGGTGTTTACCCAGCTACAGCACTTATGTATAGATCATATGTCCTCAGTGTTCATAATCTTCTCCTAGTTTATAGGTACACAATTAAAGAGTATATTTTGTAACTTTTTCTCAGTCTTGATTGTATGGAAGGTGTACTTCTACGCAAGTCAACTTTCATGTGACTTAATTACCACACCAGCAGACAACTGCAGAACCAAGTCTTTGGTAGGGAATGGTTTAAGTGTGCTCGAAACATTGTTCCTTTCGGTATTCTTCTTGGTACAGAATTTCGATGCATGATATATCACATTAACATGGTCCTGGATTGAGAAAAATATGTTTCCTTAGCTTTAATACAACACTTACGTATAATACCTTTGTTGTCTGTATTAGAGTCTTCAGAAGAGCTGTCAGCCTTCCCTTTTTAGTGGAGTATTCTACAAGCTTCTTTATGTACAGCTGTCAGTCCTTGTGGCACTGCCTACCGCCATTAACAAAGTGTTTTGCACTGCCTACCGCCATTAACAAAGTGTTCAGTTAAAACTACTGTCTTCTACGGCACATACACAGTATATCGGTTTTGAAATGCAGTTTGCTAACGACGAATAACCTGTACTCCAGCAGAGTAATGGAAACAGATTCATAACAAAGATTTCCACCCAAAGATAGTTTACAATACGCATTTAAGTGTATTTTTTAAGTAGAATAATGCTGTGTGTGCGCGTGTGTGTGAGATACTGGCTCCTGCCATTACCAAAATGTTCCATTAAAACTATAGTCTTCCCATACTGTTGATGGAGATCCTTCTTTCAGATGCGGTTGTTCAGCTCGGAGTTCCTTTAACGCTATTCACGGAACAGGATATGCGCAGTGACTAGATTCCACTTTCTACCTTTTCTCTGTCGTCGTCACCAACAACAAAAGCGTAGCACTGGTCTCTGCACTTAAACTTGCAACCCATCACTCACTCGTAGAATTAAAATTGCTCACTTAGTGAGAATAACGAAAACATTTACGTTCTAAGCAGCTTGACCCTCGGGTGACGACGTCTCAGATACGAAAGTAATATATTAACATTATAACATGCCATGAAGACTTAGCTTTTAATTATCTAGAAGACTGAGACAACTGGGCAATTGATTGCAGGCCTAACATTGGCACTGCATGGCCATTGAAGTGGGTTCTGCAGGTTTCAGAACAACGTTTATCAATTATTAATAGCAAAATGTAAAAGGAGGATATCTATAAAGCAACCGACATCACAGCTAACTTCTCCATGACTCACAAAGAATCCCTTGAGTACGAAGTCGCTAAAGGCCAGCGATGATTACAGCACTCGACGCGCCACACGATGTCTACAATGGAACCATAATATTGGCTGGAGTGGCAGCAAGGGGCTGGACTGGAGGTATTCAATGGTGAGCACAGCATGAGGTTACATAGCGTAATTGAACTGGTTATTCGGCGAATAACTCACAACAGTACTACAGTGCTAGTGGTGTCGATACAAAGCAGAGCAATGGCAACGATAAACAGAGGAAACATTGCATTATATCTACAACAACAGTTGTCGAAGTTTACATTTCGTCAGGAACCCAAGGAATTTCGCAGAGTGAGAAATAAGTGGCAGATGAAATATTAGCGTTTCTGAACGATGTGTCACTGGAATGTGTGTCGTATACGCTGCACTGTACGGACAGTGTACATGTGGAATACTACGATGCCGATACATGCTTAACGAGTGGAAGTGATATTGAAACAAGTGTCGAGCCATGCAGTTCATCATCATTGTCCGACAGGGAGCCACAAATCCCGTCTCCAGTGAAACGTAGTAAAGGGAAATCGTTGTCCAAGGAGCGGGTACTAAACATAATTACAGACATGTAAAATCATCTGCAGCACAGTAATATATATATATATATATGAACAGATTTCGAATAAGTCCACAACAATATGACCGTGCAGAGCATAAGAAAAATTACGGATATTAAAGGGAAGGGAAGGCGCACTTGTTTCAACACTGGTTTTTGCGTTTTTCAAGAATGCTCGATACAATTTACAGGTTTTGCATGATAATGTTGTACACGTCAGTGATTTCGAGGGAAGAAATGGATGGTTGCATGACTCCAGACAGTGCTCCAGAACTGGAAGACGTGAGATGAACAAATTTCAAACAAAACATCAAATTGACGACGCACAGCAAACTGCGGAATCGGCCTAAATATTGGTGGATGAGATAAATAAACTTATTCGATCGTTCACTAAGGATTGTGTTTTCAACTCCGACCAATCGCGATTTGAAGACGAAATGCATATGAAAGAAATCCTGTAAATCAGAGGTACCAAGAGAATTGTATCAAGATAATTAACATCAATGCCTTAACGCATTCGTATACAATTATGCCGACTGCTAATCTGGATGGTAAATTGACTGGAAAATTATTTATTGTGCTACAAAAAGGTGGAGGCGCTCTGCCCCTAAGTTTCTTTCTCGTGTGCGTGATCTTGCAAGGGCAGTAGGGAATATTTACATTACAGCAAGCAAGAGTGGGAAAATGGGCGTCAGAAAAATACAACTATGGTATGATCTCTGCTTTTGGCTAATAGCTGGTCAAAAGAACTTGCTTTTGCTTGATTCCTGGTCTGCGTGTAAAAATTATACTCCTTTAGAGCAAACTACTACTCCTGAAAAGTGTGACGTTGCAGTACATACTACCTGGAACCACTGAACAGATCCAGCCTCTGGATGTTTTTTTTTTTCCGTGTCTATAAAATATTTTATCGCACTATCTGCAGCCACGCCTTAAAGGATAGCCAGCTTCTTGATAATCTCCACGACAGACTTGCCCATTCGATTTGATGCCATCATATTCCATTAGTTCACATCCCTCCGTTATAACAATATGATTCTACGTGCATTCTTTGAGAGTGGATACCTAGCTGAACGTCTTGCGCGGTTTATAACTCCCGATGAGCTCGACTTCGATGCTGCTAGTGCGATCGTTTGAGATTACTGTGGCGCGCAGTTTTTCATTCGGTGTTCATGGCGCAAGTTAATGGTTTATTTGAACATTTCTTGAATGTGGACGATGTCCATTTTGTGAAGTGTAATACATACATCCCATAGAAGGTTGATCTCAGCACCTCCCGGACTCTCATTTCTATCACCTTCCTAATGCACATGGTGAGTCATTCGTAGCTATGTCATAATGTTAACACAACACTTTCAAATGAGCCTTATTAGAGATTGAACATGCGATCTCGCACTTCAGGGGTTCCTTGTCAGACATTGTAAGGTAAATCGTTTAATGGCGGATGCATACAGTCGTTCTATACGCCAGACAAAGAGTGGTGTGTAAATAGCACATCCATGTTCAGCGATAAACCTTTTTTCGAGTAAAACTTGGAGCATGATCCTGGATGTTGAAGCAATAACGCCATCTGATAATTTCCAGGAAGTTGTGGTGTAGTTTACAGAGTGATTCAGGACACACAATTGTTAGATGAGAATGTCTTAACTATGATAATACGAACACAACGAAAAGGAACCACTCTGGTGTTAATAGCGTAATAAACTGAATAAGCATTACGCACATTGGAAGTGTAGGCGTGGCAAATTCGAGGGCAGTACGGCCACCATTCGGTGGGAGAGCGCCGCAGATTTGGATCTTGATGTGCGACCAATCTATATTCCTTTGTGTTCATCGTCCATTTTCTTAGACAGAATCGGATAAACTTGATGGAAAAATTTATTCAGAGGATCTTATCTAACAATGAAGTGATAATGAGGTGGCCGATCTTTAAATTGTCTGACATGAGTGGCCTGTATAGGAATTGTGACTTAACAGGCGTCTGTGCTTGGGTAATACACATATTGGGTCCTTGCTCGTTAAGTTCCATTTCCTTGCCTTAGTACTGTCATTTTCCCACTTTTGTTTTTCATTTACGTGTAATGGTCCTTTGCTTGTATTTGCTCTTGCATACAAGTGTACACGATTGTGGTGCTTTCAAACCTCCCTGTCTTCCGGTATTCCGCGAAATGTGGCGTTGCTGACTTTTGGTAACCAGTGTCTTACTAGGGATGAAACCAGAATGTTACTGAGATGCGGCATCCACCATGACGGCCCTGAGATCTAGCAAGAGTCCATAAGATGTAAACACAAAGTGTTCACAGGTTCGGAGATGTGTAGCATGCAAAACACGTGAAACAGTCAGCTAGGAGAGATAAAAAGCTGTCTCGTGGTAGAATTCATACCGTACAAGTCAAGCAATACTGAAGACGCCATGCTTCCACCACCACAGGTATTGATCACAGGATTCTATCAGTGGATGTGGCTTCTTAGAGCTTAAATTAAAAAAAAAAAAATGGTTCAAATGGCTCTGAGCACTATGGGACTCAACGGCTGTGGTCATCAGTCCCCTAGAACTACTTAAACCTAACTAACCTAAGGACATCACACACATCCATGCCCGAGGCAGGAATCGAACCTGCGACCGTAGCAGTCGCACGGTTCCGAACTGCGCGCCTAGAACCGCGAGACCACCGCGGCCGGCTAGAGCTTAATTGCCTGACTTGATCCCCGTAGGCACGATTTCCCGACGAAGATGCAGTCTGGTATCTGCAGCGGGGGTTGTGGATAGCCAAAATGTTTCCTACTATTATACCAGTCCTCGACCATTAAAGAGGATATGGAGTGGATTTAATAAAGACAAACGTAATTACACGGAAAAATAGTGAAATTAGACGGAGTTTCTCTACATTATTCCCAATCTCAGGTTGATAACGTTTTAAATTATCCTTGTAAGTATGTAGTACACTACCGCCACAGAAGTAAAAAAAAATCAGCAACTGAAATAAACAAACGTCGACATAAAAGACTACTAGTTGTCTGCTTTGCGACACGTTTCTTAGCGCACGACTAGTACTTCGGTGAAGTTGAACTTGAGCGCCAAGATGCTAGACCTGGGAAGACGAGGTTTATACGCTTGACCTTTAGTGTGACATGCTCGTGTTTCAGTTTACTGAATCACTCTGGGGGAATGCGAGAACCGTTCGTCGGCGAAGGTCAAAGACAGATCTTTCACTTTTCCTTAGACACGAGAGCACGAATCCTTCAGTGAACTGTGCATAGACTGCAATTCCAATACTAGATGCCTCGCAAGTGACGTCTGACAACTAAGTGCAATCCGTCTTTCACATATCTGATCCATCAGTTGCGTGATACAGTTCTTATAACGCAGAAATCGATACCTGTCATTGCCTACTAGTCCCGCTTTTTAGTCTGGATTTACCATACAGTTGTTGAGCGAGTAATTATCAGTTACTTTGCTTACAAAAAAGCTGCAGTGATGAGCCTCGCTAAAGTTCTGTTCAGAAGGAATGGAATTCAGGAGCCCATTAGGTCTTCTGTATTTGAGTTTTCCGCTGTTCTCTTCTATCAGTTACGGCGAATGCAGGGCTGGTTCTTTCGAAAAAGATTACAGCCGAATTGTACCCATCCTAGTCAATTCCGAACTTGGGTCCATCTGTCATGACCTCGTCGTCGACGGGACGTTGAATACTATTTCTCCTTGCTTTCTGCATTTCTTCATGCCTCGGTAAGGACAGACAGTTATGCATCACGTTATCTATGCTCGAAGAGGGTTGGGAAAAACCGACCGGTTAAAACTGATACCGGTATTTTAGTTCTGAATAACTGGTATTTTTCGGTATTTGTTTGGCGTGGTTTTTTTATTTTTTTACAAATAACAGTAAAAAGTCGAAATATCAATTAGCCATAGTAGCAGTACTAAAATTTTTCGTTTTTAAATAAACCTTTTTTTTTAAAAAAAAAGGATTAATTTTTATTCGTAAAATTTGCATTGGTTTGGAATATTGCGTAATTCTAGAAAATGGGAAAGGCGGTCAGTGCTATTTTAATAACAGTGTCAACAGAAACGGCAACAAACATATGCTATAAGAATCGGTATATATTGTTGCTGAGAGAATCATGTCCCTGTTGCCGTGTGTCGCGGCTTAAGGTGTGCGTGTACTTGCAGTGTGCAAGACTTGCCCCCACCTGGTCTATACGGATGTCTCTCACTGTAGTCCTCTGACATCAGTTCTGCTGCAGAACGGCACAAACCTATATTTTTACGAACAGGCTTGTGCAAAGCTTCATTTGCTTTAAAAGGTTAAAGATTTGTCTGCCATTTCTTGAATAAATAAAAGTCGAAGGAAATCATGGTAACAATAATACGCTTAACACTTAGCGAATCATTCGTACTATACAATAAAAATAGGAAGTAGCTGATCTGTTGCATAGGTCTACATAATATGACTTATCTGCTTGTTGCCCTTAAAAATGGACGAATTAACACGTAGAACAGAGTTCTCCAACATTGGTTTTCACCCATTAGCGCTGACTATTCGCAATGCTCAAATAGTGGTATGATCCCCAATTACAACATGATTTTGAAGCAGAGTTTAAAAAAATTAGAATCAATAGGAGAATACTGGTGTTATTTGGAATATGCAACCACTTAACCGCGTGGTGTAGACGTCTTGTCACGGTTCGAGCGGCTTCCCCCGTCGGAGGTTCGAGTCCTCCCACGGGCATGGGTGTGTGTGTTGTCCTTACCGAAAGTTAGCTTAAGTTAGATTAAGTAGTGTTTAGGCCTAGGGACCGATGACTTCAGCAGTTTGGTCCCATAGAAGCTTACCACAAATTTTTACAATCACTTACGACTTTTCGAGGAATCCAGCGAACGATGGACGGATTAAGTTTTCTTTCATTTGCCTATTTAACTTAATATATTGTTTCCATGTGTCTTGAAACTGAGAGAGTCAAAGCCGGCCGCGGTGGTCTCGCGGTTCTAGGCGCGCAGTCCTGAACCGTGCGACTGCTACGGTCGCAGGTTCGAATCCTGCCTCGGGCATGGATGTGTGTGATGTCCTTAGGTTTAAGTAGTTCTAAGTTCTAGGGGACTGATGACCACAGCAGTTGAGTCCCATAGTGCTCAGAGCCATTTTTGAGAGAGTCAAAATTGTCCAAACTTTGTACGATTTCTACGTTTATTATAGGAAATAACAGGAATAAGGAACTGAAAATCGGCTTTTTAGAAACCGGTTATTGTGAGCGATTTTAACAGCCACGTTAAACTGGCGTGGAAAAAAAACGATATAACCGAAAACCTGTTGTTTCAGCGATAAGTCATCACTAGCACGAACGCGTATTTGTGTATCGCGTCACATTGTCACCACTATTTAAGGAAACTCTCAATACCATGTTTTTGTTGTTTCTTTCGAATATCTCTTTTAAGGTGATCTGATTCACTTTCCTCTCTCTATAACGGAAAAGTTTCATATGTTCAGACTTTAAATCGACGAAATTTTCCTTATTTTCTCACTGTTTAGACAATGGCAATTAAATTGTTGTTTTAGACATTGCAGCCAGCATTTGTAGCATTTACCATTTAGAATCCGCCATAAATGTGGGGCACCATCTAAACTTCTTTTACAGTCAGAAGGTTTTGTGAATTAACGTGAAGGTTTTTCTTGGCCCCGGTATGCTGTTTCGCGTACAGAAATCACGAATCACTGCGTTTCTCGATGTCCCTAGAACAGGAAACATTATATCTGTTTGTAGTTACTTAGCAAATCTGCGAAATGTTAGCCGTGAGTCAATACTAACCTGTTCGCCTGTTTTTGGCAGCACTGTACCAACTCAGCCCAAGTATAAGCTTCAGTCTCCAACCTACACTCTCTGTAGCGGCGTCGCTTAATGAAATATGTATATTTTGTCTAATTAGCATATTTTCTTTAATCTGCATTTGTGTATTGCAACAAGCGATCACAAGAGTGTAGAGCTGCAATCTCTGGGACGTATTCGGAAAGTTCGAGGTCCAAATCCTCGTACGACTGCCATATTTAGTGGTTCCATAGTTTTCTTATATACAGCGTGTCCCATTTATCTTGACCGCCCTAAACAACTGTTTGTCCAGATGCAAATCACAAAATATTTCAAGCAAATGTTCTGTAGCCGTCAGGGGGACATCAGTGAGCATGATTACCTTCGTTGCAACTTCGTTTTTTACAGAGATATGAAAGACGGTATGAGTTTTTTAAATGGCATCCTGTATTTTTTACTCGGTAATTCATTTCCTGTCCTAAAGACCTATTCAGAAATGTGTCACAGTGTACCATTCACTGAAACACAACGTTATTAATTACATAACACAACATTGCGTTTGAGCCCAGGATCACAAACTCATCCACTTGCTGGAGTTGTCAGAAAACAAATAAAAACCAAGTAAAAACATAACACAAAATTGACTTTGACTCTCCTGTACCATTGCCCAGCAGTAGAACATTCAAAGGTGCTCAAAGTGATGACCCTGAACACCGATACACTGAAAGAATTATTTACTGCTTCCAGTGTTGCCTGCCGAAGAGAATTACAAGCAAGCACAGTACGTTCCTGCATGTCCTTTGGAGTTGTTGGAATATCACGATAGACGACGTCTTTAATGCATCCCCAAAGAAAAAAGTCCAGAGGATTTAAATCAGGAGACCTACCAGGCCAAGTAACTGTTCCTCCTCGACCAATCCATCTGGCAGGATACCTTCGGTTCAGAACACGACTTGCACGCAAGGCATTGTGTGCTGGACATCCATGGTGTTAATATAACATAAGCATTATGGTTCTTAGCGGCATTTCATCCGAAAGAGGAGGAAGTATTGGTCTCAGGAAGTTGTCATACGCCGTGCTGTTTAGACTACCATTGATGAAATAAGGCCCAGCAGTTGTAGTACCAAGCATTCCACACCAGACGTTAACTCTCCATTGACGCTGATGTTCCACCTGTCTGAGCCACTGTGGTTTGTCGCTGGACCAATAATGCATGTTCCTTGTATTTACCTGTCCTTTGTTTGAGAAGGAACATTCATCAGTAAATAGAACATTGGAGAAGAAGTTTCGGTTGGCGAGGATATGCTGCTGTGCCCACTGACAGAACTGTACACGATTCTGGAAACAATTCCCATGCAATTCTTGATGTAGGTGTACATGGTAAGGACGGAACCGGTGACGTGTAAGAATACGATGTACACTGGTTTTTCCGGTCGCTGTGTCCGAGCGGTTCTAGGCGCTTCAGTCCGGAACCACGCGACTGCTACGGTCGCAGGTTCGAATCCTGCCTCGGGCATGGATGTGTGTGATGTCCTTAGGTTAGTTAGGTTTAAGTAGTTCTAATTTCTAGCGGACTGATAAACTCAGATGAAGTCCCATAGTTCTCAGCGCCATTTTTACACTGGGTTTAGGAATGCCAATCTCGTGTTCAAGCTGTCGTGTGCTCACATGTGGATTCATAGGAAGGGAAGCGAGAACAATAACTTCGGCAGCTTCGTCTGTGCGAGTGCTACGACGATTGCGTTGTCGTGGGTTGAAACTTCCCGTTTCCTGAAGTGTCGCAACAAGACGAGAAAACATCCGTCAGGAAGGTGAGTTCTTGTCAGGATATCGCTCTCTGTACAGTTCCGCTGCCTCCGTAGCATTTTGCCTACCTTCAACAACAACAACAACAACAACAACAACAATAAGAGAAACGTTACGTCGATGCAGTTTGTAGAAAGGACAGCCTGTACTGTATGCCTACTCTACACAACAGTATTAAAAGGACTAAATTAGTGTGTCCGCAGCTCGTGGTCGTGCGGTAGCGTTCTCGCTTCCCACGCCCGGGTTCGATTCCGGCTGGGTGGGGGATTTTCTCTGCCTCGTGATGACTGGGTGTTGTGTGCTGTCCTTAGGTTAGTTAGGTTTAACTTGTTCTAAGTTTTAGGGGACTGATGACCATAGATGTTAAGTCCCATCGTGCTCAGAGACATTTCAACCATTTGAACTAAAATAATGTACTAAATGTACCCGTACATAAGAAAACAGTATTGCAATTACTGTTCTGCTAACTTACATTCCCCATAGATGAGTAGCATTTCTACCTTCTTTTCGTTGGTGCATATTCTACTCACACAACTCTTCAACTGACGATGGTTGACGGAATGACGGGTGTGCATTCTACTTATGTTTACATTTGTCCTCTGTCAACGTCAGCACGTGGATGTGTTCCATTACCCTGAGTACCTGCACTAAGCGCTTGGAGCGTCAACGTCAATGTTGTGTTATGTAATTAATAACGTTGTGTTTCAGTGAATGGTACACTGTGATACATTTTTTATTAAGTCTTCAGGAGAGGAAATGAATCACCGAATAAAAAATACAGGGGGCTATTTAAGAGTAATGCCGCTGTTCATATCTTTGTAAAAAAACAAAGCTACAACAAAGGCAATCATGCTGATTGATGTCCCCTTGACGGCTAAAGAGCATTTACTTGATACATTTTGTAATTTGTGTCTGGACAAACAGTTATTTAGGGTGGTCAACATAAATGAGACACCCCGTATAGAAAACTCATTACGATGCCAGGACTTCTTCATTGACAAGGCCACCGTCGATTCACTCCTATCCTTGTTCCATGCTACATCGATGTCATTGGGGACGAGAATTCAAGAGCCCCTCCACCACAGTCTGAGTAGCTAATATACACGTAAGAACTATAAATAAAAGAAATGTGGGTGCTTGAGCCTGTTACTGAATGCTGGAACTTTTTTTTTTCTTACTGTTTCAATACTGCGGCCTTCATAATATACTTTACGCTCAATGCAAATACCATTTTGGATGAAATTTCGTTCCCGAATTACTCTCATGTTATTAATGTATGTTCGTAGTATTTTCGTCGACGCAAACAAAGCAGCATTCAAAGTCATCTGATCGTAAGTTAGCTTCTCTAATGACTTACAAAATAATTGTATACATATGTGTATATACACACTGCATTGAGTTCGAATCGTAACGATTTCTATCAAGTGTGACAGCTTTTAACCATACGAACACACTCTGTAAATTTTTGATATTTTTGTTGTTGATAGATTGTAACGTCCGTAAATGAGGCCATAAACGCACGAAATGGGGCTACCAGGAAGGCCAATCGGACACATACTACTGTGGGGATTTACAGTTTACCCCATATATCAGCCTTGCCCGATGTACATTTCAAGATTTGACTCGAGCCGCTCAAGAAGTAATTTCTGTTGCTCGTTTCTACGCAGACTTTCTAAGAAATATGTTTAAGGCACAAGATATCCTGGTATAATTTTACAGTTTGCAACGTCCAGCACTGTGGCCCGAAATTATTATAGTATTAAATGGAAAAAAGAATGAGTCTATCCTGTGGGGAAAAAAATACGCTATACCTGCTGGAAAGGGAAATAAATATGAAATGAGAGTACATAAAGCAAGCGAACCGTGCAGTGAAGGAGGAAGGTGCGCTGCAAGCGAAGGCGGAAGCTACTGTTCTTAATTGAGACGAGGGTTTCAGATAAGGCGGCAGGGTGGGAAAGTGCTCGCCTGCTCGCGGCCCGAAGATGAGCCACGAAGAATGGCTGCAGCCTCCATGCCGTGGGATTCGAGATATTGTGAAACAGGGAGTCACCAGGGAGGTCACAAAGTTAGCAACATTTTTATGGCGACGAGACACACGGCCTCTGGGCCCCCGTGTTCGTGTTGGAAAACCCGAGGTAAAAAGTAGTTTCTCAGAGACATTTGCCAATGCTTAATAACAGACTACAACTAGTGCTGCAGGCTGTATAGCTGATAACCTTTTACTGTTAAATAAGATATCTTTTTGCGGCAGAACACTCGCTCTTCACTACAATGTGCGGCAATAGATCGCTTCAAGCTACTATTTCAGCATTTAAAGAAAGGTAAACCATGCCGAAGGACACGGGCTATTACATTACGAAGAAACAATATTGTCGTTTTGGGGACGAGGGTGTAATAATTCACAGCTGCATTGCTGCAACATGTATTTCTTGTCTAACAGCGATTGGAAATCTCGGTTAACGGAACGCATAGAACGAAATGAAACGTGTCTCGTTTATGTGTGTCAGCAGAGTATTTGAAGTTGTGAATTAGCTCAACGTGCCGATATATAATAGCAGTAAACAGATTGGCAAGCACATATGTCCATCATCTCTTTCGAGTAATGGAATCCGAGTGACGTTCTGTTAACTCAATGAGATCGTATTTAAATATCCTACTGGTTGTTGTGAAATCATATTAAATATGTATTAGCTAGTATGATTTTTGGGTATGATTGACCTCAAAACTATCCTCTAAATGTAGAGCAACACCACACTTTTTACACTGCCACGCACTTTCACTTCTTTTTGTTCGTGAGTACACACAACAGACCCTCTCAGTGGGTCGTATGTGCAACGAGAAATGAGCCTGTATTTTTGCGTGAAGTCTCATAGTGGTGTACTCGCAGGTGATCGCCTGCGAATAGAATACTCAAGTACCAATGTACTCTCTAACAGCTACTCAGCAACGTTCGTCCTCAAGTCGGTGTTGCAGACTTTTTCTTTCCACTGACCATATGAAACACAGTGAAGGAGCTGTAAAGACATGGATCAAGAAGATAAAAAAAATCTTTCTGTACCCGTTCAGTATGAGTCACATGATTGGAAAGAGAGCTATCATTCCCTTCTGATATTCAAGGTCACATTTAGGTTTTATCCCCTCCCCCCCCCCCCTCTCTCTCTCTCCCCTCTCCTCATTGATTCATAAAAAAATAGGTGTCTCCAAACGCCAGTTTTGCTCCAGTACAACTGGATTCTAATATTTCACACATGTGACTTCCGAATAACTAATGCAAAATATGCCCAAATCTCATCCGATGTAGCTTCAAACCACTTATCGTCATCTTTTAATATTTTCCTGTTTTTCTTATCCAATTGTTTTCTCGTGTAGGTTTTGGTCTCGTCACAAATCACTCCTAACAATGTCCACATATATTATATATATATATAAAAAATGTAGTTCAGTTGGTGGCTGTGATTTATATTTATTCATCAAATCATAAAAAACACTGTAAACATTGAAGGGGAAGGTAACGGTTATTATCAATTTTTTTCCAGTCTCTTTCATTTTGCTTCGTTTGCGTCGTACTTCGAACGGGTCTGTGCACACTAATCATTCTCGTCACTTTTTACCACTACTTTCCGAACGAGATTCACTCTGAACTACTCCTTGCGGTTTTTCAGAATGAGAAGCATTGAAAGACAGATCCTTTACTTAATTGTAACTGTTGGAAACACTATCAACAAGATGCTGTAAACACTTCTCATCACACCGAGATCTACTCTCTTCGCCATGTTGGCTGTTTAATAGTTACCACGTAACACACATGGCTGTGTCTCGTTTTAGAATACATGTAAGAGCCATCCGTTAGCTATAAATTGAACTCTATGCATTAGTATAGTGAAGAGCACATTTGCGTGCTGAGCTCGACATGCGATTTAAATGCCACAGCATCGTCACGCGACTATAGTTAATCACTTGATACGACTGGGTTAAGTGATTTCGCATACCAATAAATGACAGTGGTGTTAAATCTAGAGACCACAAAACCACACTTCTCAACATAAATACAGGCCTTTATTGATGTCTATAATTAAAATATTGCGGAAATGCCTGCAGCCCAGCGTTTGGTGGATGTTGTGTATTACGTCATGTTTTATGATCTACGTTTTAAGTTGTATATTTATTTATTTACTTTGTCTGACACATTTCTCTTTTCTGCAGACAGATGATAAAGAGAGAGAGACCTTGCAACAGGATTCGTCATCTAAGTCTACAGCCGCAGAAGTGAGATACATTTTCTGCTACGAACCAGATTAATTGCCCATTTTTCTCACTTGGAAATGATGTCAGACGTCTCACGGACTATTCGGTGTAAGTAAAATTGCTAAGACTATAGAAGTACCATTCTGAAAACTTAGCACATAATATATTCATCATCAAACAAAATAATTTGTCGCCAAATAGTTCAAAAATGCTTCAAATTGCTCTAAGCAGAATGGGACTTCACATCTGAGGTCATCAGACCCTTAGAACTTAGAACTACTTAAACCTAACTAACCTAAGGACATCACACATATCCATGCCCGAGGCAGGATTCGAACCTGCGACTGTAGCAGCAGCGCGCTTCCCGACTGAAGCGCCTGGAACCGCTCTTCCACAGCGGTCGGCCAAATAGTTCAATGAATGTGTATGTTTGAAGGACTTCATGCTTAGTCAACGATATGTTATCGTGAATAAATGAAAGAAGGGTTATTTTTGAAAAATAAGGGTATACTTGTCACCAAAGATTTTATGCAGTAAGCAAAGAACTTGGGCTAACCCATCGTCAGCTCCTTAATGAAGAGAGAGGCATAAAGATTTTGATTATTGCTGCAGTGATTCCGTTGTAACTTTCTGATCCCATCATCTGGTTCATTAGTAGATGAAAGTCGACTTTATTGCGAATATCATTGCCAATCAGGGAAAGGAAACTTGAATAGTAGAACGATAAACAGAAAAACGATTTGTAGTAACGTTGTGAAAATACCAGCTCCTATAAGAGAAAAACGAAAGACTGGGCAACGACTGGTGAAGCAAAACAGAAAGAATAGCGAGTCATCATCAGCAACGAATAGTGCGACTGCTACGGTCGCAGGTTCGAATCCTGCCTCGGGCATGGATGTGTGTGATGTCCTTAGGTTAGTTAGGTTTAAGTAGTTCTAAGTTCTAGGGGACTAATGACCACAGCAGTTGAGTCCCATAGTGCTCAGAGCCATTTTTTGAGCAACGAATACATTGTTATTATTAATGTGGCGGATGTTTCAAAATGGGTCTGAGCACTATGGGACTTAACTTCTGAGGTCATCAGTCCCCTATAACTTAGATCTACTTAAACCTAACTAATCTAAGGACATCACACACATCCATGCCCAAGGCAGGATTCGAACCTGCGACCGTAGGGGCCGCGCGGTTCCAGACTGTTGTGGCGGATAGGTTCTATGGCTGGGGAGAAGTGCTGAGATCTCCAGCGGATAAAAGAGAGCAAAACAGAGAGAAACGCATATGTGCTCATTGTTGAGGACGTGCAGTACCGTATTCTCTACGAAATGTTACCACTTTGGGTAATGAATTAATGAGCAAACGAGTGAGGTAATTTCATGGAGCTACTACCGGCAACCACATGAACCGCCAACTTCAAACAGGTATCAAGGTAACCCGTAAGTTTCCATGCGTAAGTTTCAATTCGGCCCACGTTTCTATCTTCATACATGTAGAAGATAGAGCCTTGTGAAAGCGGACGATTTTTAAAAAAAATCTCTGTACTTCATCGGCTTATGTGAAGATACACACACATGTCCGATAGAACAGACACCACACACACACACACACACACATATATATATATATATATATATATATATATATATATATATATATATATATATATATATATATATATATAAGCTTTGCTTCGCCCCGGTTCCCAGAAATCCTGAAGTTAGACCTTGACTGTGGATATTTTATCACAAACACAGTCCCTTTGACTGTTCAGAGATGTCACTAGATCCGCCGAAAGACGTCAGCAATCATGCTAGAGCAACGTCTATTAGACGGAAGGGGTCCGACAGCCGATCAGTTCCAGTCATTTCGCCAGGAAGGAGGTATACGGCTCGTGTTGCATGTAGTTCAACCATGCCTAGACGGTCAATACCGCGGTTCGATCGCGTCCGCATTGTTGCTTTGTGCCAGGAAGGGCTCTCAACAAGAGAAGTGTCCAGGAGTCTCGGAGTGAACCTAAGCGATGTTGTTCGAACATGGAGGAGACACAGAGAGACAGGAACTGTCGATGACATGCCTCGCTAAGGCCGCCCAAGGGCTACTACTGCAGTGGATGACCGCTATCTACGAATTATGGCTCGGAGCAAGCCTGAACGCAACGCCACCATGTTGAATAATACTTTTCGTGCAGCCACAGGACGTCGTGTTACGACTCAAACTGTGCGCAATAGGCTGCATGACGCGCAACTTCACTCCCGACGACCACGACGAAGTCCATCTTTGCAACCACGACACCATGCAGCGCTCTACAGATGGATCCACCAAAATGCCGAGTGGACCACTCAGGATTGACATCACCTTCTCTTTACCTATGAGTGTCGCATATGCCTTCAACCAGACACTCGTCGGAGACGTGCTTGGAGGCAACCCGGTCAAGCTGAACGCCTTAGACACACTGCCCAGCGAGTACAGGAAGGTGGAGGTTCGCTGCTGTTTTCGGGTGGTATTACGTGGGGCCGACGTACGCTGCTGATGGTCATGGAAGGCGCCGTAACGGCTGTACGATACGTGAATGCCATCCTCCGACCGATAGTGCAACCATATCGGCAGCATATTGCCGAGGCATTCGTCTTCATGGACGACAATTCGCGCCCCCTTCATGCACATCTTGTTAATGACTTCCTCCAGGATAACGACATCGCTCTACTAGAGTGCCCAGCATGTTCTCCAGACATGAACCCTCTTGAACATGCCTGGGACAGATTGAAAAGGGCTGTTTGTGGACAACGTGTCCCACCAATCACTCTGAGGGTTCTACGCCGAATCGCCGTTGAGGAGTGAGACAATCTGGACCAACAGTGCCATAATGAACTTGTGGATAGTATACCACGACGTATACAGACATGCACCAATGCAAGAGGACGAGCTACTGGGTATTAGAGATAGCGGAGTGTACGGTAATCTGGACCACCACCTCTGTAGGTCTCGCTGTATGGTGGTACAACATGCAATGTGTTTTATATATATACAGGGTGTCCCATTGATATCTCACGAAATAAGCATCAAACGAAAAAACTGCAAAGAACGAAAGTTGTCTACCTTGAAGGGGGAAACCAGGTGGCGCTATGGTTGGCCCGCTAGATGGCGCTGCCATAGGTCAAACGGATATCAACTGCGGTTTTTTTTTTAATAGGAACCCTCATTTTTATTACATATTCGTTTGGTACGTAAAGAAATATGAATGTCTTAGTTGGACCACTTTTTCGCTTTGTGATAGATGGCACTGTAATAGTCACAAACGTATAAGTACGTGGTATGTCGTAACATTCCGCCAGTGCGGACGGTATTTGCTTCCTGATACATAACCCATCTTAAAATGGACCGTTTACCAATTGCGGAAAAGGTCGATATCGTGTTGATGTATGGCTATTGTGATCAAAATGTCCAACGGGCGTGTGCTATGTACGCTGCTCGGTATCCTGGACGACATCATCCAAGTGTGCGGACCGTTCGCCGGATAGTTCCATTATTTAAGGAAACAGGAAGTGTTCAGCCACGTGTGAAACGACAACCACGACCTGCAACAAATGATGCCAAAGTAGGTGTTTTAGCTGCTGTCGCGGCTAATCTGCACATCAGTAGCAGACAAATTGCGCGAGACTCGGGAATCTCAAAAACGTCGGTGTTGAGAATGCTACATCAACATCGATTGCACCCGTACCATATTTCTATGCACCAGGAATTGCATGGCGAAAACTTTGAACGTCGTGTACAGTTCTGCCACTGGGCACAAGAGAAATTACGGGACGATGACAGATTTTTTGCACGCGTTCTATTTAGCGACGAAGCGTCATGCACCAACAGCGGCAACGTAAACCGCATAATATGCAGTATTGGGCAACAGAAAATCCACGATGGCTGCGACAAGTGGAACATCAGCGATCTTGGCGGGTTAATGTATGGTGCGGCATTATGGGAGGAAGGATAATTGGCCCCCATTTTATCGATGGCAATCTAAATGGTGCATTGTATGTTGATATCCTACGTAATGTTCTACCGATGTAACCACAAGATGTTTCACTGAATGACACTATGGCGATATACTTCCAACATGATGGATGTCCGGCACATAGCTCGCGTGCGGTTGATGCGGTACTGAATAGCATATTTCAAGACAGGTGGATTGGCCGTCGGAGAACCATACCATGGCCCGCACGTTCACCGGATCTGACGTCCCTGGATTTCTTTCTGTGGGGAAAGTTTAAGGATATTTGCTGTCGTGATCCGCCGGAGAGGAATGTCGTTACAGGTATTGCCAAATGCATTGAGGTTGACGGACATCATTTTGAGCATTTATTGCATTAATGTGGTATTTACAGGTAATAACGCTGTAGCAGCATGCGTTATCATAAATTATAAGTTCACAAAGGTACATGTATCACATTGTAACAACCAAAATAAAATGTTCAAACGTGGCTACGTTCTGTATTTTAATTTAAAAACTACCCGTTAGCAACTGTTCGTCTAAAATTGTGAGCCATATGTTTGTGACTATCACAGCGGAATCTATCACAAAGCGAAAAAAGTGGTCCAACCAAAGCATTCATATTTCTTTGCGTACGACACGAATACGTAATAAAAATGGGGGTTCCTATTTTAAAAAACGCAGTTAATATCCGTTTGACCTATGGCAGCGCCATCTAGCGGGCCAACCATTGCTCCAACTGGTTTCCCCCTTCACGCTAGACAACTTTCGTTCTTTGTAGTTTTTTCGTTTGATGCTCATTTCGTGTGATATTTGGCCCGGTCACTATCAATGGACCACCCTATATGAGCGCGACGCCTCCTATAATGATTTCAGTGGTGATGCACGTTACGTCGGAACACCTGTGGGAATCAGGATAAGCTGCCAGAAGGAGGAGAATGAACGGGACACTACGATGGGAATTTGGGTCGGATGGGAAGCGTGCCAAGATAGTCGAAGCGGTTAAGGCGACCGCTCACGGCAAGCGGAAAATCGGATCGAGTGCCAGTCCAGCACAAAGTTTCATCTGTCGTCTTTGTATTTAGTTCATAGTCCGAATGCGGCTGATGTCGTTGGTCGGCTTAATTCACATCAGCGTATACGCAGACAGTATGATAAGCTACTCTGTCACCACTGCAACAGAGCTACAGAGGGTGAAAAACAGTGTGGAAACTCCAAAAACACAACACATCACATCTAAAACGGTGCAGGAAAACCGTTGGAATTCAAAACAGCTTCCTGTCATCTCGGAATGTATAAATTAGATCCTGTGTGGTTCTCAAGGTAGTCTCATACCACACTTCTTGCAAAATAATGGCAAGTTGAGGTAACGCTGATGGAGGTGGATAGCGATCGCGCACACTTTTCTCCAAAGTAGACCACAAAGGCTCAATATTATTTAGATCTGGTGACAGTGGTGTCCAGGGAAGATGCGACAATTCATCCTCATGCTCACAAAACCAGTTATGGACGATACAAGCTCTGTGAACAGGAGCTCTGTCGTCTTGTAACACAGCATCTCCAGTGGGAAACAAATATTGTACCCTGGGATGGACCTGATCGGCCAAAATTGTCACATAATCCTTGGCAGTAATGCGACCTTGCAGAGTAACCATAGGACCCGTGGAATGCCACGATAGGGCTTCCCAAATCATCACCGAAGCTTCATCGTGTTTCACTATTGGCAGCCAGTCCGCATCATGGTGGTGATGGCTTGTAGGTTAGTGGTGCTCAGCGACGAGATTATCAGAGCCTATACGAAAACTAGCAGAAACGTAGTCTGCGTAGTAGGGGTTGGGACGGCATAGGCCAGACGTAAACCCGACCATAAGTTGTAAACGGAGTGAAATAATACTCATCGGACTAAATGACTTTCTTCCATTGCTCCATAGTCCAGATTTTACGATGCTGCTTCTGAAGCTCCTTTCGTGTAGTTTTGATACTGACAAGGATCGCGGGTGCAACATTCAGCTTTGCAGTGACTTTTTTTTAGCTGTCGTCCTTTTCAGCGACAGTCCATCACGCTTACTCGATACACACTTTCGTCCGCGTTGTGGCTTAGTGGATGACGTTTTCTAGCGTGTCCTGTTGTGGTGTAAATCTTCGGCAGGGTGCCTCTTGAAACAACAGAACTTCAGCTATAGTGGTTACCAACAATTTGCCCACGTTCTAATTCACTTAACTCAGAGATAATGCGCTCACAACTACACAGAACACTGTACTGACCACGACTGACACTTGCAACGTTTTGAGAACATTGCATAGGAGCCGTTCGTGGTCAGATACAACAGCGCCAGTTGCAGGATGGCTAGCATACTCATTTATGTTCATGCACACATTTCTTGTGGTGTTTCCATATTTTTATCCAGCTGATGTACGACTCAAAAACAAAGCAAAAGAGACCGTCATTTTATGTTTGCTTTGTTTTCTCCTATATGACGGTTACTTGGATGCCACTTATTAAGGATGAGCTGTACATGGCGCTCTTTATCTGTAGTACTGGCTGGTGACGCGTTCAAAAATGATACATCTGCGTTAAAAACTCAGCAACCATCGAACTTGGTGTCTTTTACCTTCACTCACTGTACTCTTGGCTCTGAGCACTACGGGACTTAACTTCTGAGGTCATCAGTCCCCCAAAACTTAGAACTACTTAAACTTAACTAAGGACATCACACACATCCATGCCCGAAGCAGGATTCGAACCTGCGACAGTAGCGGTCGCGCGGTTCCAAGCTGTAGCGCCTAAAACCGCTCGGCTACCCCGGCCGGCTCACTCACTGTACTCTGCTGATACGTACACTGTTGTTGTTGTTGTCTTCAGTCCTGAGACTGGTTTGATGCAGCTCTCCATGCTACTCTATCCTGTGCAAGCTGCTTCATCTCCCAGTACCTACTGCAACCTACATCCTTCTGAATCTGCTTAGTGTACTCATCTCTCGGTCTCCCTCTACGATTTTTACCCTCCACGCTGCCCTCCATGCTAAATTTGTGATCCCTTGATGCCCGAAAACATGTCGTACCAACCGATCCCTTCTTCTAGTCAAGTTGTGCCACAAACTTCTCTTCTCCCCAATCCTATTCAATACATCCTCATTAGTTACGTGATCTATCCACCTTATCATACGTACACTAGCTTATCAAAAGTATCTGGACACCCTTATGTAATGTGGAATTGTCCACTTTACGTCACTGGAGGCAGCCCTGCCATTATAATAGGAGGCGGAAAGTATTGTGTTGTCAACAGAGCAGCAATAACAGCAAAATGAGTCGGTCAGGAGAGCTAAGTGAGGACTAGTAGCTGGATTTCACACATCCTTGAGAGACTTTTCAACCCTTCTACTGCTATCCAAGACGACTGCTCGTGGTGGGACTGTGAAATGGATACGTGGAGGAACAAACATATGACAGACAGGGACCATCGAAAATCTGCGGAGGATGGTAGTAAAAAATCGCAGAAAATGAGCGGAGTTCCAAAGTGCTATCAGCAGTCCATCTAGCACAGCGACTGTGAGTAGTATGTCAAAGAACTATCGAGCACAGCCAGAATTGGTGCGGTCCCCCTACCTGGGCATTCTGCTGTAATTTAACTTTGAACGTGGTCATTGACGATTCGAGGTCATCACATATTCGTGAAGGTCTTACATGACGTCATTGATGACCCTGAACTCACGACATCATCAATTAATCAGTACCATTACTCATCAGCCTTTTTGTAACTGGGATATAATACAGGGTGTACATAAAGTCCCAGAACACTTTCAATTATTTATTGCACAAGAACCAAACATTGTCCAGATATCATACATATGTCATTTCGAAGAGAAACCCTGAAAGTTTCTTGTTTTTCGTGTGTGCCGCCACAGCATAGTTTGGTAATTTGCCGATAGTCAGCGCTAATCGCAAACACTGTGAGTTCAGTGCGGAGCGAGCTTTCTGTGTGTTGGGGTTCGACAGGAACAAGTGTGCTACAGCTGTTCAACGGATGTTTAGAACCAAGTACGGTAAGAAGCCACCAACAAGGAAGGCATTTACCACTGGCACAACAAATTCGTTACGATGGGTTCCTTGCGCCCGGCAAAGAGAAGCGGACGTCACAGTGTGAGTGAAGTGAATGTGGAGCGCGTACGAGAGACATTTATGAGGAGTCTAAAGAAATCGGTGCGTCGTGCATCCCGTGAACTGGAAACGGCTCCAGTGACACTGTGGAAAGTCCTGCGATTGGAACTAGTGCAGAAGCTCAATAACGACGACAAACGTTTTGAGCTTTTTTCGCAGTTGCAACAATTGAATGAGGATGGGGATGGCATTGTTGATCGCTTAATTTTTTTTTAGCGACGAAGCCACTTCTCGCACTAATGGGAAAGTGAACAGGCATAATTGTCGGGTCTGGAGTCGAAAGCATCCATACGAATGCATTGAATTTGAGTGTGATTCCCCAAACGTAAATGTTTTTTGTGCCTTGTCGCGTCGAAAACTATACGGGCCATTCTTCTTCGCAGAGAGCACCGTCACTGGATATTCCTACTTGGACGTGTTGCAGCAATGGCTGATGCCTCAAGTGCAATTGGACACTCCGTTCGTCTTTCAGCAGGTTAGGGCTCCACCCCATTTTCATCGTGAAGTTCGTGGGTACCTGAACACGGAGCTGCCGCATCGATGGATCGGCCGTGCTACTGACGGGGACAGCTGTTTCATGAAATGGCCTCCCCGATCACCAGATCTCACTCCGTGTGTCTTTTTTCTGTGGGGACACATTAAAGCTCTGGTGTATGTACCGCCTCTATCACGTGATGTAAAAGAGCTCCGGGAGAGAATACGGGAAGCGACTTCCACAGTCGACGATGCCATGCTGGGACGGGTATGGCAAGAATTCGATTACCGTATTGACGTCTGCCGGGTCACTCATGGTTCGCAAATAGAATGTTTGTAAAAAAAAAAAAATTTTAGAGTTCCTCTTCAAAATGCAATATGTATGACATCTGTACAATGTTTAGTTCTTGCGCAATAAATAACTGAAAGTGTTCCCGGAATCTATGTACACTCTGTATATCAATGAGTATGTATTCTGGTGTGTAGAATCCGAATCTATCTTTTAAAATGTTCTAGCACGTAAGATTTTTGAGTTGGTAACGGTTTTTCAATGTTTATTTACCGTATTTCGGTCTTCACTGATCTGTTCTTCAGGTGTATGATGTTTTAATTTTTGCTGTTTGGTACAGGATGATATACAAATCGTCATTAGATGGCAGGTGTGATAAGCATTCTAAACTTTACTCGCCTCATGTCAACATAGTCCGTAGAGCGGCCGGCTGCGGTGGTCTCGCGGTTCTAGGCGCGCAGTCCGGAACCGTGCGACTGCTACGGTCGCAGGTTCGAATCCTGCCTCGGGCATGCATGTGTGTGATGTCCTTAGATTAGTTAGGTTTAAGTAGTTCTAAGTTCTAGGAGACTAATGACCACAGCAGTTGAGTCCCATAGTGTTCAGAGCCATTTGAACCATCGGTAGAGCGAAAGAGTGTTTATGATTTAATGTATGTTGAAACATGCATGGTGCAATTCTCATCATGCTTATCTCGGCCCACCAGTGTTTTGCTAGTTTTCGTTACCTCATTGAGCGTTTCGTGTGAGAGATAGTTGAACGTTGTGATGTTTAAAACTGGAAAACGCGTTGTTCTCGACACACTCTGAAACCTTTTGCTATGTGTGGGGGAAATTTACAAGAAAACCTCAAACAAAAACCAATCACTGATTGAGTTAAAAATGTATGTAAACTGTATTTTGATCGTCCTAATTGGTGATCTAGATAAAAATGTTGCACCTTATATTGCCTGCATTTCCTGTACTACCCCTTTAAAAGAATGGTTGAAAGGAAAACGCTGAGACATGCTATTCGCCGCTCCAGCGGTATAGTATGTGCCTAAAGACCATTTCTGGCTGTTCCTTCTGCCTCACAAGCATTGCAGGGCACTCAAGCAAAACTACAAAACGTAACATAAGTTTTCAAATGTATTTTCAGTGAATTTGCAGCCTTTGGTACCAAAGAGATTATAGTTATTTTTCCATTGTGAATGATCTCTTAGGCAGCTACGAAACATAGGGCCGAAAAATGTCGCCCAAAATTCACGTTTTACTTTCTCACCCTGACTTCTTTCCAGAAAATTTGGGAGCCACAAGCGATGAGTAGGTTGAATGCCTTCACCAAGACATCTGTACAGTGCAACACCGTTACCATGATCACTGGAACCCTTCGATGATGGGTGACTACTGCTGGGTTTTGTTAGGGAGAGTGATAAAATGGCAAACAAAAGAACTACATCGTTTTGACTATTTCCGAATGCTTAAGGAGATTAAAGTTGAAATTATGAGTCCTAAAGTTCTGAATATGTATTTCTTTTTTGTTTTATCTCTGCCAATTTACTTGAGTACTGCTTTTGATTCTGTTGTGTTTCTAGGAAATGTGACGCGATAGAGAAAACCTCATTTTACCAGTCGATTTTGCACCAAAAATTAGGTAAATACACCCACTTACAAACCAGATAGAGAAAAATGTTTAAACTTATTGACTGGTATGGTTGGAAATTAAAAACCAACTCCCTTTCTTTCTCCAGCCGATCATAGAACAGTATTAAAAATCCAATATGGCGAAATAGCCCAATTTTTTTTTGTGGAAAATTCAAAACCATATTGTCCCGTTTGCCTCCGACAACTCATAGTGCATTACTCCTTATATCCAGCCAATGGTAGCGCATTTAAAAAAATTCAAGATGGGGGAATAGCACAGTTGATAAATGGGAAATTTAAAGGCACTCTTCCCTTCTATTCCCCCATCTACAGCCGGACATAGCGCAGTACTGAAAATCCAAGGTGATGGAAATAGCCCGATAGTTGTACCCTATCCCCCATTTCTTTCCAATGTCAGAGCGTAGTATTAGAAAATCGCCAAAGTGTGCTAGTGGGAGATTAAAAACCCTCTTCCCTTCCTCTCCAGCCGGCCGCGGTGGTCTCGCGGTTCTAGGCGCGCAGTCCGGAACCGTGCGACTGCTACGGTCGCAGGTTCGAATCCTGCCTCGGGCATGGATGTGTGTGATGTCCTTAGGTTAGTTAGGTTTAAGTAGTTCTAAGTTCTAGGGGACTAATGACCACAGCAGTTGAGTCCCATAGTGCTCAGAGCCATTTGAACCTTCCCCTCCTCTTCTCCCTATCACCAACCAATCATAGTGCAGTATTAAAATGAAACTGTAATGAAAAAGTCCAAGATGGTGGAAACAAGCAAAGTGCTTTATACACTACGTCCCCTCTCCTCTATCTCCATATAATCAGAGGGTAGTATAAAAAATAGCCCAATGTGGAGTACAGAGTTATTAATTAGTGCAAAATTCTCATCCAGTTCTATAAGTGCGTAGATAACTACCCGTCCTCTGAGATATACAAAGTTTTCTGTGTCACCAATAAAATTTAGTACTGGAAGCATGACGTGGGGATTTCCCGTAACTGATGTTTACATTTTTTTACTTACACGTTTATTTTTTCCGTATATGTTTAGTCCTTCAGTATTGCCCCTCTTCTTCTCTATGACAGAACCCATCGTCTCGGAAACCTATTATGTCATCAAGATCACCTCTTCTGTTCATCTGACAAATGGTTCGGGTAACGGTGGTACAAAGCGCTCAAGAGAAAGATAACGACGTCCACGCATAAGTTTTTTTTTCAGTTTCGGGAACAAGTCGGTCTGGTGGGACCCATATTTGGGCCATAGGGAGGATGCGATAATATTTCCCATCCGTATTCGCACAGTTTTTGGGCTACAACATTGCCGGTGTGCGGGCGAGCATTGTCGGGGATGGCCTCGAGCAACTGAGGTCGGGTTTTGTGCATTTTTCTGCGCGGGTTTTGCACGAAGTTACGATAATAGACAGCTGTGACACTTGTTCCACATGGGACTCTGTCTGTCATGATGATTCCTTGGTGATCATAAGAAAAAATCATCATTTACTTGAGCTTTGATTGAGCGCGACGAAATTTTTTTGGACGTCGAGAATCTGGAGCTCTCCACTCATTGGACTGTGCTTTCACTCTGGTTCAAAGTCTCTTATCAACGTTTCATCAGTAGCTACAATTCGACACAAGAATCCTAGTCCCACGGTCGAATCGTTGTTGGAGCAAGGTTGCAATGTCCAGGCGTTTGTGCTTCTCTTAAGCAAACGGAGTGGGACCCATCTCGCAGAAATTTTTCTCTTCTTCAAATCATTTGTCAGAATGCGGGATACTGATGTGGGGGAATTCTTGTGGCTTCGGAGAGTTCCTCACAAGTCGCACTGCGATGTTCTTCAAGCGCATCTGGTACAAGCTGCTGATGTTCTTGGCCTTCCGAGTCTCTGATTACCGTCTACGCTTATACGACCACCGTGAAAACAACTAATCTAATGTGAAATTCTACAAATATCCACTGTAAACTCACCAGAAAGATCACTTAACGCACTGTGGATTTCTGTCGGGTTTTTGCCGTTGTGGCCGAGCGGTTCTAGGCGCTTCAGTGTGCCTCGGGCATGGATGTGTGTGACGTCCTTAGGTTAGTTAGGTTTAAGTAGTTCTAAGTTCTAGGGGACTGACGACCTCAGAAGTTAAGTCCCATAGTGCTCAGAGCCATTTGAACCTCTTTTTTTTTCGTTTTGCATTAAAGACGTCGTCTATCGCGATATTCCAACAACTCCAGAGGACATGCAGGAATGTACCGTGCTTTGCTTGTAATTCTCTTCGGTAGGCAACACTGGAAGCAGTAAATAATTCTTTCATTCAACGAGTGCACCAGTGTATCGGTGTTCAGGGTCACCACTTTGAGCACCTCTGAATGTTCTACTGCTGGGAAGTGGTACAGGAGAGTCAAAGTCAATTTTGTGTTATGTTTTTACTTGGTTTTCAGAGACTGCAGCTCTACACTCTTGTGATCGCTTGTTGCTATTCACAAATACAGATTAAAGAAAATACGCTAATTAGACAAAATTTCCATATTTCATTAAGCGACGCCGCTACAGAGAGAGTAGGTTGGAGACAAACATTTCGCAGATTGCTAAGTAACTACAATCAGATATAATGTTTCCTGCTCTAGGGACATCGAGCAATGCAGTGTTGCGTGATTTCTGTTGATGTACGACCTCTAGTGGTTTTCAACAGCCACAGTACCCGGCACCCCTGCAGCGCCCGTTTCTACCGCTCGCCAGTTTTATATTAGAGTACACAGCGAAAACAACAAAAACACATGCTTCTTCCTCAAGCTCCCAACCGCGTTGTTGCTGTTGAAATGGCTCTAAGCACTATGGGACTTAACATCTTAGGTCATCAGTCCCCTAGACTTAGAACCTCCTTAAACCTAACTAACCTAAGGACATCACATACATCCGTGCCCAAGGCAGGATTCGAACCTGCGACCGTAGCAGCCGCGTGGCTGCGCCTAGAACAGCTCGTCCGCAGCGGCCGGTTCATCAAACGGTCCACACGACCTGTGCAGTTCTCATAATATGCAAAGATCAGCACATTCCTCAAACTGGGGAACTATCAAGAATGGGGATCCACAAGGGTCGGTCTTGGGTCATTTGTTGTTCTTAATATATATTAATGACATGCCATTCTATATTCATGAAGAGGCAAAGTTAGTTCTCTTTGCTGATGATACAAGTATAGTAATCACACTTGACAAACAAGAATTAACTGATGAAATTGTCAATAATGTCTTTCAGAAAATTTCTAAGTGGTTCCTTGTAAACGGATTCTCACTGAATTTTGATAAGACACAGTACATACAGTTCCGTACAGTAAATGGTATGACGCCATTAATACACTCCTGGAAATGGAAAAAAGAACACATTGACACCGGTGTGTCAGACCCACCATACTTGCTCCGGACACTGCGAGAGGGCTGTACAAGCAATGATCACACGCACGGCACAGCGGACACACCAGGAACCGCGGTGTTGGCCGTCGAATGGCGCTAGCTGCGCAGCATTTGTGCACCGCCGCCGTCAGTGTCAGCCAGTTTGCCGTGGCATACGGAGCTCCATCGCAGTCTTTAACACTGGTAGCATGCCGCGACAGCGTGGACGTGAACAGTATGTGCAGTTGACGGACTTTGAGCGAGGGCGTATAGTGGGCATGCGGGAGGCCGGGTGGACGTACCGCCGAATTGCTCAACACGTGGGGCGTGAGGTCTCCACAGTACATCGATGTTGTCGCCAGTGGTCGTCGGAAGGTGCACGTGCCCGTCGACCTGGGACCGGACCGCAGCGACGCACGGATGCACGCCAAGACCGTAGGATCCTACGCAGTGCCGTAGGGGACCGCACCGCCACTTCCCAGCAAATTAGGGACACTGTTGCTCCTGGGGTATCGGCGAGGACCATTCGCAACCGTCTCCATGAAGCTGGGCTACGGTCCCGCACACCGTTAGGCCGTCTTCCGCTCACGCCCCAACATCGTGCAGCCCGCCTCCAGTGGTGTCGCGACAGGTGTGAATGGAGGGACGAATGGAGACGTGTCGTCTTCAGCGATGAGAGTCGCTTCTGCCTTGGTGCCAATGATGGTCGTATACGTGTTTGGCGCCGTGCAGGTGAGCGCCACAATCAGGACTGCATACGACCGAGGCACACAGGGCCAACACCCGGCATCATGGTGTGGGGAGCGATCTCCTACACTGGCCGTACACCTCTGGTGATCGTCGAGGGGACACTGAATAGTGCACGGTACATCCAAACCGTCATCGAACCCATCGTTCTACCATTCCTAGACCGACAAGGGAACTTGCTGTTCCAACAGGACAATGCACGTCCGCATGTATCCCGTGCCACCCAACGTGCTCTAGAAGGTGTACGTCAACTACCCTGGCCAGCAAGATCTCGGATCTGTCCCCCATTGAGCATGTTTGGGACTGGATGAAGCGTCGTCTCACGCGGTCTGCACGTCCAGCACGAACGCTGGTCCAACTGAGGCGCCAGGTGGAAATGGCATGGCAAGCCGTTCCATAGGACTACATCCAGCATCTCTACGATCGTCTCCATGGGAGAATAGCAGCCTGCATTGCTGCGAAAGGTGGATATACACTGTACTAGTGCCGACATTGTTCTTGCTCTGTTGCCTGTGTCTATGTGCCTGTGGTTCTGTCAGTGTGATCATGTGATGTATCTGACCCCAGGAATGTGTCAATAAAGTTTCCCCTTCCTGGGACAATGAATTCACGGTGTTCTTATTTCAATTTCCAGGAGTGTAAATATAGACCTTAATCAGAAGCATATAGCTAAAGTAGAATATTCAAAATTTTTAGTTGTGTCCATTGATGAGAGATTAAATTGGAAGAAACACATTGATGATCTGCTCAAACGTTTGAGTTCAGCTACTTATGCAATAAGGGTCATTGCAAATTTTGGTGATTAACATCTTAGTAAATTAGCTTACTACGCCTATTTTCACTCATTGTTTGCATATGGCATCAAATTTTGGGGTAATTCATCACTGAGGAATAAAGTATTTATTGCAAAAAAGCGTGTAATCAGAATAATAGCTGGAGTCCTCCCAAGATCATCCTGCAGACATTTATTTAAGGATCTAAGGGTATTTGCAGTAGCTGCTCAGTATATATACTCTCTTATGAAATTTGTTATTTACAACCAAACCCAATTCAAAATTAATAGCAGTGCGCATAACTGCAATACTAGGAGAAAGGATGATCTTCACTATTCAAGATTAAATCTAACTTTGGCACGTAAAGGGGTGAATTATACTGCCACTGAAGTCTTTGGTCACTTACCAAATACTCTCAAAAGTCTGACGGATAACCAACAAGTATTTAAGAAGAAATTAAAAGAATTTCTGAATGACAACTCCTTCTACTCCATTGAGAAATTTTTAGATATAAATTAACAAAAAAAAAGAAAAAAAACAATCAAAAAGAAATTATAAAAAATAAAAATAAAGTTGTTATATTAACTTAATTATGTTGTTAAATTAACTTAATTATGTCATGTATTGGAAAATTTGACTCGTTCCACATGATTACGAAATATCGTATTCATGATTCGTGGAACTAGTATTAATCTAATCTAATCTAATCTATGAAATGTTCTTCGTTATTACGTAAGTTAATTTTTTTCTAGTTGATAATAAAAGTTGGACGATTCAGCTAGCGACCATGAACTTGTGTGTGTTGCAGAGTATGGAGCGGCGGTACTCGGTGCCGCCAGCGGCGGGGCCCAGCAGCGGCGCGGTCGACGAGGCGACGCTGCGGCCCGCCGCCACGCTCGCGCCTTCCGCCTCGGAGGACCTGCACGCCTGGTCCATCTACAGGCGAGTGCACGCTATCCAGTCTGCCCCTCACAAAAGCTTCCGCCAGCAGTGCTTTTAACATATAACGCATGAGCAGTTACACTACTGGCCATTGAAATTGCTACACCACGAAGATAACGTGCTACAGACGCGAAAATTAACCGACAGGAAGAAGATGCTGTGATGTGCAAATGATTACCTCTTCAGAGCATTCACACAAGGTTGGCGCCGGTGGCGACACCTACAACGTGCTGACACGAGGAAAGTTTCCAACCGATTTCTCATACACAAACAGCAGTTGACCGGCGTTGTCTGGTGAAACGTTGTTGTGATGCCTCGTGTAAGGAGGAGAAATGCGTACCATCACGTTGCCGACTTTTATAAAGGTCGGATTGTAGCCTATCGCGATTGTGGTTTATCGTATCGCGACATTGCTGCTCGCGTTGGTCGAGATCCAATGACTGTTAGCAGAATATGGAATCGGTGAGTTCAGCAGGGTAGTACGGAACGCCGTGCTGGATCCCAACGGCCTCGTATCACTAGCAGTCGAGATGACAGGCATGGCTGTAACGGATCGTGCTGCCACTTCTCGATCCCTGAGTCAACAGGTGGGGACGTTTGCAAGACAACAACCATCTGCACGAACAGTTCGACGACGTTTGCAGCAGCATGGACCATCAGCTCAGAGACCGTGGTTGCGGTTACCCTTGACGCTGCATCACAGACAGGAGCGTCTGCAATGGTGTACTCAATGACGAACCTGGGTGCACGAATGGCAAAACGCCATTTACTCGGATGAATCGAGGTTCTGTTTACAGCATCATGATGGTCGCATCCGTGTTTGGCGACATCGTGGTGAACGCACATTGGAAGCGTGTATTCGTCATCGCCATACTGGTGTATCACCCGGCGTGATGGTATGGGGTGCCATTGGTTACACGTCTCGGTCACCTCTTGTTCGCATTGACGGCACTTTGAACGGTGGACGTTACATTTCAGATGTGTTACGACCCGTGGCTCTACCCTTCATTCGATCCCTGCGAAACCCTACATTTCAGCAGGAATATGCACGACCACATGTTGCAGGTCCTGTACGGGCTTTCTGGATACAGAAAATGTTCGACTGCTGCCCTGGCCAGCACATTCTCCAGATCTCTCACCAACTGAAAACGTCGGGTCAATGGTGGTCGAGCCACTGGTTCGTCAAAATCCGGCAGTCACTACTCTTGATGAACTGTAGTATCGTGTTGAAGCTGCATGGGCAACTGTACCTGTACATGCCATCCAGGCTCTGTTTGACTCAATGCCCAAGCATATCAAGGCCGTTATTACGGCCAGAGGTGGTTTTTTGGGTACTGATTTCTCAGGATCTATGCACCCAAATTGTGTGAAAATTTATACACATCTCATTTCTAGTATAATATATTTGTCCAATGAACACCCATTTATCACCTGCATTTCTTCTTGGTGTAGCAATTTTAATCGCAGGGAGTATATTTTAATGTAACAATAATTTGTTTACATCAGTTTAGCGTAACTTTCGAGAAATTCCATTCCGGCAACATAGAGCATTTCAAAAGCATTCGTTAAAAAATTTCAGAAGATAGCGGCGAACTCTCACAATTTTGACGTTTAATTTTAAACTCAATGTGAAATCGAAGTTTCCATTTCACACAGTCAGTATTTCACTTTGTATCACAGTTACAAACGCAGGTCTGCAGAATGCAATTGTGCAAGCGAATGTGGAAATTAGGGAATGTTCTTTCTTTCAGTCATTTCCGCCAACATTGCAGAAGTCGGTCATTCTGTAATTTTTTCCCCTAATGAGGCGGGTGTCCTTTCCATCTCTGTTCACTCAACTTGGTGTATTTACCCATCATACCTGTGGTCTCTGAAACTGTGTCGAGTTTATTGTCGACAGCAGGTACAGTGAGCCTTTCTCTGGCTGAAATGTTCTCTGTACGCTGTCAGGACGCAAGTACGTCCACTGGGACAAGATACTGAAAACTAGCTTGTAATTTTCTAGAGTCCTCACCTTCGAGACTCTTAGCTCACATGTTAATTTATTCCTCGAAAGCAGTGTGGAAATTTAGTAAAAGTGTTTATAGTTTTACATACTGGTACACAAAGTGTTTTTAAGGGTTTACAACCCTCATGACCTACCCCTCTCCTCAGATCTGTGCTCGTAGGTAACTCGTGTTTCATCCATTTCAGTTGCTGTGAGGAATGAAAGAAGCAGATTTATGAAAGTGTAAACGTAACTTTACTGTGAAATAAATACAATACTCTAACCAAAGCAAAGGCAGTCTGTTTGAAAGTCCACCCCTTTCTTCTACTGCCATATCAAAATATCTTGCAGGGTCATGTACAATACTGTGACACTCTGTCCTCCACTGCAATGCCCTCGGATCCCACTCAGCGGGCCATCACAGTGCAATCGAGTCACTGCTACGCCCTGCCTGCTCTTCAACAGTAGACCTACTGGAGTCGTTTGGTGTGTGCGAGGAGAGTTCTGGTGATGATGCACTGTGAGTTGCGACTAGCTCCAAGCACGTCCAATCGGGTTCGTGTCGGCAGATACTGTGGGCGCATTCATTCGATTCCTGCTTTCCGGATAAAGGACGTTCCTGAGGTGAGTGCTGTGCCTCAAAAGACTAATCCTTTGCCAAAGTTTTACTGGAGAGTGGGTTGTAGGATCCTGTTCCAGTACCTTAGCCTTGATAGTAACGAAAAACATCTGCCTTACACAGGTAATACTGATGCAAAAGACAACAGGCTCTCATCCTTGCAGAACCTGTCAGCCTTCATTCCTGAGATGTGTGTCGCTACTTGGCCTCGTCTACATTCTCCCACAATATTTGTCTGGTGTCACAAGAACTGTGCACCATTCAGCCGAGAGAACCCGATGCCACCCATCTGGGTCCAATTCCATGGATTCCAGGCTTGCACATCCTCTCTTCTCCACACACTGTGGTACTGGGTAATTTGTACTATCGTTTTTTAATGGACACCTAGAGACAAATTTGATTTTGTGTAGATTGTTGTGTATTACTCAAGCTGGTTGACGTTTTCCTCCCAATTGCTTCCAAACAGGCAGTATGAAGATTTGTTCCAGTCTCCTCGTGTACCTATGAGCTACAATATGTAGATTACTGCTATCATTTTGTGTTGACTGTGGGCAACCACTGTGATGCAGATCTTCAATGTTCTTTGTCTAATGAAAGTGGCTGAATGTATGAATGACATCTTTGTGGTAAACACATTTGACTGGCAGCTTCCCATGCTGAAAACCTGTCTTGCCCTTAAGCAACAATATGTCACTTTCTAAGATTGAAATGACAGACTGAACAGTGTACAGAAGCCACATCATCCCATTCATGACTGGATACACTGTGTACACTACTGAACTGCACTGAGTATATAGGTTTACTTCTACTTGCTCTGCACAGGCGGTCACACGCAGCAATTTTGTGTGATTGTTGAATATTGAGAAGAAGGTCTCGATTTCAAAAACACAAACTATGCAAGTCAAAATGGTAGGTCAAAACTTCTTTTAAGCAATTAATTATTGCATTACATTACAGAGTGGCTGTAAATTGTTGGATGATTTTACAATTGTGTGTTATCGTATTGGACATAAATACATAATCTTATCATCATTTTAATAAAATGACATTGAAATTTTACAATGAACTGAAATGTCCTGTGTGTGAATGTTTTGACCCAAGAACACTGTAATTTACTGCTCAAACAGTACACACATATGGAAGGCAAGGTATAACACAATTAGCAATACACAAATGGCCAGTGGAGTCTTAGGCTCCAGGTTATATAGACACTAGTTGAAACAGGGAGTGCAGCCGGCAGGCTGCACACGCAACTGCTGTTGTATTAGCAGATCGGGTGGCCTCTAGTTGCTGAATGAAGCACAAACTTTGTGTGAGAACTATGAAGTGGCGCCCACACAAAATTGGTAGTTACAGCAATTACTTTGCAAAGAAGTGAGCACTGTGCTCTTCTGTGGACGACATACAATGTTAAATCATCCAATGTGCTGTCACCAGTGCATAGGGTCAAAACTGGCTGGAGCACAAACAGGTACAGCCCCCCCCCCCCCTCCTCATGTGAGGCCACATGGTAGGCAATGCTGGTCGCTGGTACAGCTTCCATTTCCACGCCTGAGTCTAAGCCTAGGGAAGGAGGTTGTGGCAGAACAGGCAGCACCGGCTAAGATGGAGGCGGCAGCTGCGACAGTGTAGAAGCTGGGGTCCTGCTGTGGCCCCTGACAGCTGAAGGGGACACCCACAGCAGAGGAGACAGTTGTGAAAACATCAGCAGTGCCACTGGAGAAGGTAAGGGCACCAGATGCAATGCAGGAGACAGCCGGGAAGGTGGAGGATGAAAAGGCAGTGGAGGTGCACCTGGTGCGCAGCTCCCAACACGAGTTGGTAGCTGGTTGACATGTCATGACACTCTCCTCTCAGCCATGCAAACAACGCAGAGACACTGGCCACAGGTGTTGACACCCATTTTGTCCAGTGGCCAAACCCGGGAGCCCAAACGGTTGTGCCAGGCTGGAAGCATTACGGTGCCAGTGTCATTGCCAGCAGATGGCCTGGTGTCAGCTGAAGAAGCTGTAGCAGAGTCCAGAGCACCACATACAAAAACTCAGAATAAGCATCAATTACAACAAACCAGTAGAAATTCAAAAACGGTCCACAAAATCTACATGGATCCAATCCCAAGCCTGCTATTAATCAGGTCACGGTAACATGGAGCACTGGAGCTGCCTGATGGGTGGCACATTGTGGGCAGGCTGCAGCAACTCGCACTGTTTCCCCATTATGTCTGCATGTTAATTCTTTTGTACGTGACACATCTCAGTGGTCCACATGTAATAAACGCATAACCTCACGCTGAAGGGCAGATGGGACTTCAACCAAGAGAGTGGTGTCCTCAACAGCAGCACTCTGTCCCAGACAGAAAGAAAATTTTGAAGTGCAAAATAATTTCTCAAAGGATCAGAAACACGACCTGTATGTTAATCCATCCCACTATGTTCCACAAAAGAAACAACTTTACTTAAAACAGGATCCATGACTACTGTGACTGCAGTTTAGTGCTAGTAACAGGAAAACAATCAACAACATTTTGAGGTTCCACAACTAAATGAAAACAAATTAACTCCATTTTATCAAACTCTGGATCCAGACCAATTGCAAATGTGATAGGGTGTCAGCATTTGCATGTTGTGCTGTAGGGATGTAATGTATATTACAATTCCAGAATGAGATTTTCACTCTGCAGCGGAGTGTGCGCTGATATGAAACTTCCTGGCAGATTAAAACTGTGTGCCCGACCGAGACTCGAACTCGGGACCTTTGCCTTTCGCGGGCAAGTGCTCTACCAACTGAGCTACCGAAGCACGACTCACGTCCGGTACTCACAGCTTTACTTCTGCCAGTATCCGTCTCCTACCTTCCAAACTTTACAGAAGCTCTTCTGCGAACCTTGCAGAACTAGCACTCCTGAAAGAAAGGATACTGCGGAGACATGGCTTAGCCACAGCCTGGGGGATGTTTCCAGAATGAGATTTTCACTCTGCAGTGGAGTGTGTGCTGATATGAAACTTCCTGGCAGATTAAAACTGTGTGCCCTCTGAGCCTCGAACTCGGGACCTTTGCCTTTCGTGGGCAAGTGCTCTACCAACTGAGCTACCGAAGCATGACTCACGTCCGGTACTCACAGCTTTACTTCTGCCAGTATCCGTCTCCTACCTTCCAAACTTTACAGAAGCTCTTCTGCGAACCTTGCAGAACTAGCACTCCTGAAACAAAGGATACTGCGGAGACATGGCTTAGCCACAGCCTGGGGGATGTTTCCAGAATGACATTTTCACTCTGCAGTGGAGTGTGTGCTGATATGAAACTTCCTGGCAGATTAAAACTGTGTGCCCGACCGAGACTCGAACTCGGGACCTTTGCCTTTCACGGGCAAGTGCTCTACCAACTGAGCTACCGAAGCACGACTCACGTCCGGTACTCACAGCTTTACTTCTGCCAGTATCCGTCTCCTATCTTCCAAACTTTACAGAAGCTCTTCTGCGAACCTTGCAGAACTAGCACTCCTGAAAGAAAGGATACTGCGGAGACATGGCTTAGCCACAGCCTGGGGGATGTTTCCAGAATGAGATTTTCACTCTGCAGCGGAGTGTGCGCTGATATGAAACTTCCTGGCAGATTAAAACTGTGTGCCCGACCGAGACTCGAACTCGGGACCTTTGCCTTTCGCGGGCAAGTGCTCTACCAACTGAGCTACCGAACCACGACTCACGTCTGGTACTCACAGCTTTACTTCTGCCAGTATCCGTCTCCTACCTTCCAAACTTTACAGAAGCTCTTCTGCGAACCTTGCAGAACTAGCACTCCTGAAAGAAAGGATACTGCGGAGACATGGCTTAGCCACAGCCTGGGGGATGTTTCCAGAATGAGATTTTCACTCTGCAGTGGAGTGTGCGCTGATATGAAACTTCCTGGCAGATTAAAACTGTGTGCCCGACCGAGACTAGTTGGTAGAGCACTTGCCCGCGAAAGGCAAAGGTCCCGAGTTCGAGTCTCGGTCGGGCACACAGTTTTAATCTGCCAGGAAGTTTCATATCTTACAATTGTATCATGACAGGAAAAGAACCCCTGCTGTAAGCAATGTGCATCTTGTCTGGCAAGGACGTGGAAGCATTAAAAAGAGACACCACTTGTTTGTGGTCTGTGACCAGGTGAAACTTAGACCTGTATACAAAAAAAATAATATTTTTAGAGCATACAGGATCACCAAATCCTTTTTTTTCTATTTGAGAATAACATTATTGTGCTGAATTTGAGGATTTGGAAGCATATGCAGCAGGGTGTTCTGATCTGTCTGCATACTTATGTACAAGAATGGCACCAAGGCCAAACTGGAACGCATCCATGGCCAACACAAGGTGCTAGCCTGGCTGAAAACTGACCAAACAAGAGGCTGACTGCAGCTTAGATTTCAACAACTTGAATGCCCGATCACAAACTAGGGACCAGTGGAAAGGAACATCTTTACGTAATAATGTAGGGAGTGGCTGTGCCACAGTAGCAGCATCGAGGAATAATTTGTGGTCATATGAAGTTTTGCCTAATAATTCTTGAGAGTCTTTGACAGCAATAGTATCCATATGCTGGGCTGAAGGTTTAATTTAGCCAGCACGAGGCACTTCAAAACTCAAATAAATAATATAGTGTTGAAAAAACTGTGTCTTGTCCAAATTTCACTTTTATCCTGCAGACTGTGAAGCAGAAAATAATGTATGAAGGTTCTGCAAATGTTCTTTTGCATAGGCAGCAGGCACTACTGTGTCACCTAAATAGTTGATGTTCTCTGGAACTGATGCAATAAGTTGCTCTAAAAAGCACTGTAAAATAGCTGGTGTGCTTACCACACCAAAAGGCAAACATTGGTGTTTATAAAGTCCAAATGGGGTATTGGTAACTAGAAGGTGTTTGCATTCCTTGTCGGGCAGCAGCTGTAAATATACCTCTGCCAAGTCAATATTTCAAACATAATGGTCCCCCAATCGTTTTGCTAACAGCTCGTCAGGACGTGGCAAAGGATAGCCATAAATTATTGACTGTACATTAATAGATTTTTAAAAAATCACTGCAGAGGTATAATTTACCAGTAAGTAATTTGACTATCACCAATGGAGCTGATCATTCACTGGAAGAAATAATCAAATAACATCAAAAGATTAAAGACAAACTAATTCCGCTTTTACTTGATCCCATAAAGTCATCAGTAGTGGGTGGGCCCGGAAAAAACAGGAGCTGGCAGACTGTTTCATCGTAACATGAGCTTGAAATTCTGTTGCGCAACCCAGGCCCAGAGAAGATAGAGAGGAAAATTTGGCACAGAGAGCATCTAACTATTGATATGAAGCTTGATCAGAAACCACATACACTTCATCATCAATGGACAATCCATACAGTTTAAAAGTGTCCAAAACAAACAGATTTTCAGTGTTACCATTGTCCACAACAAGGAATGTTAATGAAGAAACCACAGCCTTAGTCACAAGTGCAGAAAAATGTCCAAGAATGTGAATCTGTTGTTTGTTATAACTCATGAGCCTCTATGACACTGGAGTCAGAGGAGGAGAACCCAAATCCACAAGTCTGAGAATTCACCAATATTTTGTTAAACACACAAACTTCAATATGTAACTTGCTTTAAGACACCATCTCTAGTGATACACTGTTCACATCCATGTTCATTTCATCCTTGCTTGGTTTGAAAAGGAGTTGACATACAGAAGCAATGTGTCCTTTCTTACGGCATCTATTACACATTACCCAGTGCTTGGCACACACAGTCCATTTGTGTTGAATAAAGCAGCATGGGCATGAAGGTAGCGAAGCATGAAGCTGTCGCTGTTGTTATGTGGACTGTTGTTGTTGCAAACAATGATTGCATATATGATGCTGAGATGTCTTCTTGACTGCTACAATAGCGCCTACTTTCCCTTGCTAACTGACTGAAGGATGAGAGGGGTAAGAGGAGCTGATATCTAAAAGTTTGCACCAGGCTTCTGTTTGACTACCTGTAGCCCAAGAAATTTCATATGAATGAGTTATGTTCAATACTTCTGTAAGCATAGGATTTTCTCACTGAAGAGCTCACTCTTTAACTTCCCTGTCAGGAGCGAAGTGTATGATTGCATCACAATCCCTTTGGTCTGCATAGGATTCCTTTTGGACACTGGTCACAAAATTACAACAATGGCTAAGTCTATGTACTTCTGCTGCCCATGCCCCGCATGACTGTCTGGGCCGCTTTTGGCAGTAGTAAAACTCCCCATGAGCAACAGTAATGTGAGTATGTGTACAGTGATAAGCAGAAAAAAACCCGCACACCTTATGAAAAGACTTGAAGGTTCTTGTAAGAGGGTGATCTGACACAGCAACAGATACACATAAGGTGAAATCCACAACAAAAAATGGCCCTTGCGCAAGTTTTCGTCTATTAGCCCACATGCCTGGAAATGTTGCCGCAGCATTTTTCATAAGCATCCCAGTTGTTGGTGGGGCTGCAGTGTCTACGTGTCTACCAGTGTAGTTGTTAAACTAGAAATAGCAACTGTCAGTGCCTGCTGTTGCTCAAAATGTGGCTTTTTAGCACTGCCTCCATGGAAAGTAAGCCCAAAGGACCAGTGACTGAAGTGAAACACATGGAGTTGAATATTGTACTCATTGGCAAAAAGTGTTCTAACCAAAGAATGCTGTAATTTATTGATAAAGCAGTACACACACATGGAATGCAAGATACAGTACAATTAGCAATACATAAGTGGCCGGCGGAGCCTTGCACTCTGGCCTATATAGTCATTATTCCCAACAGAGGGCACATCTGGCAGGCTGCACATACAGCTGCGTTTGTATTAACAGGCCGGATGGTCTTTAGTGGCTGAATCAAGCACAAACTTCACATGTGAACTATGAAGCAGTGCACACACAAAAGTTGTAGTTACAGCAATGAACCCCATGTCTAGTATGACAGACATCTGAGACACACTTCCATTTTCAATTATGGTGTATATCTGAAAATGAAGGGATTTAATGTGTGTACTCAGATGACACCAAGAGGAGGAAAACTGAGTAATGAAAGATCCTAGAAGTGAGGAGGGCATATGCAAAAGGTGTCATCTGAAGCTGAATCATTGTTGATGTCATAAATTTCAGTTTCATTACTCCTTATTGTTAGTATGCTAATGCAGTTGGGCTCTGCCTTATGGAAAATGACTCCTGTTGTTCTTCCTTTGGTGTGAACTTTTCCAGTACAGATGTCACGTGTTGAAGTATATATGATGTGTGAGTGTTCACTTATGGGAAAAAAGAGATATAGTCATATAGTTAACTGCATAAAAACCATTTAGCTTTATGATTAAAAATTTGATTACACCAAGATAAGGTACAAGTGTATTTCTTACAATGAATCAATAGACAGGGTATGACTTCCCTGTAATGCCTGAAAAATATCATGGGATTAAAACTACTTTTTATATGTTCCTGCAGGAAGGTCTTTATAAGCAAAATGTAAAAATTTATGACCAGCATATTTATTTCTTTTTCAGGTTGTGTAAGTTCATTCCCAATTAAGTTCTACACTGTCTAATCAAACTGATGTGACCACCTGTCAATGAATAAACACCTTTGGGAGTATGGGAAGAGTATCAGTGAGGTTCTAGAAGGTATTAACAGGGATTTGGAGCCAAGGCAACCCCAGTGCTGTGGCCAGCTGCATTAGATTTATCAGTTGAGGATGCATGGCATGAACAGCCCGATCGAGTTGGTCCCATAGATTCTCAATTGGGTTTAAATCCTGGGATTTTGATGACCTGGAGAGTATGGTAAACTCATCTTGGTGCTCCTCAAACCACACATGTACACTGTGAGCTGCGTGGCATGTTTCATTGTCCTAATGGTAAATGCCATGGTGTCAAGGAAAAACAAACTGCTTTTAGGGGTGGAAATGGTCCCAAAGGATAGACGCATACTTGTGTTGGTGCATGTGCCTTCCAGAATGATGAGATCACCTAGGGAATACCTTCCAACCTGGCCCCTCCTGACGATTGCCACAGGTTGTTCGCTTACTGATGTTTTGTGCTATACTTGCCAGTGGCCATCTATCAGATGGAGCATAAAATGTGATTCATCTGAAAAGGCAAGGTCACCTGTCACCACTCAGTGGAATCCAGTTGTGGTACTGGTGTGAAAATTCCAACCTTCATCATTGATGAACAGCAGTCAGCGTGGGTGCAAGAACCAGTCCACTGCTGTGGAGTCCTACACACAGCAACTTGAACTGAATAGTCATTGAGGAGACATTGTTGATAGCTCTTTGGTTCATCTGGTTAGCCATGCATGTCTCTTTGCCCATAAACATCTCCACAGCTGCTGTGTACCCTGTTATCGATGGTCTGTAGTGTACCACAATTTCCTTTGGTTTTGAATAGTGCCCGTTTTCCATGTACACTTTAACTACAGCAGCATGCAAACATTTACAAACTTAGCCATTTCAGAAATGTTCCCACACTTAGCTGCAAGCCAGTGGTTATGCCCTTTTGGATGTCAGATAAATCACATCATTTCCACATTACAACAACAACTGCACTGTTTTCCATGTCCTCTGACATGCTTCATATGCCTTCCTCTGCTAGTGCTGCTGCCTGTCATTCATGAGTGATTATTGCATGTTGACGCACATGTGGTCATATTAATGTGACTGCACCATGTATTTTATGATAGGTTTGGTAGATGAGGGAACAGGTTTTTTTTACTTTAGTAGATACATAATGGGATTTTGTCTTGTTAATTTAATAACAAACTGTTGTCTTTCTCTATGAACTGATTTGCATCTTTGTGTGTCAAGCAATTTAATGCCCGAAATTGCGTTGTCTGTAAGATAAATGTTTGTGGATATGGTGATTTGTTATTAATTGGTGATGCTTTGTGCGGCCTGCGGACTTCTGATGACCAAATCATAAGCAGCATTATGGAGACTCAGTCTGAAGTTAACCTGTAACTTATTTCAGACAAAACCTAAATTCAGATTTCACGGATTCAGCTCTGGGATCCAGTGAGAAATCTCCACTTCCATATGGGAACTTCCAGCTGAGAGAATCAACAGTGCAGTCTATTCTGAATCACCCAAGATATGGACCTAAGTAAGATTATAATAAGCACATAATTTTGTAACTGTTCAATAAATTATAAAGCCACTAGTTAAACAGCTGTCTTAAAAATATAGTTTCTGTTAATGCATCTGAATTTCTTAGCAGAAAATAATTACTGGTTAAGTTATACATTTATATGAATTAAGAGATTCATATCCTTGTTATATTAGAAGAATGTTACTGAGATATTCAATTTGCATGCTGAAAATTAAGGCTTCTGAATATTTTATATGAAATCTCTTAAAGCTTTTTAAATGAAATAAACTTTACTAACATTCTGCAACTTTATTCTTCATGTGTACATATTTATTTCTCGATATAGCCACCCTGGCAACTAACACATATCTCCCACTGAGAAACCAGTATGTTTTGGAAGAAGCTGAAAATTGGATGGGACCAAATCATGACTGTATGGAGCATGGGTGGGCAACAGGCAGCCTACAGACCGAATCTGGCCCTCGATTGGTTTCAGTCCAGTCTGTGAAAGAACATCATTGGACAGAGAGAGATAGAGGGAGCAAGGTGCTCACATTGCACTCCACCCAGGACCTATTTTCATATATCCACCATTTTGTTGTTCACATCTTCCCAGTTTGCATATTATTCAGCCAATATTTTTTAAGTTCAAGCAATTTAGGATTTTAAACTGAACAAAGAAATGATAGTTTAATTTATTTAGTGTTACAGAAACAATGCATACATTTGTGATAGTCATAAAAAGCATTTTTGGGCAAGTGTTTGAAAAATGCTTGCTAATAGTGTTTGTGAATATAAACATACTAAATTTCAGATACTTGAGTGACCTCATGTCATCAGAAATAGTCAAGTTAATCTTAATTGCTTATCGACTGGGATTGCCTATCTTTGCTCTATTTTGTTTTTCTGTTCTTTATTGCATTAACTTAAGTAAATAATTCTTGTCCATTGTGGATGTATTAAAAGACTGCAACTGTCGAAACTGAAGGTAATTTATAATGAAGTAGCTGTAATCACTTGCTTTGATAGGTGTTTATTTGTCCATGATGACGTCTCAAGATATTTGGAACCCCATATCACATGTTTACATTTATTTGCATGTTGTGAGCATAGTTTCTTTATTAACAGTATTACAGAATTTTGCAATGGAAGCTTTTAAGACAGATGTTGTAAAATGTCATAACTAAAGAAATGATGTACACAACACATAAATAAATGTAAACATCTGAAGATGGAGTCAACATGAATGTACTCTCAAAAACGCAATTCTCGAGGCATATCTGTTGGGGTGATGTGTCAGGAAAGAGGTGTCATTCATGTCAGTTGGTTACCCCATAAACATTAACATTATGGGCACTATAGTTTTGAGTTATTCACTAGGGGCATTGGTGTCATGTCACATGGTGAGCCGGTTCACAAGTTTAAGGAAGTATGTGAATCAGGCCCACAAGTCAGCAGAGGTTGCCCACACCTTGTGTGGAGGATGATCAATGACTGTGAACCCAAAGTATTGGATTGTTGCAAATGTTGTAGCACTTCACTGTGGTGTGGCATTATGTTGAAGAAGAGGGTATTCTGTGTGGGGAAGAACTCTTTGAATTCACACTTTCAGTTTTCTGAGCTTCTCGCAGTACCTTGCAGAGTTTGTGGTGGTGCCTGTAGGCATGAATTCCAAATGCACCAACCTTGAACATCATGGAATGCTCTGAGTGTGACTTTGGCTGCTGATGTCATGGTCCTGACCTGTGGCAGAACTCCATTGATGCTTTCTTTTTCTCAGCGTCAAAATTGTGAACCCAGCTTTCATCACCTGTCACCTGTTAAGGAACCCATCGCCCTTTTGCTTAAAATGCAAAAGAAATTGTTGACAGGTGCCCAGTCTTCTATGTTTCATGTTAGGCTTGAGCATTTGAGCCACCCTCTATGCACACAGTTTTTTGTACCACTGTTCTGCAATGATGGCCTACATACATTCTTGTGATATGCCACACTTACCTGAGAGTTGTGTCTGTGTTATCCAACAATTTTCTCTGATGAATTCATCAACCCAGTTCCAATGAGTCTCATTGGTTGCTGCATGTGGTCATTTAAACCAAGCTATGTCACACACTATGAGTTTAGCACCACCATTTCCTTCATTACGAACATGAACAACGGAACATTGCACATTACTGATCTCGGTACTGTCATCACCATACACAACTTTCATTCTTCTATGAATTTCAATCATAGGCACATTTTCTGCAGTTAGAATCTCAATTGCAGCACACTGTAGTGCTTAAGGGTTGCAACTCGTATCAGTGAAGCAGGAAAGTTGTCCAAGTAATTTGCATGACATTTAATGCCTCAACTGATATTGAGAACAGAATAAGAAATTTGGAGGCATTGATTTTCAGCATGCCCTTGTATTTCACAAATATTATATTAAGTTTTTTATTTATACTGTACACAGAAGGTAACAAGTGTTGTTTCCATCCATTCAACTGCTAAATGTGGCACACAGCTGAAATCAGCTTCCTTTATTTTCTGTAGCACAAAAAAGGAGTCCTTTGTCTCAAAAGCATGAAATCTGTCATAGAAGTAATCAAGTACAGACAAATAATTTAATCAGTTTTGTTGACAAGAAATCAAACTGTTAAAAAATTGTGTATTCACTTGAATGACTAATGTAGATTCCACAGAAATGTCTGCTCTTCATTTTTGAGTGTTCTGTGTGAATGTCTTCTTGCTACTGGAGTATCATCTTAGCTAGGGATTTTTCTCTGGTTGTAGTGGACTGGAACAATTAAGTTTTTAAGGACAATTTAATTCTATTGAAATTAGTCCATTTGATCCAAACAAATTTCTCATGATCATTTTTCTACAACTTTCTGCATTCAAAAATCTGTTTAAATTACAAATAAAAATAATCAGTTTAAATTACAATAAAAATCCAGTGCCCTTTTCATCTTGCCATTTATGTGAAACTTTGTGTGTGATAATCCTTCCTTAAACTTCCAAAACTAATGGTAGTCAGGTATAATCTGGTCTTGTCTGTGATACTATTGACTTTTGAGCCCAGTTGTCAAGTGTTTAAATCAGTATGGCTTTTATGCCTGGTAACAGCATACTTTAGATCCTCTTTCATCATGGTACTGCTAACTCTCCCTCCTTTCTTTTATCATATTCAATAATTGAATAATGATCTTTGAATGTTGAAATTAATCCTTCATTAGAAACCAGTATATGTTATTTTCTGGAACCAGAGAATATGCATTCATATTGCATGGATTTCATTTCAGATTCTGAATCATCATTATGAATCCATGTTTCTCATTCCAGTCTCCCGCCTTGAAACAGTTCATGCAAATCACATGTGTATCAACTTATTGCATCACTCAGCTGCTGTCTTGGTATGCAACAAACACAGAGTGAGAGGGAGAGGGAGACAGAGAGAAAGAGAGAGAGAGATAGAGAAATATGGCAATATGTAGTGTATGGTCCAATTAGTCTTCATTATACTAACAACAGTGGTATCAGAATAACACTGTTCTAGAAAATAAAAGTTTTTACGTGCATGGTGTTATTGTGTGTGATTATTTTCAATAAATAATCCCTTTGTTCATCATTAGAATTTGTTTCTTTGTTAGTCCTTCAAATGGAACCACCATCACCACCACAACAATAACAACTACATTTTTAAAAATATTTGAGTAAATAGAACATGTAATAATTTAGAAATAAAATGAATGAATGATGTATGGTGGTGATGGTGGTTCCTTTTCAATGCTGTTATTAACTGGATGATGAAGGTAGATGGCTGCTCAAAGAAAAATAAAGTGATGAAACTGCACAAAAGATGAGTTGATATAGGGTACAGAGTGTATAGTATTATGTCAAAGATGTATGTGATGTCACAGATGCAGACATGATAGGATAGAGAATGCGAATAAGTTATTAGGTTTGCAGAATGATTCAGAGTTAGTTAATAAGATTTTGGTAGGAACTGAACCATGTTGTAGTTTCAGGAGAAGTGAGGAGAGAAGGGAGCCATGAAATGTTAGGTGTTAAGGAAGAGGAAAAGGGAGTGACTAAGAATGAGATTTGATAAGAAGTATATATATATATATATATAGATGAAGTGCAGTATCTGAGAATTGGAATCTGTTGAAATTGCATTGTGATAGTGTGAAAAGAATGTATAGGTGTTGGATTAAGCTAGGCATATTGGTGTGGACAAGGCAGAACACTGTAATTAGAAGTTAAAAGGGAACTGAAAGAGTTGTTGATATCAGATGTATGGGATGAGATGGATATGAATAGATGTTGTCTAGTGCTGGATCATTAATTTTGGTCAGTATAGTTAAATGAGATATAACGTTTAGAGATGGAGCATAAGTTTGTATTAATGAAGGGTGAAGAAGGAAATCAACTGTGGGTTTTCAAACAGAGAATCCTGGCATTCCCATTGGGCAATTTAGGGAACTCAAGGCAAACCTAAATCTGGATAGCCAGACAAGAATTGAAACATCGTCTTCAGAAATGCAAGATCAGTGTGCTACTGTACCACATCGATTGGTTGCTGTTCAAGGGTTTTGGGAGAGTGGTAGAATATTGGATGTGACTGTTATGAAAATTGATTGAATTAGGTTGATGGTGCAGTATACATGTACAGCCAGTTAGCATTTTTTGTCTATTGTAGGATTGTTGGATAGTTAGCAGATGGTTGGTAGAAGCTGGTTTAAAATGCTCAGAATTTGTGTTTTAATGTATACTGGTAATATTTACCAAATCATTAGTGAGATATGGAACACTGTGTTTTCCATATAATGATTGTTTTTATTTGTCCATAAGTTGTAAACCATGGAAACATATCTTACTGATTAGCTGCAAATATACTGAATCTTAATCATTTCAGGTCTGCTCTTGGAGCAAATATGTACACGTACCTGAAATTTGGACTGCCACGTGTTTTTCCTCCATCAAGAGGACCACGTGATGGCTCGAGTGGCTACGATTCCAGTGATGATGGGTCTCCAAATCCACATCATCATGGACGTTATATGCGTTCACGAAGTGACCCGGATTTCAGAAACCATTTTATGCACAAGTCATACACTGGTGTAAGCTTTCTATCCTTTTCTTGCTTAATGTTGGAAATTAATATGAAAAAGAGGAAATAATCCAGCAATGCCCATTATGCTTCAAAAGCATCTTCCAGGTGTACAGCTATAAATGTAGATACAGCTGCACAAAATTTTAAAAAGTAAATACAGAAAATTATAATAGATTAATTTCTTGTTAAAATGATTGATATTTCAGAATGTAAAATGGCTGAAAGACTTATTCTGCATTTGACAGCAAATTTCATTCTATTATTTAACTATTCAGATCGAGTGACTGTAATGTTAATAGATTGGAAGGAAAGACTAATGAAACCTTACTTTTTACAGGCCCACTGTAAAATTATTGGTTAAGTTTTGTGTAGATGTTCAGGTGATACTGTGGTGTATCGAGAGGTTGCAACAATGGAAAATTGTACTGAACACGTATTATGTTCGAGTATAATGTCTTTTCTGGAGACTAGAAATCTACTCTGTAGGAATCAGCATGGGTTTCGAAAAAGACGATCGTGTGAAACCCAGCTCGCGCTATTCGTCCACGAGACTCAGAGGGCCTTAGACACGGGTTCACAGGTAGATGCCGTGTTTCTTGACTTCCGCAAGGCGTTTGACACAGTTCCCCATAGTCGTTTAATGAACAAAGTAAGAGCATACGGACTATCAGATCAATTGTGTGATTGGATTGAGGAGTTCCTAGATAACAGAACGCAGCACGTCATTCTCAATGGAGAGAAGTCTTCCGAAGTAAGAGTGATTTCAGGTGTGCCGCAGGGGAGTGTCATAGGACCGTTGCTATTCACAATATACATAAATGACCTGGTGGTTGACATCGGAAGTTCACTGAGGCTTTTTGCAGATGATGCTGTGGTGTATCGAGAGGTTGCAACAATGGAAAATTGTACTGAAATGCAGGAGGATCTGCAGCGAATTGACGCATGGTGCACGGAATGGCAATTGAATCTCAATGTAGCGAAGTGTAATGTGATGCGAATACATAGAAAGATAGGTCCCTTATCATTTAGCTACAAAATAGCAGGTCAGCAACTGGAAGCAGTTAATTCCATAAATTATCTGGGAGTACGCATTAGGAGTGATTTAAAATGGAATGATCATATAAAGTTGATCGTCGGTAAAGCAGATGCCAGACTGAGATTCATTGGAAGAATCCTAAGGAAATGCAATCCGACAACAAAGGAAGTAGGTTACAGTACGCTTGTTCGCCCAATGCTTGAATACTGCTCAGCAGTGTGGGATCCGCACCAGGTAGGGTTGATAGAAGAGATAGAGAAGATCCAACGGAGAGCAGCGCGCTTCGTTACAGGATCATTTAGTAATTGCGAAAGCGTTACGGAGATGATAGATAAACTCCAGTGGAAGACTCTGCAGGAGAGACGCTCAGTAGCTCGGTACGGGCTTTTGTTGAAGTTTCGAGAACATACCTTCACCGAAGAGTCAAGCAGTATATTGCTCCCTCCTACGTATATCTCGCGAAGAGACCATGAGGATAAAATCAGAGAGATTAGAGCCCACAGAGAAGCATACCGACAGTCCTTCTTTCCACGTACAATACGAGACTGGAATAGAAGGGAGAACCGATAGAGGTACTCAGGGTACCCTCCGCCACACACCGTCAGGTGGCTTGCGGAGTACGGATGTAGATGTAGATGTAGATGTAGATACAATAACTTCTGGAGGATCAATGATAATCGTGATAGTAGTTGCAATAGTAGTAGTAGTTATAATATTGTGGTTATATTTTTATGTGCTCATGGTTGCCTGATTATAGTTTGTATGTTCAATAACAATAAAACTAATAGGTACAGGGTTGCTTGTTATTGAACATAACTTGAAACTAATAGCTTTGTAAGTGAAAAATGTCAGTGGGGGGCAGTGTTGCTACCCAGTATGGAGAATACCACATAATCAGTCCCAGTATTGTTTGACCAGCTGACTTAAGTAGTTGCACAGAGAGAGAGAGAGAGAGAGAGAGAAGAGAGAGAGAGAGAGAGAGAGAGAGAGAGAGAGAGAGAGAGAATGTGATCCACATGTCCATTCAATTGATATAAGTCAGTTCATGTTTTACTCTTTCCCTTCCAAATGAAAAGACACTTACACAATGCTTTTGGCCTCAGCCTTCATCAGTAAAAGAGAGACACATCATTCATACAGACAAGCCAGCACACCTCATGCACACATGTTCACCAACTCCAGCATCTTGGGCTGGAATGCACTATCACATGAGATGCAAGCAGCAATTTCGGGGGGAGGGGGGTGGTGGTGATATAGTGATGTACAGGTGGGAGAGAGAGACAAGTGTTGTCTGGTGGAGTGTGCAGGGACTAGAATACCAATAGGTGCTGCGTCAGGAGATTGTGTGGCAGAGAGGTGGGGAAAAAAGGAACAAAAAAAGAAGAGGAGCGGGGGAAGATGGGTGGATGTTGTAAGGATAACTTACAACTGTATAGTTCAGTAAAGCTGGGGTGGGGGGAAGGACCCAGATGGCTTGGGTTGTAAAGCAGCCATTGAAATCAAGCGTATTATGTCCAGCTGTATGTTGTGCCACAAGGTGGTCTACTTTGTTCTTGGCCACAGTTTGGCAGGGGCCATCCATCTTAGTGGACAGCTGGTTGGTAGTCATACCAATATAAAAAGTAAAAAAAATATGACTGCAGCAGAGCTGGTAAATGACATGGCTGCTTTCACAGGTGGCCCGGCCCCAGGTGGGATAGGTTAAATCTGTGGCAGGACTGGAATAGGAAGTGCTGGGTGGGTGGATTGGGCAGGTTCTGCACAGAGATATGATCCTTGTGGCAAGGGGTTGGGACTGGGAGTGACATAGGGATGAACTATATGTTGTGTAGCGATGGGAAGTATCTCGGGTAGGATGTCCCTCATTTCAGGGCATGATGATAGGTAATCAAAACCGTGGCAAAGGATGTGGTTCAGTTGTTGCAGTCCAGGGTGGTACTGAGTGATGAAGGGGACAACCCTTTGTCAATGGCTCTTGGGAGTGCAGGGAGGATTGGGGGTGTGAGGAGAAATGGCACAGGAGATCTGTTTGTGGACTAGGTCTGGAGGTTAGTACCTGTGTGTGAAGACCTTGATGAGACCCCCAGCATACTGAGCAAGTGAGTTTTTGTCACTGCAAAAATGCTGTGCCCAGGCTATATGGGAGGGATTTTTGGTGTTAAAGGGATGACAGTTATCAAAATGTATGTAACTTGGTAGTTGTTGAGTTTAATGTGGACAGAGGGAGCCATCAGAGAGAAAGTGTTCAACATCTAGGTAGGTGGCATGTTGGGTTGAGGAGGACTACATGAAACACCATCTGGATCCTTCCCTCCACTCCAGCTTTTCTGAACTGAACAGATGGAAGTTATCCTTACAACACATTCTCCACTCCTGTAATCATCCAAACCTCAACCTACAGTAACATACTGCCCACACACCCTCCACCCAACTGTTTCCACCTTGAGTTTCCATTGTTTAATTTTGTAGAAACCACATGGTGTTTTGCATAATTGTCCACAAGGGGTGGGGTGAGGGTGGGTGTGACCCAGTACAGAGTTTTTATTGATTACAGAATTCTCATACTCGTTCAGCAGTATTTTCCTGTGATTACATTAGATCTGTTGTTTAGCCAGCTGTAGCATTATGCAGCTGATTGCAATAATGCAATATGATGGTTTTAACAACTGATGAATAACTTAGATTTATTTGGCAGTTTTAGAGTTCAGACAATAATCAAAGCTGATTTGGATGCAAATGGACTTAACTATCAATGATTAATATTCAGTTAAAACAGTTTATGCATAATTTGATTCACTATTACTGGTTTCACAAATCAGACACAAGCATTTGTGGAAATTATGGTGTTCTAAAACAACACCATAAAATGTTTGTCACTAAAAGTCGACTCACAATACAACAGCTCACAATCATCACCTTGATGGCAACACTCCCTTGTTAAAAGCACAACTCATTTCCACAGCCAAACATGAAGTGGCATGTGTTTAATCAGTAATGTTTATTGTTAACTCATTGGTCAGATATATAATCAGAGCACAGCTAAGTAAGTTGACTGTGAGTGGCTTTGTTGTGGGATGACATTTACTAATTAACTTTACCTAATTTTCTTTTTGAATACTGTAATTTACACCAGTCTGATAATTCTCTCACCTGATGGGAAAAACTGATAATAGTGCACCAAATTATGTGCAGCCTATGGCTGTTTTATCTGAATATTAGTCATAATGGTTGCTGTGATCCTAGCAGGAGATGCCTGTGTCTACTAGTGATCAAGGATTGTTACCAGAAATTTGCCTGTGACCAAATTTTGATAATACATTTGAAGTAATCAGGAAAATATTAATTAGAATGTTTGCAAAAATGTGATTGGCCTTGTTGCTCCCTTGTCCCTTGATCTCGAGGCTGGTACAGTAGATTTCTGCATTGATTTCAGTACATTGAGCACAAAAGTGCTAAATCAAGATTTAGACCTACTGTTTTTCAAACTGGTAATGAGGGCCCATCATTTTCAGTCACACATGTTTTTAGTGCATCAGAGAAAAAATGTAATTCTTGTTTAAATTCTTTTGTTTCAGAAGCACTGCCAAGCAAAACTACATAAATTTCATATGATTGGTTAACAAGTTCTTAAAAATTGTTATTCAGATGTTTGTTGTCTTTTCCTTCCTTATTTGTGTTATATCTGTGCAGATTCAATGACTAATCCATCTCTGGATAACAGAGGGTCAAATGAAAATAAGAACCTGTTTATACTCAGTCAGAATAATGTACAGCTGTGTTCTGTATTCTTGACTCTATTGCTGTAGCTTTGCCTTACATTATTTTACCACATATTTCTTTACTTGTTTAGCATGGGCCATGGCCAGGATTACCTCCTGGTGCAGGAAGAGCAGAGGATTTTCGACTTCGTAGTACAAGTAGTGAAGCTAATTTGATGTCACATGAGGCACATATCCGTCACCATACTCATCGCCGAAGTATGCATGAACACAGTATGCCTTTTGACATTGAGCGATCCCCGTAAGTGGTTTCTTTTTGTAGTCCATTGTTTATAAATATGTGGTTGTATAAAACTAAGAGAAACTGTTGTATCTGGTGGACCCCTCTCATCCTAGAATCTGGTGATCCACTCTTTCGTTTTGATCTTTCCCAACATATCCAACTCTACTTCCTAAGGAAGGAACTAATAGTTCCAAAAGCTAGGATAGTGTCATGTACTTTTATATATTTCTATCAGCAGTACTAAATATTTACCTCCTGAAGGCCAATATTGACTTGCAATTCTGTCTCATAATTTTTAATTTTCATGAATGAGTTTTATATTTGGACAATATAGTTAGTCATGGCTACAAAGGAGGAGAGTTTAATTGTCCATCAACTGTAGCAGCATGCACAATACAACCTTAAAAGCTTTCTAACCTACTAATCTCATACTCCCACATTGGAATACCACTATCTGCTATGACAGTTACAACCTCCGACTCACCTTCCCACAAAACTCTTACACTCACAAAACACTGATGTACTCTCAGACACTTACTCCACTCACCCCACTGAACCCAGAATTAAAAAAGACTGTTGGGTCCTTGGGGATGATAATTTATCTAAAGATCTGCAAACTGTTTTTCAGTACTGTTGTTACTTAGGTTTGCAATATCCATTTTTTCAATGATATAAAAATTACACGATGACAATATGTCACAATTTACACATTAAAGAAACAACTGAAAATAGCATGTAACATTTTGGATGTCTTCAGTTTATATCCTGTAGCGTAACAAAGTGTCCTGACACCCTTTCTAATAACATTTAGAGCAGTAAGGTGTTATATACATTTGTTAGAATTACATGCAATATCTTGTTCTATAGCTCGCCTATAATAGTTGAAAAGGCTTTTTAGTACGGCCCTTATTCAGAGGCAAATACACTTCTCTTAACATTTTACACATCTGGACTATTTTACCTAAGTATATTATTAGAAGTGTATCACAAGACATACTGATGTGGTGGTACCATGCTGCCAATGCTGTTCATTGCCAAAAAATTAAATAAATCCTTGACCTGCAGTTGAAACTCTGTTTGACCCAGTGGAATGAATTGTTTACACAGTGGTTGTAGAAGATACAACAGGGTACAGTCACAATGCTGGTGTAATAACTCTGCCAACGACATCCCATCATGTGGCAAGGAGTGTTCAGAGGAAAGAAAAATCCTTAAGGCTTCCTCGCATGTGAGGGAGTAACAGTGATTTTCCATGTGACTTTTAAACATTTGAATGAACCATTCAACTTCACTGATGGCGAAAAGGAGCAGTTGTGACATGACGTATGCCATTGTCAGCGCAAAACTGTTGAAAATCAGCTGACGTGAGCTGTGGTCCGTTGTGATTTAATGGACTGATGCTCCACAGAAGCATTGCAATGAGAGGTCATTTGCTGTATTTGGGTGTCCATCCACTGCCAACTACAATGACATTGGATGAGTTGCTTTGTGGGAACTCCTTCCCAGTGACCATAGGGCAACAAAGACAAAACTTCCCACTCTAGGGAGTGACTAATCACAACCTAAGCATCGTTATTCTCTGTAGATAGCAACAGAACACCTAATCGCATGAATAGCACATGACAATGCAAAAAGTAGTGATGTGCCAGTGGTTTAGGAATTTCTTTCAAACTACATGCTACCCATGGTAACATATCACAAAACTGTCCGAAGAGCTGGGTCAGAAGCAGTTGCTCCAGCGATACACTATGAGTCAACAGCAAACTTTTGGAGAATTTCAGAATCCTGAGTGTCAATTTGATATCATGATTCCTCAGATGAAACAAACATTCTGTGTGTACTGACCACTAAGTAGTCAGTATTTGGATGTTGTGCAGTGGGCCTGTACAACAACTTATATTAATAATTAGACAATAAAAGATCCCAATATTGCAATTTTTGTGGTATCCATGGTGAAACAAGCTTGCAAGTATTGAACAAAGCAGTTAGAGGTCAATAACCCATAATCAAATAGAACTTTCAACCATACAAGTGTTGATGGAACTTGGTAATACCATAGGTAATGGTGAGGATCTCTTTTTTCAAGTTGACCATAATTGCACTGCACTTTGTTGAGAGTTTTCAAGGAAGATGCAATGGCCCAATTGGATGAACAAATTCTATGGGAGAGCTCAGTTCCTATCCTGTAAGATGATGCATCCACAGCTAACACAACAGGCTTCGCTGGATCAGAATTAGACAATAACAAAGAGTCCTGAAGTGCACCTGTCATTCTTGGGACCACACAAAGGGAACACATTTCCAGTGCAACAGCTTCAGTAGAGCAGCAATTTGTGCAGTGTTAGCAATGAACTTAATGTAACATGTTAATTTCCCCATGGTGGCCTGTATCAGTTAAATCAAATAAGTCTAAACCAAAAATGTTCACACTGTTTTGAGAACATATCATATGGAATGAAACACACGTTGCAACACCACAAAAAGTTTCTGGCAAACTGCACATGCCAATTACTGGCATTTCATGTTTGTTAAATGCACACAAAAGTTGGCTTTTGTAGCTCTGGGCTAATTGTTGTATCACAGGTGTCTTTTTTAAGAAGGCAAATAAAATTTAGTTGTCTTATTACCCGCATCTAATGGGGCGAAATGTTTGTTCTTCTGTTTGTGGACTACAGCAGAAGGTTTCCATGAAGGGGAAAACCGGGACTTCACCTGTGCTTGCCATACTGGTTAGACTGTGTCAATGCTGAACATGGCACACATCATTATAATTTTGGCCACAAGAACAGTTGCACTGGCAATGTCATGTTAGCCTTTTAAGTTCAGCAATCCTCTGTTGTAATCGACTGTTCATGCCATACCTTCAACACTGTATGTGGAGAAGTGGGCTTCCAGTTGAGCACAAAATACTGACCACTCTTTTTCCTTGCAGTTAAACTGGCAAAACTTGGGAATAGTGTGCCTGCCATGGTGCTGCTTGTTGCGTCAGTTACTTTGTCATCTGTTGAATACTGAGCAGCAGTCGTTCATTCTGCTGTGCCTGAAACTAAACAGCTTTATTTAGTGATAGTTTATGTGGGGTTCAGACCTGGTTAAACACGTATACTAAAGATAATACACCAAATTTATTTTTGCTGTTACTCATGGAACAGGAAGTACGTCCACTCAGGCAAGTGAGGGCAGAAGTCTGTTCACAGTAATCATTGCCAGGTTCATACATGGTGGATGAGAAAAGACATGTGAACACATGTGAGAACATACTCAGTGCCATTTTTATGTATGTCATAGCAAACCTAGATGACTGTCCAAAAGGTTTGACTTGTGGAAGAGGACAAGTGGATGCTACAACACATATAGGATATTAGTTTAATTTCAGTAAAACTCTTTAATACACAAACTTAACTTTGGGTACATCCTTACCCGTACTGCCTCACAACACCATGATAACTGTTTGTTAATCTGAATAGCAGTGAATGACAGTAAAATATTATTACATTACATTTTATCTATGAACTTTGGTATACATTTCTGACACAACCTCACTCCTAGATTTGAATGGTGATGATGGTTGCAAGAGTGGGCTATCAAAGAGTGAGACAAGCAATGCTATGCTCTGACATAAGTAGACTTCCAGGAGCAGCAGTGTATCAAACCTTGTGAATGAGGAAACAATGTCTCACCAGATGAGAATGATTATCTGCTGCATGTGCCAATGACAAGTTTTAATATGTCATTAGCAGTAGGTCATGCCATTACAGTTTTACATGCAAATTCAGTTTTCTACTTGGGTACACTAAATAGCACTGTGACTCCATTTATAACTGATCTATCCTTTCTGAGTGCAACTGTTCTAAAGATCTGATAACTGACTAACAAAACATTTTTATACCTTAGTTTCTTTTGTTACCCCAGTCTGGCATTGTTTCAAGCTCTGCTGTAAAATGCTCATAACATGATCTACATTTTGACAAGTGTTGCATATCCTTTGTAATGATAGCATGAATTACTTTCCTATTTTAGATTAAAGTGGAAAGTCTCCATATTCTTCATTGTTGATGCTATCCCTGGCAAGACAGAAAGGATATCAAAAAGAAATTTCCCTAAAAATATTTTGAAATGAGCATATGGCATTCAGACCGAATGTGAGGTTTTTTATGTCAGAAACTTAGCACAATATATACAAAAATAATTTCAAGTTTTTTAAAAATAAATACCATTTAATAATTTAATGGAGGAGATCTTGAAAGTGAAATGAAATATTGATATTGGTCATTGATATTTAAAATCCAACCAGGTGAAAACTCAGTCACATTTCGAAGTGAATATATGGAGTTTATATTATTTTCATTTAAGTAATACTTGTAGTATTTTATGGTCTTCATTTATCACTGTTATAAATATGTTGCTGCTACTCATTCCTTACATGTATTGTTCATTGTTTTTTGGGTGTCAGGGTGACAGGAGGAAGCCAACTTGGAGTTCATCAAAGACCATCAAAGGCAGGATCTCACATATCACTGCCAGTGAGCCGCCACAGTCACTCTCATCCTCCACATCCCCACATGCATCCTGCACACAGGGATGGGCGCACTATGAGTTCTCGTCTTGGTCCTGTTTCAGAGAGTGCTTACATCCCAAGAGAGTCATACTGTGTACCTTTGCCAGAAAATATTGAACTTGGAGCTTACTCAAAATACCCACATCTGCAGGTACAGTCTTTTCCCTCAAGTTCATGCAATCTTATGATTATTTGATTTCTAATATCAGTACATAAGAATGATTTGACACAAGTAATTGCTTTGTAAATTATAAAATTTGTTAGACTATGTAAATGTTCAGTGTTATCACGTATTACAATAACTGCCTTAATAATATTCATATTTGTGTAACAACAACAAAATGACAACATCAACAACAATGATGATAATAGATATAATAATACATGAGTAATGTGTCTGGCCACCAAGGCCAGCAGCCTCGGCAGCCAGGGACAGTGGTCATGTTTGTGTGAGTTGGATTTGCGTGAATTTATTTATTTATTTATTCATCCGTGGAACAAGAAATATTGTATGGATATCATCAGTTTACAACACATGAGCACACATTTACGTTTACAATGAAACAGGTTTCTCATATTTTGTGTAATTTTTATAACTAGTCATACACACATTTATAATTACATAATATTTTGGTGATAATGTCATATGTTGCTAATAATCTACATTTATGTTAAATATTCTTTTACAGTATCACAACTTTTACTTACTAAAAAGGTTTTAAGCTTTTGTCTGAAAGTGAGGGGCACATTTATTTCTTTAATTTCTTGTGGTAATTTGTTATACGGTTTTATCCCATTATAAAATATACTTTTTTGGGTCTTTGCCTTGTTCTTTCTATCTAGATGGAGGTGGTGAGAAGCTGTTGTTTCATGGTCATGTATTAGGCTGTTTGTGTTGTACATGTTGAGATTTTTCTTAATGAACATTATGTTCTGAAAGATATACTCACAAGAAACAGTTAGAATGCCTTGCTTTCTAAATAATTCTAGACAGTGGGCCCTGTTGTTGCTGTTTGTTATTATCCTTATGGCTCTTTTTTGTACTTTTTGTACTTGTACTTTTGTACTTGTATGTTACTGGCACTTGTTCCCCAAAACATGATCCCATAGCTGAGGACTGAGTGTAGATATCCGTAATATGTTATTTTAAGACAGGTATTATTGCATACCGGTGCAAGGATTCTAAGAGCATAGCATGCTGTGGATAATTTCTTTGCCAAAATGTTGACATGGTTTGTCCATTTCAGTTGGCTGTGTACATTCATCCCTAAGAATTTGGTACTTGTTACACATTCTAATTAATTATTATTAACTTTTATTCTAGTGGCATTGTGTTTTTTGTTCAATCGGAAGTTAATATATTTAGTTTTCTTTACATTTGGGGTTACTTTATTTTTTAATGACCAGTTGTGGACATCATTGAGAGCCTCATTTGCTCTTTCTGACAGTTGTGTTGGATTTTCACCTGTTATTACTATGTTGCTGTCATCAGCAAAAAGTATTTTTTCTCCATGTCTGATACTTTGTGGGAAGTCGTTAATGTATATAAGAAACAATATTGGGCCTAATACACTTCCCTGTGGGACGCCTGTATTCACATTTTCTGGGTCAGACAGGTGTTTTATAAGGGAATTGTTTGAAACTTGTGATATCTCAACTCGTTGAACACTGTTTTCCAAGTATGATTTGAACCACTTCTTTGTCACACCTCTTATTCCTATTTGCCCTAATTTATGAAGTAAGATTTTGTGGTCAACTGTATCAAAGGCCTTGGACAAGTCTAAAAAGATACCACTTACATTTGCACCTTTGTCCAGTGCTTCTAAAATTACTTTAGTGAGCTGTGCTATAGCAGATTGTGTGCCTTTTCCGAGTCTAAAACCAAATTGGTCATTGGAAAGAAGATTATATTTATTCAGGTAATTTAGCAGTCTCTTTTTGACTAGTATTTCTATTATTTTAGAAATGATAGACAGTATAGAGATCGGCCTGTAGTTCTCTACATTTTCGACATCTCCGTTTTTAAGGATAGGTATAACTTTTGCTTCTTTTAGGTACTGCGGAAAGTATCCAGATTCGAAAGATTCATTAATTATGTCTGTTAATGGGCCCTTTATGGAGTCTATTCATTCTTCAATTACGCAGACTGGGATTTCATCAAGTCCTACTGAAGTTTTATTTTTTAGTTGGTGTACTAATCGTGCCACTTCCCTTTCTGTAGTTGGCAAGAGCACCATTGAGTTTGTTGGCTGGTTCTGAGTAGGTAAATCATACGTATCTGGAAATTTCTGCTGTAATTTTTTTGCAATACTACTGAAATATGAGTTTACAAAATCAGCTAATTTTTTAGGGTTACCTATTGGTACATCTTTGTTTTTGATATGTGAATTGAGGTCCTTTTTAGCAGAGTTAGATGTTTCCTGTTTGACGAAGTTCCAGGCTGATTTGCACTTGTTTTCAGCTTCAAGTAATATTTTGTTGTTTGAAAGTTTTTTTGCAGCTAGCAACACCTTTCTGTATATTTTTCTGTACTTTTTGTAGAATTGCAGAACTTCTGGGTTAGATTGATTATTTTTTTTATGGAGTTGAGATATCTAAGAGTTTCTGAGGATTTTTTGATACCTGTAGTTACCCACTGATTTCTCTTTGTAGATTTAATTTGATAAAGAGTTTTGGGAAACATCTCTTCAAACCTGAGTTTAAAAATTGACATGAACTTGATAAATTTCTAATTTGCATTGGTTTCTGCATAGACTTCCCTCCAATCTTCATATTCTAGCTGGGATTTAAACTGATACAGGGCTGATTTGGAAAACATTCTTTTGTATGTACAAAGTTTAGGAGGAGTTTCTACATGAATGTTAGTTTTTAAGATCTGGCAGAGGTGGTCTGATAGGCCCAGGTTTTGGACAACAATATGACATTTTTTACTATCAATATCTGTAGCTACATGATCTATAGGTGAGGAGGATTCTTTCGTTATTCTAGTTGGACAATTAACAAGGGAGGATATTCCATAACAGCTTAGAATATTCACATATATGTTGCTAGCCTTATCAGGCTTAATCATATTAATGTTTAAGTCACCACAGATAATTACATTTGCTTTTGGTCCAGAAACCTTGTCTAAGATTTGATTCAGTTTTGAGAAGAACATATCAATGTCTCCACTGGGAGAGCGGTACACACAAAATATGACTAATTTTTTTGCTATGCCAGGTCCTATTATTTCAACAGCAGAAAATTTGAAATGTTTGTCCTCACCTAGATCTAAAAGATCATATCTAACTTTAAATGACATACCTTTTTTTTACATAGATACATGAACCTCCACCATTCATTGAGATTCTGCTATAGTAACATGCAAGGTCAAATGAGGCTAATACAATGTGTTCAATTTCCTTCCCTTTGCACCAGTGTTCAGTGATACACAAAATTTGGCTATCAAAATTTTCCAATTCTACTTCTAGCTGTTGTGCTTTGTTCTTTATGGCTTGAATATTTTGGTGAAACACTGTTAGGCATTTGTTTTCACTTATCGTGGTGGTGCCTTTCCCTTTGGACCTGATGCTAAAAAATCCTTTAGATGAGCTGGTGGCATGGTTATTCTTCTGTTGATGACAGTGGAGGTGAGTCTGTTGCCAGTTAGACTTGGAAGTTGGTGTATCTGAAGGTATCTGCCTTATGTTAGTCTTGTAACTGAGGCCGGGTACCAAAAATCCTTGTTGTAGATTCCTCTGCTTGCAAGCATTTATCTCTTTCCCTGTTATGTGCTGTTGTTCACTGCTTTGCCCCAACAAAAATCCTGGCTTCTCAAGGGTAGCTGCCTTCTTCTGGTGTGATGACTTCTCCTATTACCACTGCTGCTGCTGTGTGCTGTTGCAGTGAATGCCAGTGATTCTGATTGCTTGGTTATTGATGTTGGAACTACTGTTTCTGATGTTGCTGTGACTGTTAATGATTCTGGTTGGTTGGTTTTTTATGCTGTAACTATTGCTTCTGTTGTTAGTTCTGCTGATGCTAATGTTGGTTCAGTAGTAGGTTCCTCTGTTGCTACTGTTTTTTGGATGGTCCATTTGCATACTGCTCCTGTTTTTGCTGGTGTTTCTGCTATTGGAGATTTATACCATCCCAGTTCAGTGGCTGTCACTTTGTAATTGCATTTAATTGCTTCCCTTATTAAGTTTCCTAATCTGGCCTTCCCATTTCTGTTAAGGTGAAGCCCATGTTTCGTAAAACATTCTCTGTCAAGTGTGCTTGAGTCAATTAAATTCACATTGCTGAATAGCCTACAACTACTTTTAAGTTTCGCATTAATTGTGTGAATTTCCTTATTCACACATGACCATTCAGGTAAATCATGCCTGTGGGCAAAGTTCACCAGTAAAATGTTTGTATTTGACAGTACTAGCAAAAGACTCAAGAGCTGTTTATACATTTTCATAGCATTGTTTTCGTAAATGTCTTTAGCTCCTGCGCAGATTGCAGCACTGCCCTGCTTGTCATAGTTATATTTTACGATGTTTTTCGTCACTTCTTTGAAACCAGCACCTGGTTTAACCATGCCTGTGACTGTCATTGATTTACTATTTACTTGCAGTTCTTGAGAAATTCCTTTGGCGTGACTGTCTCCAAAGACGTCGAATTTTGATTCTTTCTTCTTTGTCACACATGTCGGTTTTTGTTTATTTGTATTTTCACTTTGTTGCAAAACATCATATTTGTTTTTATCCATTATGACAGATTTTATGGAGTTTGTTATTCTTTTAGTGGACAAGGGATTACCTTTTAGTGACACTTTTATCCACCCGGACGTTGTTGTGTGTATATGTTATGTAGTTTGAGAGAAGGCCTATTGGCTGAAAGTTTACTTGTTAACAGTCTTTTTGTTGTCACTATCTGCACATTAACATCTCTGCTGTATGATGAGTAACAGTCTATCTTTTTCATAAAATTGTCATTAATATAATTACTTGTAATTTCTTTCTTTCTGTTGACACTCTTTTTCCATTTCTTCTCAGAATGTTTTCACTGTCTGTTCGAGTTGTCTTTCTGTTCCTTTGTAAAGGTTCCTCTGCATTTACTTTTTTTTTATGTCTTGAAAACCAGAAAGTATACAATTTTGTTGTGAATATTTCTATGTTTCGATTGTCTTCACATAATAGTCATCTCTTCTACCATCAATCAATTTATTTTTGTTGTAGAAAACAGAGAAATTTGTTTGCTTTGCCTGTACTCTTTCATTCTTTTCTCATTTGCTAAAGTCATAACAGTCGCTTCCAGACTGAATCAGTTTTGGGATATTTCTGTATAATTTTGTTGCTACTTATTTTGTGGTTGTCATTTACATCTGTTTTTTATCACAGAATTTTTCAAACAATTTTTCTCCATTTATCTGTTTTCAGTGCCACAATGCATTCAGCTGCCTACAGTATATGAGGTTTTATAACCACATAGTGTCCAAATTTTTGCATTTATTGACTTTTTTTATTGTATATGTCTTCACAGAGTTGATTTGCCACTCAAGCTTTCTGTCGTGCCATCATTAGCAACTCTTGTTACTATATTTATTTTAAACACATCTCTGTGGTATTTTAATTTTTGGAGTTCATTGATTAGTTCTTCGATTTACAATATGATGCATCTACTACCCATAAGAAGTTTATGCACTGACTTTAGCTGTGAAAGCTTTTAGTGATTTAGATGCAACCAAAATGTTGGTCATGGTTTGTTAATTTGGCTTTTTATGTGGGGACTTTAAGATCTGTTTACTCACCAATTTTTCCCAAAGTATTTATTGGGGTAGTGGTTGAATAAATGTCCTTAGCTTGTGTCTGTGTATGTACGGATGGATATGAGTGTGTGTGCAAGTGTACACCTGTCCTTTTTTCCCCCTAAGGGAAGTCTTCCCGCTCCCGGGATTGGAATGACTCCTTACCCTCTCCCTTAAAACCCACATCCTTTCGGCTTTCCCTCTCCTTCCCTCTTTCCTGAAGAAGCAACCATCGGTTGCGAAAGCTAGTAATTCTGTGTGTGTGTTTGTGTGTTTTGTTCATTGTGCCTGTCTGCCGGCACTTTCCCGCTTGGTAAGTCTTGGAATCTTTGTTTTCAAAATAGAAATTAGTATGTCATAGTTCCCGATAAATTCCAAGCACTGCTAGTATGCTATGCATGCATTTAGTGAGTATGAGATTAAACAGAGTTTAATTAAGGCACGCAGTAGTTAAAACAATACATTTCTAAATCATAGCAATGTGTAGCCTGTTTATAGCAGTCCCAGTAAGCCATTGCAGCAGTCAGAGTCCACTGGTAGAGGCAGTTGGATAACAGCAACTGAAGAAGAGGCTATTGCCAAGTGGCCGTATATTTGCACACTACAGAAATTCACATGACTAACAGGCGATATCAGCAGCCACATGCCGTAGGTGCTGTGGCCAGACATGGATAACGTTACACGTATTGACATGCTCATGTCTTCAATTTATGTGTCTGTGAGGTTACTGAATCCTTCACCTCCTTGACCCAGTACATAGGCCCAGTATCTGCCAGGCCAGTGTGTGAGAGGACAATGTGGTGGAACAGCCGACAGCTGGGTGATATCAAGATGGAAGACTCCTGGAAGATGTCTGGGGCCGCTGGCAATGATGATGCCAGATCCAAAGTGTCTCGTGTAGATTAGGCACAGAGACTCATGGCAATGGAAGTATCCCTCGGGGATGTGGCGAGTCTGGTGATTTTGGTGATTTAACTGTTGGTGAAGTCGGATCAACATCCGTCGGTGTGCCCCACAACTCATGACAGGGGAGGACCAGGTAGCCATCCTCTGTGACCCAGGATTAAATTGTGCTACATGTGACTACTGACTAGAGTGCCACAACTGGAGATGGTTGTGGTGCTAGTGCAGTATCTCTAATTTTGTAGCCATCCAATACTGACACCCCTGCTGTTTTGCTAGAGACACCTGTATGCACACTGGATTCTGCCTAAATGTGCATGCCCACTCCAGGGCACTCACACAAAATGGCATGGCTGCATCTGCTTCATGTTCAAAGGGTGGACACCAGAAGTGTCCTGTGATGGATCCCATGTAGGAGCTCTACTGGACTTCGACCATTGTTGGGCATGGACCTGTAAGTATCTAAGGAGGAGCTTAGTTCTGAAGCTGATTTAGAATACCCTAAGGTTTTTAACATTTGTACTTTGAAAGTCTGTATAGATCATTCAGCCATCCTGTTTGGGGAAAGATGCTTATTTCCAAAGTGAGTGTAAAACTTTTTGAAATTGGTCGTTGTGAGTTGGGGACTGTTGTCAATCACCTGCAAGTGACTCCAAGAAAGAGCCTGCAAATCATGTGTGAATTCAGTTCCACAGCTGTGTCAGCATTGACCACAAACAGAATGAATAAGATGGGGCCAGCTAATGTGCCTGGCAAACAGCATACTGTCAAACCATCCATGCTACATCATTGTGTGTATGAGACCAGTAGGTGTAGTGGCATGCCAGTTGCTTCTTACTAGAAGTCCCTCAGTGGTATTGATGTAAGAGTTGCCAAGAGTTGCAAAACATGATGTTGCCAGGAGGACGGCACCACCATTTGGAACTGTTCGTCGTCATTTGTAAAGAGCATTACACGCAGTGAAACCTGAAGTTGAAGCTGCCAACGGAAAAAAGAGAGAGACAGCAAAGGCCAGGTGTTCTGTAACAAAAGTTCAGATTAGGGAAGGATGTAGAAGGAAAGTGGCCATGCCCTTTTGAAGGAACCATCCTGGCATTTTACCCCAACCAATTTAGGGAAATCACAGGAAACCTAAGTCAGGATGGCTGGATGTGAGTTTCAAGTGTCATACTCCCGATTGCAAGTCCAGTGTGCTAACTACTGTGGTACCCAACTTTGTGCACATGTAGAGGGAATGCATTTAGTGATTGCTCCGGTTAGCTGTCTAACTGAAACAAACTGTCTCCTAGTGATCAAATTCATGGTTAGGACCTGTCAGAAGGTGAGAAAATGCACCCATGTTAGAATGATGAGTGGAAGGGTAATAGTGAGTGGAGTATTGAAAATTGTCAAAAAAGAAGCCCATCGATGAAGGAAAACTGCAGTACACTTTGGCAATTATGCTTTTGGCCTAAAAAGTGCCATGCTATTTATGATTGGCAAGAAGATGAAATTTGTGACAGTAAAAAACATAAAACAAATATGGACATAATAAATTATGGCCAATGATCCCTTTTCGATCCATGAATAATATTCTTGAGATAAATGCCTCTCGGTGTGATACAGAGAGAACAGCACTGATGTCATGTGGGCATCTGTTGCCAACACTAATGGCGAGTGGGGCTGGTAAGTTACAAGATGGGGTGCTGGTTGGAGGGCCAATTTTAGCTTATGGAAAGCCAGATTTCCCTTTTCAGATAAATAAAAAAGGGCTCCCTTTTTACAGAGATGATTTAATGGGTGAGGTGTGGAGGCAGCCTGAGGAATAAACCATGCATAGTAGTTCACTTTTCCCAGAAATACTTGGAGGTCCTTTATTGATTTTGGCACAGGTATATTCTCAGTAGCCTCTACATATTCTTTGGTGGGCTGAAAGGGCTCATCACTGAAATTACATCTTAAATAAGTGACCACTTACTGAATTGAGACATATTTGGTAATGAAAGACCCTTCTGTGAAAGTGCCGCAAAAGCCAGACAGAGATTGTACAAATGTTATAGCATCAAGATAATTGACAACATGGAATCCCAGCAATGATCTGTCAAGGAAGCTGGTGATACTAGACACACCAAAATTCAAATTGTTATATTGGTACAGCCTGGACAACATGTTCAAAACTAAAATCTTCCTTGAACCTCCATCAAGAGACAATGGGGAGTATGCTTGCATATTGTGAAATTAGTTTTCCTCCTGAAAATTTAGAAAAAGTTCATCTGGAGAAGGCAAGGGATAAGAGTCAATGTCCACTTGAGCATTAACAGTTTGCTTAAAATCTTTACACAATCACGAAGGGAGCCCCCAGTATTCCTAACCACCACTGACAATGAAGCTCATTGACTGTAGTAAACTGAGGGACAAAATCTGTTGTTGTTCTAGTTGGTCTAATTCAATCTTAAGCGCATCCTTGATGACCAACAGAATTGGGCAAGCTTCACAAAATCTTAACAAGCTGTTAGTTTTAAGTCAGTGAGGGACTCAAAATCCATTGCTTTTCCCAAACGTTCAAATAGTGGCACAAATTGTGTATAAAGTTTATCAGTGTCAGCACAGGGTGCCAATGAGCCAGTGGTGTGCACATCTTGATGTAATGAAAGTCATCACAAGCATTTGTTACAATACTGCACACTATATTAACATTACATATCTGGCATTAATTAAACACACAAGTAAGAGGGCAGCAACTACAAATTGGTTCCATGGAGCCATTTACTAGTAAGTTATCTCACAAAGCTGTTTCACTAAACATCAAATTATTTAAGTAAACAGGTGCATGGTTTGGGCAGCTGACAAATTTTGTACATCTGTTTTCTGTATAATGTGGAATAAAAACTTCCTGTAGAGAGTCAAAGAATCAGTCTATTGAATGTATCTTCGCATGTTGTGACTTCACGTTAGAAGCTACCATGCTGCCGAAGAGGGACAGAAGTCATGCAACATAAATATAAATATATCCTTATGTCATGTGTCTGTTAAGTCATACCAAGCAAGGAGTTACAGTAGCTAATGCACTAGACTCATATTCATGAGGACTGAGATTCAAATTCCCATCTGACCATTTAGATTTTGGTTTCCTGTGGTTACTCTAAATCAGTAAGGGCAGATGCCAGGTTGGTTCCTGTAAAATAATCTTTCTCCATCTGAGTTTGTGCTCCATTACTCATTATCTCATAGTCAATAGCACATTAGACCCTAATTCTCTTTCCTTCCACAAAATCGAGAAGAAGCAAATCACAAATTATTCTCTCTACCTCTATTACACTGAAGAGCTAAAGAAATTGGTACACCTGCCTAATGTCGTGTAGGTCTCATGCAAACATGCAGAAGTGCCGCAACACAATGTGATATGGACTTGACTAATGTTTAAAGTAGTACTGGAGGGAAATGACACCATGAATCCTGCAGGACTGTCTATAAATCCATAAGTGTATGAGGGGAGGAGATCTCTTCTGAACAGCATGTTGCAAGACATCCCAGATATCCCCACTAATGTTCATGTCCGGAGACTTTGGTGGCCAGCAGAAGTGTTTAAACTCGGAAGAGGTTCCTGGAGCCGCTCTGTAGCAATTCTGGCTGTGTGTGATGTCACACTGTCCTGCTGGAATCACCCAAGTCTGTCCGAATGCACAATGTACATGAATGGATGCAGATGATCAGACAGGATGCTTGCATATGTGGCACCTGACAGTGTCATATCAAGATGTATCAGGGGTCCCATATCACTCCAGCTGCACATTCCCAATGCCATTACAGAGGTTCCACCAACTTGAACAGTACCCTGCTGGCATGCACGGCCCATGCATTCATGAGATTGTCCTGTACATGTCCATCCACTCAATACAAATTGAAACAAGACTCATCCAATCAGGCAATATGTTTCCAGTCATCAACAGTCTGATGTCAGTGTTGATGGGCCCAGGCGAGGTGTAAACTGTTGTGTCATGCAGTCATCAGGGGTACACGAGTGGGCCTTCAGCTCCAAAAGCTCATATCAGTGATGTTTCATTGAATGGTTTGCACGCTGACACTTGTTGGTGACCCAGCATTGAGATCTGCAGCAATTTGTGGAAGGGTTGTATTTCTGACATGTTGAATAATTCTCTTCAGTTGTCATTGGTCTCATTCTTGCAGGATCTTTTCCCAGCCACAGCAATGTTGGAGATATGATGTTTTACCAGATTCCTGATATTCTTGGTACACTCGTGAAATGTTCGTATGGAAAAATCCCCACTTCATAGTTACCTCAGAGATGCTGTGTCCCATTTCTCATGTGCTGACTATAACACCACATTCAGACTTACTTAAATCTTCATAATCTGCCATTGTGGCAGGAGTAACCAATCTAACAACTGCACCAGACACTTGTTGTCTTATATAGGCATTGCTGACCACAGTGCCATATTCTGCCTGTTTACATACCTCTGTACTTGAATACACATGCCTATAAGTTTCTTTGATGCTTCAGTGTAAAAACTGCACTACTGCACTTGAGACCTGTTAGAGGTGTCATACTAAGTTACTTGGTCACATAATTAGACTGCCCTTTGTTATGAAAACAAGTAACAATAGACTAGGATTCAGACAAAGGGGTAGCTGTAAAGAAAGATACAAAGAAGGCTGCTGAGCAGGAATCACAAAGGAAGGATGTCTTGCTACAGAAGCTGTAACATGACAGAACAACATGAAGAGGGCTATACAGTTCCACATTGTGTTCACAACAAAGGAAAAACAAAGTTCAAGTGTCCAAAGAAACTATTTAATGTTTCAGCCAAATTATCTTCTACTTACTCCAAGAAACTTAGTTAAAACTGAGATCCTGAAACCATCTTCTTGGCAGTGAATTTAGTGTTATTATTATTTTCAGTGACAAAATGCAGCCTAATCGTATGAGTTCTACCTTATGTGCAACATTTTACATCAGTATAATGAGCAGCGCACTTTTCATAAAAGTGGGTTGGTATAAATAAACAGTTTATTCTGGCAATGGACAGTATCCTGCTGTGGAACATGAATTTAGCCCACTTTGTGAGTCATTTGGATCAGAGTTTTGCAGATGGAAGCTTACTGAAAAATAAAAGGGATACCAATGGTTTTGCTTCCTGGGCGCCATCCACAAATGGAACAGTAAGGAGGAATAGCCAAGACTATCTTTATTTCTAGCATTTTTTGTACGAAAGTGACCACTGCAGTCAAATAGTGACCATGTATTAACAATGAAATTCATAAGAGAGCAGTTTTATTATGAGACGATTGTTAGTGTGGCTAGTTCCACGTGCTTAGGTGAGTGGTAATGTGCTTGCTTGCCATGCAGCAGGCCTGGGTTTTAGGCCCTTGGACTGGGTGTTGTGTTGTCCTCATCATCATCTTATCATCACTGATGTGCAGGTCGCCCAATGTGGCGTCACTTGAGATAAGGCTTGCACCCGGCAGCCGACTGAACTTCCCTGGATGGAGCCTCCTGGCCAACAGTGCCACACGATCATTTTTTTGTGTTATATATCTGATACATTTGGCATGAAACTGCTCAGCAAATGCAGAGTTTAAGCTTTTCTTCCTTCATCTGCTGACTGCTGTTTCACACAGGAGGTCCATCACTGGCATAGTACGAAAACTCTCATGAAAAGTTTACATCTGTCAATAATTCCAAAGAAATGACGATTTTTCATCAAAATGTGGGAGGACTTGGTATTAAAGTAAATGACATTACTGTTCTGTTAGAGGAACCAGAAGGAATAAAAGATACTGATGTATTATGTTTTAGTGAACATCGTGTGAAAGATATTGAAAGGTTACAGCTAAGTGGTTACTGTCAGGCAGCGCATTACTCTAGAGCCATCATGGAAAAAGGTGGAGTGGTAATTTATGTAAAAAAAAACAACATATCTTATAATGCATTAGATTTAAAGAGCCATTGTATAGAGCAACGAATTGAAGTATGTGGTGTTGAGATTACTGTAAATGACTTCACGGCTGTAGTGTTAGCACTGTAGAGATCTCCGTCAGGGAATTTGAATGTATTTCTTAAGCACTTAGATTCTTTATTATCCATACTGTACTCAAATTCCAAGAACTAAATAATTACGGGTGACTTTAATGTTGATTTCTGAAATGAGAGCAATAGTAAAGCTGATTTAGTGCATGTAGTGGAGTCTTATAATCTGATGGCAATAGTAGATTTCCCAACTAGGATTACTGTTAACAGTAAAAGTCTGATAGATAATATATTTAAAGATAAGTATAAATGCAGTGAGATCACTGTACATCCAATCCTTGGCCTTTCTGATCATGGTGGTCAATTGCTTAGGCTTAATTACATCAGTGTGTGCAACAGTTCCGAGCATTAGTGGAAATCTTTTAGGATAATAAATGGACAGGGCCTTAAAAAATTCAATGACAGCCTAAAAGAGATAGATTGGAGCCCAGTTTATAGGGAAACAGATGTAAACAAAAAGTACAATTCATTTTTAAATGAATTCATGTCTGTATTTGAGTCCATCTTTTCCAAAAAAGTAGTTAGAAATAGTCTTATAGGCAATGCCAAGAAGTCTTGGATTACTACAGGTATAATAACATCTTGTAGAACAAAGAGGATGTTATACAGTTCTCTCAGGACTTGTAATGATCCAAAGAAATGACAACACTACAAACTTTACTGTAGCATTCTCAAGAAGGTTATTAATAAATCTGAAAGTATGTGCATAAAATCAGAAATTGAAAGCTCAGAAAATAAAATTAAAACTATATGGAATGTAATAAAGAGGGAAACTGGCAGGACGACAGGGAACATGTGTCAGGTAGAGATTAAAACAGGTGACAGTATCATAAAGAAACCTGAGTTGGTTGCAGAAATATTTAATAACCACTTCTTGAGAGCAGCAGAGAAGACAAGCTGTAATGGTTCTATGGAAGAATCATTGTCCCTCCTACAGAAAGCTATTAGCCACAGAATCCCACAGTTATTTTACCTCCAGTTACTGTAAGTGAAGTCATAAGAGTAATTAGATCATTAAAAAATAAAAATTCTGCTGGTGTGGACAATATTTCTAGTAAAATACTGAAACACTGTAATAAATTTGTTAGTCCCATCTTATGCAACATATACAATACATCCCTACAAGAAGGGATTGTCCCTGACAGACTAAAGTTGGCTGTAGTGATTCCTCTCTTTAAAAAAGGTGATAAAAGCATTGTTACACACTATCTCCCAATATTCCTATTAACTACCTTCTCGAAAATTCTTGAAAAACTCATGCACAGGAGGATTGTAGACCATCTCAACTTCCACAGTATCTTAAGTAAAAAATCAGTTTGGTTTTCATGCCGGTCTTTGTACTGAACAGGCAACATTCTCTTTCAGCAACCAAGTTTTGGAAGCCATTAACAAAAAAATGTCTCCAGTGGGTACTTTTTGTGATCTTATGAAATCCTTTGACTGTGTAAACCACCAAATTCTTTTGAAAAAGGCAGAATACTATGGTTTAGGTGGTACTGTTGGCTTGTGGCTACAATCAAATCTACAGGATAGGAAGCAGACTGTAATGCTAAATGGCTCTTCTGGAGAACTTGCCTCGTCTGAATGGGGCACGATAACGTGTGGTATGCCTCAAGGCTCCGTTTTGGGCCCACTGCTTTTCCTCATCTTTATTAATGATCTTCCTCTTTGTTCTGTGACTAACAGCAAATTTACCCTGTTTGCTGATGATACCACAATTCTAATTGACAATTTGATTGATCATGATCTTGAACAAACTACAAAAACTGTTTTAATGACATCTTAAATTGGTTCTCCTCAAATGGTCTCTCACTCAATGCAGATAAAACTCATTTATGAGGTTCCATACGTCACAAAGTAATCTCGATGAAAAACAACTGCCTCACGATATATTTTTTCCTTGCTGACCTTTGTGTGCAAAAATTATTCTATCTACCAAGACAACAGTAAATTCCATGGCTATAACACCAGAAACAAAAAAAATCTACATTTCAAAATGAAACTTCTCACTCTGGTACAAAAAGGAGTTTACTACTCCAGCATTAAGCTGTTCAATGCTCTACAACTTCATATCAAATTTTTTCATACAGAACTGCCAAAATTTAAACAAGTTCTCAAAGATTACCTGACAGAGAAATCTTTTTATGCTGTGGATGAATATCTGAAAGAAAATGTATACCATCACTAAACTTATTGTGTCTAGAAGTAGTTCAATTGATTTTATTGTGCATTTGAGCATTATCACACTTTTTGTAACAACAAATTGACTGTACCTGTATTTACTCTTGTAGGCCTAATATCTCATTTAACTCTGTGCTCTTATTTTTAACCTTTATTTGAAACTCCTTTTTCTGTTAAATGGTTGTTATGTTATCTAGCTGACATTGTATCTATTACTATATTTATAGTATGTCTTACTTAAACTATGTACAATTTGGCATTGAATTGCCCTTGTATTTATTGTAAGTTTAAATTGAAACCTGTACAATTTGACATGTTCCATATCCTTGTGATTGACTCACTAACTGGATCTACGGAACATGAAATAAATAGATAAATAAATAAATAAATAAATGATGAACAGCCAACATCTGTACTCTTCCCTGAAACTTGCAATATCACCAACATCCACCATTCATATTCAGGTCAAGATGAACTGTCTAAGTACATTGGAAGGCTCAACAATTTCATGTGTTTCAACTGATGACAGGAACACCCAAGAGTTGTCACAATCACTGCCATAGAGTTTCAATAGCATATTGCAGTTTCTAACTGATTGTGGACACTAGCCAACTCACCTTGCACCCATATGCAACAAATATGGTCACCAACAACATTTCACTTTTAGATGGAACTAACTACGTACATGAAATAATCTAAAGAACAGCACAAAATAGAGTAAATTAAATGCTTTGCACAGGCTCAGCTGCTGTAAGTGGCACTACTGATTCTTCTACAGCAAAAGCTACCATTCCACTGGGCCAGGTTTTGATAGGCAGGGATTTACTCAAATCAGTTGATGGTTCTTATGACACCGTGAACATAAAACTCAAAATTTTTATTTATGAGCTCAGCACTTGTATAGACAGAAACAAGCAAAGGAGCTACCAATAAAGCTCTAACGCATGTAGAAAAAGGTAGCAAATGTGTGATTCCGCCTTCAGAAGTATGTAATAACATAAGTAACTAAACTAATACATTGCGCAAACCAAGTACTGAGCTTTATTTATACTTTTCCTGATATCCCTTTAGCAAATCCTTTGACCCTCTTGATAAAAATAATTGTTTTATTCTTCTTGCTTTATGTATTATTTAATATTTCACTTATCTCTCATTGGTAATCATGCCTTGATTGCTACAACCATCCCCCTTTTTGTGCGCACGGCTCCAACTATTAAAACAACTGCTTCATATTTGATTCTCATATACATCCATTTGATTTATTTCCCAACTCAAATGTGTGATACTCAAGTAGTGTATAGTTTTTGATCTTACAATCAGAATGCTTGGTGTATTCATCTGCCAGTTCCCTGGTGTGTTTTCTTTATTCCTTTTACCTATCAATTTCTGGAAAAAAACAGTAGTTTTTGGAAGTATGAGATACATTTTCAACTAATTGCTACAATTTTATTTGTAGGTTAGAGGACTGGAAGTTGAAGCAGGACAAAAACAGCAACTACTGCTTGCTGGGATTTCATTTGAAGTTCATGGTGGTGAAATCATGGCTGTTATGGCTACAACAGGTTTGAAATGTTTATTTTAATTTGTTTATACTGCTTTACTTGTCAATAAATTACTGAAAAAAACTACAAGTGACAAGACTGTTGATAAATAATAAATAAAATATCAGAGCTTCTCAGCAATTTCAAAGTTTATTATCAGAACAGGCGCGACAACATCACTGCACTACATTGTCAGTGTGTATACTTTGCGAGTTGATGGTGGCTCCAAAATAGAAGGGGTGCAGAACTGTGAGAGGAAAATGAATTTGCCTTTTAAGTTGATCTATGGGAAGCAGAGAGTCTGAATTCACATAGAGACAAGCATGGGAAGTGTAGAGTCTTGTACCATAAGGGAGCGAGGAAGAGTATGTTATGGGTCACTGGCACCCTCTTTCTACAACAGAAATGCACATGTGGATTAATACATTTTTTATTTACGTGAACAGATAGCTGCTACTTAACTTTAAGAGAGTTCATGTGTTGTGGTACGAGCTCTTCAATAATAGTACATGTTAGCCTCACTGCTGCTGCAGTATAAGTTCCACTATGTACTGTGGTAGCTTAAGCCCACTCTGCAATGAACAACAGATGCCAAACTGGATTGCGAGTTAGAGTGCCAGTGACTGAGGGGCTGAGTGACTGAGCCCCTCTGGTCAGTGACAGCAATCTCAATACTTGCAGTTGAGAGGGTGTTGGTGGCATGTTGCTTGTGAGTGTGTCCTTGGTCTCTTTCCTGATAGGTGTGCTTGATCGTACGTCTACTGTCGATCTTCGCACTACATTTTTGCAGACTGGTGTGCTGCCTACAGCCTACACCAAACATCCCCCCTCTCCAAAATGCCACACCATTGTCATGTAGGGAAGATGTAAACAGCAATGGGGAGGGAGGCAGGATGCTGGATGTAGAGATGAGTCGGGAGCTGTCTCTGTGGAGGACGGCCTACTCCCAACTGTACACCATCATCTGGCTAGTGTGGCAACAGGAACATCCTCCGGAAAACTGCTACTGGAGCACACTTCCAGGCCTGAGGGCATGTCTTGGGGTGATGACAGCAAGCCCATGTCCATCGGGTCAGTGAGCGGGGACGGCAGGGGCGAAGGTCCATCGCCCGTCCGCTCCTCCTGGGATGCTTTGATGACACCAGGGGGCAGCTGCGAAGGCTGCATGGTCCTGTGAGGCTGTGAATCTGAGGGAAGAAAAGCAGCAGAATCATGGGGCAAATGACACGCTCGAATTTGGTTCTGGTGGCGGCACTGCAAACCATCGGGACCTGCAATGAAGTACATAAGAGCCAATGTGTTCCTGGGTCACACCTCTTTCCCAGTGCCCACAGTTGCCATAAACCCTGAAAAGAACAAGATCGCACAGCACAAAGCAATACTTGTGGACTATTGGTAGCACCAAATGCTACGGTGGGTGTAGCAAATGTAACAGCGTCCGATGGTGGCAGCTATGCAGAAGTTCCACTCGTGATGGTCCGTCTCATGGGTGGGAGTGGTAGGAGGTGAGAAAGAGATACAGTGATTGTTCCCATGTGTGGGTGGTGCAAAGCTTGGCCATCTGTTGTTTAAAAGAGTGTACAAAGTGTTCTGCTTCTCCATTGGAGTGGGAGTGAAACGGAGCACTTGTTAGACTACAAATGGCAATTTGTTCACAAAACTGTTAAAAATCACATGAAGTGAACTGTGGTCCATTGTCTGACACAAGTACTTCTGGAAAACCTTCTATGCAAAATGTGGAGGACAATGCTTGAATGATGCTATGTCATGTGGTAGAAGTCATAGGCATCGCAAATGGGAACTTGCTAAAAGAGTCTACCACTATGAGCCAACGAGTGTTCCAAATTGTTCCTGCAAAGTCTATGTACACTTGCTGCCATGGGGATTGAGTCTTGGGCCAAGTTGAGAATGTCTGTGGTGGAGCAGATTCATTTTCCGTGTGTGCGCAACACTGTGATCTCATCTGTTCAATGTGGGTGTCTATGCCCTGCCATGTACAGTGCCGTCGCGCTAACTGTTTATTGTGAAGAATTCCCCAATGTGCTAGGTGGAGCAATTGCAACACATCCTTTTGCAACACTTTGGGAAGAGGCACATGATTGTCCGCTGTCATTTTGAACTAGAATCAACCGTGTTAAACTGAAAGGTTATGCCAACATGCAAAATATCAACACACAACCGAGTTCTGAACACTGTTCAGTGAATAAGGCCATGACGCGCGAATGTAATGCAAAAAAGTCTTGAGATCTGGGTCTGCTTCCATGGCCTGTGCAATTTTACTGTAGTGCAAAGGAAAAGATTCCAGCAATTCAGAGTCCTGCTCATTGATTTGGCAACAAGATGTGGCAGATGCACCAAAATCAGTCTGGGCCAACCAGAAGGTGAGATACGGTGTCTGCATTGCCACATTTTGCCATAGGTCTGTACACAATTTCATACTGATACTGTGAAAGCAACAAAGCCCAACATTGCAATTTTTGAGCAGTGTATGTAGGAACTGCCTTTGACAAGTGGAACAAGGACTGCAAAGACTTGTAATCTGTCACTAAAAACAACTGACGACCATACAAATAGTGATGGAATTTTATCACACCATACACAATAGCGAGAGGTTCTTTTTCAATTTGAGAATAATTGCACTGAATATGAGTTAACAACTTTGAATCAAAAGCAACAGTCTGTCTTGTACACCAATTCTGTGCGAAAGCACATCTCCAACTCTGTAGGGAGAAGTCTCAACTTGCAAAACTGCTGACTTGGCCAGGTCAAAATGTGCTAAACACCTGTCACTAAGCAAAGCATTTTTGAGTTTCTGTAATGTTTTGTGGCACTATTTGGTCCACACAGAAGGTACATTTTAGCAATGCAAGCGAAGCAATGGAGCTGCAATTTGAGTGGCATTCGGTATGAACCAAATGTAGTACATCATATTGCCTAGTACTGACTGCAGTTCAGACACATTGTGAGGAACAGGCAAGTCACGGATTGCAAGCAAATGGGATTGTAGGGGGTGCACACCTTACTGTTTATCATATGACCTAAGCACTGTTGTTCAGTTTGAAAAGTCCACAGCTCAGGGTCTAGTGGCTAGTGTTGCTGCCTCTGGATCATGGGTTTCCGGGTACAATCCCCAGCAAGGTTGGTGGTGTTCTCTGCCCGGGGACTGGGTGTTTGTGTTGTCCTCATTATTTCATCCTCATCATCATCATTTGCGACAGTGGCTAGATTGGAACATGTAAAAACTGGGACTTTGTACGGGCGTTGATGACCATGCAGTTTAGCACCCCACAACACAAACATCATTGTCGTCATCGGTTTGAAAAAAGGCACACTTTGTGAGACAACACTTGAGTCCTGCTTCTGACAAAACTTGAAAAAGAGTAACCAAATTAGCAATGTGGTCCTCTAATGCACTACCTGAGATGAAAATATTGTCAAGGTACTTTGAACCAGTAGCGCCAAAGGGCAAACACAAAGACTTGAACAGTCCTAAGTGTGTATTACAATAAACACTTTCTGTGGTTCTTTATCCAATGGAAATTGCAAGTAGGCATTACGCAAATCCATCTTAGAAAAGTAATGTCCAGCTCCAAGCCTGTGCATGAGTTCCTCAGGGTGAGGTAATGGATAGGTGTCATCCACTGTCTGTGGGTTGACTGCAGACTTGAAGTCAACACAAATGGGAATGCAACCAGAAGGCTTAGGCAACAAAATGAGAGGACTTGTCCATTGACTAGCTTGAATGGGCACAATTACACAATTGTCTTGCAATTCTTTCAATTCACTGGCTACTTTGTCTCTTATAACAATTGGAATGGGGCAGGCCTGTAAAAACTTAGGCTGTGCATTGTCTTTCAATGTAACGTGCTACAAAGTTATTAAATTTTCCCATTCCTTTAGAAATTAGTCCAGTAAATTCTTTAAGCAAGCTAGCTAGCTACAATGCCTTTTGGTGCAAAAGACGACACTGAAAGTTTTGGATGCTAATTCCAAACAAATCAGAGGCGTCTAAACAGAACATGTTCTCACTGTCTTTTATTTTCAACACAGTAAAATTCACTGTCCTAGTGTGAGATTTGTAAGTGGCAGGCAAACTACACTGTTGAAGCACTGGAATGTCCTGTCCTTTGTAAGCAGTGAGGTGCTTGCTAGATTTAGAAAGGTGTGGTGAGCGTAACTGTTTGTACGTGGCATGATTAAGCAAAATTACTGAGGTGCCTAACACGACAGCCAGCAATTCCTAATGAGACAAATAGTTTGTTAGAATGTTGTTGCACAGCACTAGGGCGAGAAGGAGGCACAACCTTAATCTTACTTTTGGAAGCCTGTTTTTTCTGGGAGCAGGAAAAATTGATGTTTTTGTACTGTTGCAAACAAACTGCTTGGACATGGCCTTTTTTTCCCACATGTATAACACATTGCATTACGTGATGGGCAGTCCTGTCTTTTGTGTTGAGCATAACATCTAGGGCAAGACTTCACTAAATTCACAGGCTTGTTTACATGTCTACATGGCTGTCTGTGCAGCTGTGTACACACTTGTTGTTGCAACTGCTTGGGGTGGTCACAAAATAGGGGTGACTCGACCCGACAAATTGGCGCCTGGTCAAACTTACCGGGTGCTATGGCACCCAAATCATATTGCTCTAAGATTTGCAATACTTAGGGAAATGATGGATCAGAGTACTTTAAGATCTGTTCTGATATCCTACTATCTGGGACATTGAATGTTATTGCATTCTGTATCATGAGAGCACTGTAAAAGTTGCCACAACTACCGCTTCCTGGTTGTGCCTGTTAATTCTGTGTACCACCGGCGGTATCTCCATTTCGGCTTTTTCTGCAAGCAAAAGAACTGATATCTAGCTGTAGCTACTTGAACTCGCTGGTCGTAGTAATAAGTTACTGCAGCAATTACTTTGTCATAGCTGAGTTCGTCGGGAGACACAGTTGGGAATAGTTTTTGTATTAACCTGAACACTGGGGACCGCGCAATCAAAAGGAAGTATTGTAACTTTACAGAACCTTGAAAACAATGAACTTCACAATGTGCTTGGAACTGAGTCAGGTATTCGAGCCATTCTTCTTCTGATTCCTTAAATTGCTGGAAAGTTGGCATGCTGGTCGGTGGCACTTGTTGTGCTGGTTGGTTGGTTGGTTGTGCAGTTGATGCAGCTTGTGCAGACAGTTGTTGTTGTACCATCATCAGTAGGGTAGCAATTTGTTGGTTCTGAAATGGAAAAACTTGTGTTAGATGCATTACATTGGCTGTCTGCGGCTGAGGTGTGGGGGCTGGAGTTGAAGGGGGTGGGGTAGCCATGGTTTACACAAATATGTTTTATCAAAAAGCAAGCAAAGCCTCTGAAAAGAGAAATTTGATTAGTTCTCCAGCTCCCCTCCTGGAATACGAGCAAGAACACAACAACAAATTTAGCAAATAGAAACAAGCACCGCTGCAAGCTAAAACACAAGAGAAGCAAGCAAAATTTTCAACTAAATTAATTAGATTCAGTCACCACTGAATTATCCTCACTGCCACTGTTGAATACTTTTTGCCACTACAGAGTCTTGTATTATAGCGAGCTAGGGAGAGGATGTTATGGGTGGCTGGTATCCACTTTCTACAACACAAATGCACACATGGTTAACATATTCTTTATTTACATGAACAGATAGCTGCTACTTAACTTTAACAGAGTCCATGTGTTGTGGTACGAGCTCTTCAATAATAGTACATGTTAACCTCACTGCTGGTGTAGTACAAGTCCCCCTATGTACTGTTGTAGCTTAAGCCCGCTCTGTAATGAATGACATACGCCAGACTGGAGTTCAAGTTAGAGTGCCAGTGACTAAGCAGCTGGGTGAGTGAGGCCCTCCAGTCAGCGGCGACAATCTAAGTACTAGCGGTCGAGAGGGCTCTGGTGGTGTATTGCTTGCAAGTGTGTCCTTCTCCTCTTCAACCTGAACCCTGTCCTGAGGGTGCTCCAGGGCCTGCTAAGGAAAGAACTGGTGTGACAATGGAGCTTGGTTCTGTGCACAAGCCCAACAAGAACACACCTGATGTTTGATATCACAATCAACTGCCAGCCAGTAGAAGTGAAGTTGTGCCAATGCCTTCATGTGAGTCATAAACCAGTGTGATGCTTGCAGCAACTGGAGTATGTAATGACAGAGTGCTAGGTGAACAACCTCATGACAGCATTGCTCCTCTAGGGCAAGTTTGAGAACCCGTAGGACAACATTGAACCTATCACATAGTAGGAAAACATACGCCATGCCTGATCTGCACTCCGAGAGACATGCTCCAACCAACCCAACTGGACTGCTGAAACGATACTCCAGAAAAGTGTGTCAGTGGCCATGTTGGTCGTGACTTTGTATGCTGTCCAGGGAAAATGTGACAAGGTTTGCTGTAATGAATGATGTAACATGAGCACAAGAGCCTTCAGCTGATTGAACTTGGATTGGGACCTACTGGGAGCTGCAATAGCACATCAGCATTGGCTTTCTGGGCAGTGAAGTGGTAACGAACATCATAACAACAGTTACTTGGAAAGAGGGTCCACTGCTGCAACTGGTGAGCAGTCCTATCTGGCAGCTCGGAATGAGAGACAAATAAGAAAACCAATGGCTTGTGGTCAGTGATGAGGAGGAACCACTCCTCATACAAGAAGATGTGGAACTTTTTAACTCTGAAGATAATGGATAATGCTTCCTTTTCCACTTGTGAATAATTACACTGCACAGTGGGTAGCATTTTAAATCTAAAAACCATGGGTTGTTTGATGCCGTCTGCATTCTGATGGGACAGGATGGCATCAATGCCATCCTGGGATGCATCACAGGCCAGAATTAAAAGTTTATCCAGTGTAAAGGAAGCCAGACAGGAAGCATAGCATGAGCCTGCTTGAGAGACCGCAAATCCAATTGACAATCTGCAGACTAGACAGTCTTAATGCCCTTCTGGTGAAGCTGATTATGAAGATGTCAGTTGTGTGTGGCCTAGGAAATGCACTGAGCATAATACAAAATCTACCCAAAAAGATTGGAACTCCTTCATGCTCTTGGGTGCCGGTAGGTCGACAATGGCCTTGATGTTTGTGTCTGTGGGCACAAGACGATCTTTACCAAGCAAATAATAATTTTAAAAAATGCATCTTCAGGGAGAAAAAACTGCAGTTCTCTATCTTGTAATGAAGGCAGTTCTCTAAGAGGCATTGGAAAGCTGACTGAAGGTTTTGTAAATATTCCTCCCAAGTGGGTCCCATGACCCAGATGGCACCAAGTTAATTGACACAACAGGGAATGTCCTGAATCAAATGTTGCAAATACCATTGGCAAATACTCAGTGCTGACAAGATTTCAAAAGGAAACTGGTAAACCCCAAAGAGGTGTTGAGGAACAGGAAAGTCAGATAAACGACATCCAAGGGCAACTGCAAGTAATTGTCACACAGGAAAAATACTAGCTCCCTGACAACTTTGCCAACAACTCTGCCTGCTGCAGAATGGGATATAAATCTGTGACACATGTTGACTGCATGTTTAAAATTACCACAAAGGTACTCGGCACCATCGGGCCCACTTACTTGACAAAATAGGGGAAAGGACACTCTTATCCTGCCAATGCTGCAATGCAAACTTTACCTTGTCATGCATGGTGAAGGGAATGAGGCAGGGATAACAAAATTTGGGTACTGCCAAGAGCTAAAGAGAAACATGTGCCACGACATTTTCGGCTTGGCCCAAGGTATTCTCAAACAGTGGCCTGTAGGACCACAATAACAGGGTTTATACAACCCTGGAGATCCGGAAAAATCCCGGGAATTTTTCCACCCTGGAGAAAACCAGGATAAACCCAGGAATATTTTAGAATTCCAGGAATTTTTCACTGTTTTAGTTTTCAGTTAAATTTTTGTGATTTTGACTGGTAAGAACCAATACTCTAACAAAGAATATTACTGTATCCCACTTCTGCATGATAATACTGCAGCAACAAAACATGAACAAGAGAAAAAAAAATGAAAATAAATCTTAAGTCACAAAGGAAATGCGCCATATACAAGCACAAAACAAAGTGCTCATCGGGTGTCTGCCAACAGCAAAGTGTGTCAGAGGCATTAGGAAGACTATGCAATGCTTCCTAACAAAAAAGGCTGTTGTGCATGCACAGTTGAGTCTCATATGAGCAGTACCTTCTCCAGCTTCTGGCTACAGATGTGCGGCTGGGTGCCACTATCTAATATTGCCCCGGTTCTGAAATATTATAGATCCGGGGCTGATGCACAAAGCAGTCTGAGTTGTAGTGGGGAGGTGGATAGTCTCCACGTGAGCTGTGTTTACATTTAGTGATTTTGTTGTTTCCTCTTCATTTATTGCTCTCACATTAAATGAAAACAAAAAGGATTTCTGTGGCCAGGAGCTATCAGATAAATTAAAATATATTTGCATAATTACGGAAGCCTAAAATATGTTATTAGTTTCAGGTTTTGTTTCCACCTCCCTGATAGTCAACCATTAATCACCTTGCAGAACATTGAAGTTATTTTTGTCAGTTTGCTAAAGAGATTTGGCTGTTATTAACCTTTTCCACTGAGGCATTCAATTTATTTGAAATGAAGTGTTTAATTTCACACTGTTGGCTAGTTTCAACTGTTTGCTGCATTTCAAGTACACATTTTCCACTTCTTTCTCATATGGCATAATGCCAAAATAAAGAACCAAACACAAGATAATACAGTACTGGTACCCGAGAAAATTTACATCTGAATCTGGAAATATGAATGTGCACTTTAAGCTGAATTGTGCATTTCAGTATGGTTCACGAAATTCCGATGCTCTTGAAGTATCCTCTGATGTCTTGTTTCTTTTATGACATAATGCAAGATCATTTAATGCTTTACCCGTACAAACATACAGGCTTCCTGTGTCATCATAGCTGCGCAAGTGCAGTGATGCCTGTTATCTAGCACTCTCTGGCAACTGCTGAAATGAACCAATTTCTAACAGGTCATGGGAAAATACTGTGAATGGTGCTTTGAAAAGTGTTACTTTCAAAAGAAATTTCCTTTTACGCAAGATGAACTATGTGCGAGAATGTACAATGAATTTCTTAAATCAAAGATTGTTTGACTCTCATTTAAAAATCAACTATTTGAGGATGACCATCTAGTAAAATTTCGAGCCCAGAAGATCAGACATTTATGTTGTTATTAAAAATTATTCTGGCACATTTGTGTGATGTATCTTAAAGTGTAACACGCGCAAAAGAGATCAACATTATATGTAGAAGCTTAGCTTCTCTTGCAGCTTATTAATCTTCAAGATCAATATTGTATGTGAAAGCTTTTCTTTTCTTGTAGCAACACTATGTATATTAATTTAAACCATTAACTTTTCTCATTTGTGTGTTCGCGCTACTTAAGAGTGATCTTGCTATTGGCTGACTACATCATGTGTCCTAAGCTGTCATCAACTGGTGAGATTACATGACATAAGCTGTGACTGACTTACAAAATCACATCACAATCTCGATTTCAATGCTTCGGAAAGTAACATGCAGTGTTTGGTGGAATTCAAATTTGTACCTTCATAACACGAAAATATGCAGTTTACATGTTGCTGAACATCAAAGATCTTTCCAAAACATGCTTTTTGTCCCCTTCCTGAGTTTCGTTTTCTGAAGTGCCACGAAATTCTACGTCAGTGTATAAAATAATAAACATTCAAAGGATTGATAATTTTTGCAGTGCCGAGGAAAAGTATACTGTCACTTAACACAGAAAAAGTGTCTTTACATGCAGGAAAAGTGTATTTTCGGGAAATCCTGGAAAAAACCGGTAATTATTTTCCTTGTGCATGTATACACCCTTAATAAGGAGTCCTAATCATGAAAAATAAATGGATTGAGACACAAAATGCACTTTGTCAATGATCTGGAAGTCAGAAACAGAAAAAGTGTTGAGCCCGGAGACATTTTGCGCCGGTGGTGAATTGACCACTAACAAGGTAAGTTTCTGTTCCACAGTCTTATAATGTGTGGAGAAGGAGGATTGCTCCCACACAGGAATGTGCTGTTTATTGTAAGACACAACCTGATGGAGTGGCCATTGCAACTGCAGGTACCCCAAGAGCTGTATGTATCTTAAGTTAATTAGGCTGACCACCGCTCTTGTGTTTACCTGAAATTTTACCAGCTACTACCAATGTCAGCAAAATACACCAGGGTGACATGTGTAGAGCGTTGAAGGCAGCCCCAGAGTCCAGTGAAAACACCGGGGTGTCCAGTGACCGACTCAAGGCCCATCAACTGTCATAAACAGTTTCCAAATTATCTGTCTGCTGGTAGTTGTGGCAAACATGCAACAGATGACAATCAGGCCAGGACTACTGGTTCACCTAATGACTGGAAGGAGAATAATGCTGAGGACCTGAAAAATGTGGCTGTCAGGAATTACGATGCTGCGAGCAGTACAAACCCACCAAGTTTGTCATGGGTGAGGATGCACAATGCCATGACACTGCTGCACCAGAATTGTCAACTGCATCAACACATAACAACGTGGCAGGAGACAAGACCACTTGGCATATCCTGCAGGGAACAAGGCCGGTTCACCATGCACTCCCAATTGAGCTACCTACCAGTCATCAGGAAGTGTGTCCCTTGCCATCTCCATAAGCTCATGTGATTCCACAATTTGGGCAACATCAGTTTAAAGAAGGGTTGGACAAGGTCAGTGCTCTAGTCGGCACCTTGCGATCAGGAACTAACCTGTCATGTTCTGAATTAGCAAGTCTGCATCAGAGGTAGCACATTTGGGACACTCAAAATGACACTTGCACAAGAGGCCCTGCAAATCGACAATCGAGGCTGCATACAACTGCCCAGATCACTTGTGGTGCTGGTGGTGTCCAAAATAATAATATGTAAGCAACTGACAAAGCTCATCAAAGGCATATTTCTTGGGCTCAGTAGAGGATTTCAAATTTTAGACAACTCTGTATAAACCTGTGCTGCTGGACAACAATAAGGCAGCCTTATCAACTGGATTGACGAAACACTTTACCTGGCAGTGCACCAAGAACAGGTGCAGATAATTCTCCCACCTTTCTCTTGAATCATTGAAACTGGCAAATGACATCAACAGTGCATGGGTGGCACAGAAAATGAAATAGCAGCGTCTGGCCCTCGAGCAGTGAGGCAAGGGGGCAAAGCAAGTCCACATTGTGGGTTATCAGGGCCTGCATCTCCTGCTGCTGTTGCTGCTTCTTCTGTAGATGCAACTTCTGCTACCAGCATTGCAGAAATGCTGAGTCCATGTTCACCCAAGTGAACACTACGGAAAAGGGCAAAGAAAACGTAGGGGTGTCATATGTGTAAGGGCGTAAGGACATCCTTCATCGCCACTTAGTATCTGCACAGGCACAACAACGCCATTTCACTACATGGTAGGTGCAGATACTTTGCATGCCGAAGGTGGCTCAGTAATCGTTGGAAAACAGAACCCCATGAGAACTCGTCATGCTAGTTGATCTATGGGAAGTAGAGATTCCAAAACCAATTAGAGATGAGCACAGGAAGTGCTCTGGCATGAACAGCTAATGACTAAGCACTCACCACAACAGGTGGCACGATACACTAGGTGAGGTCAGCGGTGGTTGAACTCTAAGTAAGCAGTGGCCCAGCAGGGCCACTTCTGCCAGTGGGTCTGCCCATACTATGTGCTGCATGCAACCCCCATGGCAGCTTTCCACACTGTCAAGTAGTGTTACCCTTTCCGGCTCATTTGCCTGCATCATAATGTCTCTTGGCAGGGATGCTAAACAAAGGACTAATGGACTTATGTCGAATAGGTCTAAATTTATTTCTCAGTTGTTCTGATGAAACCTTCATTCCTTCTTCATCTGTATGACATTCCATAATTTCTGGAGGTGTCTAATCCACACACTTTGAAAACATCCTCCAGAGATGAAAATAGAGAGCATTTATTTTACAGTTGTGTTCAGAGGAAGGGCAAAAGCTAGTTTCTTTTGCCATGGCCATCATTGTATATTTTTCACTGATTTGATGGATAAGAGCATAGTCTCCATGAGGCTGTTTGTGAATTATTCTGTTGTATACAGGAAAGTTACAATCCAAGAAAATTTTTGCAAACCACAGGAAGACCTGCAGAGCATCAATACTGGTGCAGGAACTGGCAGTTTACCATTGATATAAATAAATTTTTACATATTACACATAAATAGGGAGAAAGAGTCTTTATTTTTTGACTATGTGATAGGTGAGCGGTCAGTAGGAACAGTCACATCTATAAAATATCTAACAGTATGCCTCCACAGCAGCATAAATTGGGACAACCACATAAAACTAGTTGTAGGAAAATCTAATACCAGACTGAGATTCATTGGGAAAACCTTAAGAAAATTATAAGACTCACATCAGTGTGAGACCTTAACAGGTAGGGTAACAGAGAAGATCATCCAAAGAAGGCCAGTATGTTTTATCATGGATTTGTTTAGCAAGTGCAAGAGTGCCAGAGAAATTCTTATCAAACGCCCTCAGCAGACATTGAAAGAGAGACATTGCGCATGATTGAGCAGTTCACTACCAAAATTATGTGAGTGTGTGTTTTCCAAGAGGAGTCCCTCCCTCCCACATAAATCTCTTGAGATAATGGAAAAATTAGCAAAATTCAAGTTTGTATGGATACTTTCTGACAGCCATTCTTCTTGCACATTATTCACAACTCGAACAGGAAAGGGAGGAAATGATAGTGACAGGCTGCTCCCAGTACAGCGGCTTGCAAATACAGTTGAAGGTGTAAGAACATTGTATTTCTCTAAACACTGTTGATAAAAAGAAAAGCTGATCTATTCCTTAGTTCTAAGTATAATACGAAAATGATTGCAGATATGATTTCTTGATCATTTCTGTTACTGGGTGAAGCATGTTCTATCTAGAGCAGTTTGTGTACCACAAACTCTCTTGATTAAATGTTTGGCTAGATCATGTGAGGACTTGGCAGTGTTACCAATATGACAGGAAAGAAAATAATTGTTAAGAAATACTGTTCTTATTGGTGTGCTCTAATATATCTCCTCCTGTCTACAGTCACTTGCGTAACTGCAAGAGTGAAGCTGATTAAAGGAAATAATCATATTTTGCACTTTATGTTACAACCAGAAGAATGTACAGAAATTCATAAATACTTAACAGATGAAACCTGCTTGAAGTCTATAGTTGGTGAAAGGTCCAGGTCATATATCAGACTATGGAATGAAACAATTACTTTTACCTCCTGTAATTTGTTGTCTCAACTTCAGAGTATTAAAATGTTTACATATGGTGGTTGAAGAATGGTAGAGTTTTGTTTCAAATTCTTATAAATCCGCTCAGAACCTCCATCTTACCACTGTTACAACCATCATTACTCCTCTCACTTGACCTTGCACCATCCTATATGAATTTATGTAGTGTAATTTAATTGTTATAGCTATTATGGTCCATAGTACTTTATAGAGCCAACATAAGGTACAATAAAGTACATGTTTTGCATAGCACTGAACACATTAAATGGACAAGCTAATACAGGTTACAGAATAGGCCGAGCACTCTTTTGTGATTGCTTAAATAATACTGTTTGCTTGGCAGCTCACCAGAGAGTGATGGTGGGCTGACTCAGGTGGCCTCTATAGGTGGACCTGTGGACTGTGTGGACACACAATCTCTGAAATCACATGCATCGTAAGCGAAGGTACATCACTTCTGCCTTCTAGAGTGTAGGAAAACCACACACATACATAAAAATACTAGGCACAGGGAAAACATGCTACAGAAAAAATGCAAGGTACAGAAAAAAACAACTGGTACTGAAAAAGCACTTGTGCCATGAAAAAAGGCACTGATCTCACAAGGCACTGGGATTATGAGTTGCGGAAAACATCAATGATGGTGCTAATGTCCATTTCATTGTCCAACAATGGCAGTTGCTGCAGCATGTGGCAGGTACGCACCTGCAAGTAAGAACCCTCTCGTGAGAGGTCATAGAGCAGGACTGGGGATGGTGTCTCAACAGCAACATCTTCGTCAAGGTCAGTGGTCTCACTGGAAGGTATCAGTGGGAGTGTTGGACATGACGGTCATGTGTGACTCAGCTATGGAGACGGCAGCGGCCGCGGTGTCAGGTGCAGTGGGAGCTGCACCGGCGATGGCATTGGAGGAGTGGGGGTAGAGGCAGGGACCTTGCTAGAAGTGATCTGCCAGGCAGCAAACCCTGCTGTGGCAGGAAACAGACTGGCTGTGACACAGGAAAAGACATGGTTGGTGATGGGGCTGGGGAGTTGGCGAGTCCTCCAGAACACACTCCACTGTTCATGTCTGCAGTTGGTCAAAGTGATGGGACATCCTCCCATCAGGAGTGCAGACAGTGTACAGGCTCTAGCCCCAGAGATGCTCAATGATGTCAGGAACCCAGTTTGGTCTGTGGCTGAAACCTCGAGTCCAGACAGACGCACCTGGCTCAAACCATCGCAGAGCTGGTGACGCCAGCAGATGCGGCATTGGATGCAGCACGTAAAGGAGCGTCTGTGGCTGCGTCCATGTAGCAGCTCTGCTAGACTCTTGTCCCCTCTGGAATGAAATGGTATGAAGTCAAAACATAGTCTAAAGGAGCTTCAGGGGACCTGCAGGAGACATTCTTCCACATCTGAGTTTTACATATCCTAACCATGTGTTCAGCATCGCCATTAGAGTGAAGATGAAACTGACAAAAAGTTGCAAATTCTCAAGAAATAAACTGTGGGCCATTATCAGTAACCACAGCATATGGAAGTCCCTCAATTGTAAAAATCTTAGACATGGCCGAAATAGTGGCCGCCGTGGACTTGGACGGACAACACATCACGTAGGGAAACTTGGAACAGGTGTCCACTACAATGTGCCAATACTGATTTAGGGATTGCCCAGCAAAATTGACATGTAGACACTTCCACGGGTGCTGCGGCATCAACCAGGGGGAAGAAGATGTCCATGGGGCCACTTGGTGCTGAACACAGTGAGTGCAAGTGGCGATAAGCCGCTTATGTCCCCATCTATGCCTGGCAAATACACATGCCAGGGGGCCAAAGCTTTGGTGCGAGAGCTCCCTCAATTACCAATATGTAGAAGCTGCAGTACATTGTGGTGTAAGGAAGCAGGAATCACAACCTGGGGAGCGGTGTCCTCCATAGCTAACAAAAGAAACCCATCAACCACAGAAAAGCAGTGCTGGAGGGAGAAGCAGTTATGCAAGGGATCCAAGGCACATCCCGGGGGTTTTTCTGTCCAACTGTGCTGCATAAGAGAAAGGACCCAACTAAGTACAGAATCCATGGTGACGGCCAATGCTATTTTGGCTCTAGTGATGGGAAAACCTTTGACACACTCTGGTTCTCAATATCTAAATAGAAACAAAGGAATTCCTGCTGATTAAATGACGGGTCCAGCCCAATCAGAAGGAGAGATGCCAGGGGGCCAAAGCTTTGGTGCGATAGCTCCCTCAATTACCAATATGTAGAAGCTGCAGTACATTGTGGTGTAAGGAAGCAGGAATCACAAACTGGGGAGCGGTGTCCTCCATAGCTAACAAAAGAAACCCATCAAACACAGAAAAGCAGTGCTGGAGGGAGAAGCAGTTATGCAAGGGATCCAAGGCACATCCCGGGGGGTTTTCTGTCCAACTGTGCTGCATAAGAGAAAGGACCCAACTATGTACAGAATCCATGGTGACGGCCAATGCTATCGTGGCTCTAGTGATGGGAAAACCTTTGACACACTCTGGTTTTCAATATCTAAATAGAAACAAAGGAATTCCTGCTGATTAAATGACGGGTCCAGCCCAATCAGAAGGAGAGATGAGGCATCAGCGTTGATTTGTTGGACTGTTGGCCAGCAATGGATCTGATAATGCTAACAGAAGAGGAAGAGAGCCCACCACTGCAAATCATGTATTGCCTTATGGGGCACAGAAGCCAAAGGATTGATAAGAGCAACCAGCAGCTTGTGATATGTGATAAATGGAACTTAGAACAGTACAAGAAGATTTGAGTTTTCTTGAGAGCGAACACAATCACTAAATCCTCTGCTACTGAGAGGGAGTTAACGTCTTAGAAGCATAAGCAATGGGTTATTCAGACCCGTCCGCATATTTGTGTGCCAACACTGTGCCAAGACCATGCTGAGAGGCATCTTTAGCCAACTTGGAATGCTGACCTGGCTAAAAAGTGGCCAGACACGGGGCACGGTGAAGCTTAGAGTTAAGCAAAGTGAACATTTGGCCACAAGCTGGGGTGCCAGAAAAATACATATTTTTATTCAAAAATGTGTGCAGGGGTTGAGCGATAGTGAATGCACCTGGTAAAAACATACGGAAGTACGCAACTTTACCTAGAAACGGCTACAGTTCCTTAATGGAGGTCGGCCATGGCAAAGCTGCAATTGCGTCAACATGATGACACAGTGGCTTGATCCCTGTGTGAGAAACCTTGAAACCTAGGTAGTCAATAGATGGCTGAAAAAATTGAGATTTGCACTTGAGACCCGCAGATTGCACAACAGAAAACAATTGGAGATCTCTAAGGTGGTCTTCGGTGAAACAGTGATATAGAGGTAATTGATGCAGCCAGTCACAGAGGCTGTAAACTGTTCTCAAAAATGCTGAAAAATTGTGTGTGCACTAGTGACACCAAAAGGCAAGTGTTGATGTTGATATAAGCTGAAAGGTGTATTGACAACGAGAAGTGGCCTTATCTGAGGGGAGCTCGAAGTACACTTCTGACAAATCAATCTTGGAAAAGTACTGGCCACTTGATACTTTTGTGTCTGTGCAGCTCATCAGTGTAGGGCAAAGGGTATGTATATACCACAAACTGTTCATTAATCATGACACTGAAGTTGCCACAGAGGCGAATCTTACCTGTTGGCTTCTTAACCAGTGGTGTAGCCCAGTCACTGGAAGAAACAGGCCGAATGACATCAAGCGATGTCAAATGGTCTAATTGGGCCTTGACAGAGTCATGCAATGTAACAGGCACCTGCTGTGCCTGAAAAAAATGAGGGTGGGTGGACTCATACATGGTAATGTGGGCATGAAAATTGGTAGCACAACTGAGCCCAGGGGAAAACAGAGACAAAACCTCAGGGAAGAGGGACTCCAGTTGCTGTTACAGAATTTGATCTAACACTAAATTTATGTCATTGGCAATGGATAAACAGAAAGCATTAAATGCACCTCACCTGAAAAGGTCTGTGGTAAGGGAATGATCCATAAACAACAAGGAAGATGAGAGGGTGAACAACAGATTTGTAAGATACAGGAGCAGAGAACTACCTAAGATCAGAATCTGCTGTTTATTGTAGCTAACCAACTTCCATGAAATCTATGAGAAGGGAGGGGAGCTCAAGTCCATGTATGTTTGCATATTTACCGAGGTCACTGCTACTCTTGCATCCACTTGCATTTTTAGCAGCTTATTAAACACATGTAAGTCAATGAACAATTTGTTCAGGGAGACAGTCATTGTAAAGGTACAGTTTATGTCCATCAGTACTACTGTGTCCACCACATTTGAAGAGGTGTTACACATCAATGCAATGTGGCCTTTCTTTCAACACTTGTTGCAAACAGCCCAACACTTAGGGCACACAGTACACTCATGTTGGCTGAAGCAGTATGATACGGATCTTAAAAACTTGTTGCAGCAAAGCCAGTCTGTTAAATGTATACTACTCCTATGTGCATTCTGTAATTAAATATGGCATAATATTCTGGGGCAATGCAACAACAAATATTAAACTTTTCATGATGCAAAAGAGAATATTAAGAATTATTGAAGGGGTAAACAATACAAAATCATGCAGACCCATATTCAAAAAACTGTCAGTTCTTCCTCTTCCTTGCATTTTTACCTATGAAACATCTGTTTTCATCAAACAATATATTGATAGACACCCAGATATCTTATTAAAAAATGAAGATATACATGCACACAATACAAGGCAAAAATCTGACCTTCATATGAAACAGGTGAGAACATCATTGTGCCAAAAAGGCACACTACATACTGGGATAAAGATTTTCAGCAATCTACCTAACCATATTAAATCAGCAGGTAAACTCTGTAGTTTTAAGGCTGAAGTAAAGGCTTATTTAATTGATCATTGCTTTTACAATCTGACAGGATACATAAAAGCCAAACAACAAATATAAATATGCATTATGAATATTATACTTTGTATGTTGCCTCTAATGTTTGTTGTATGTATGAATCTTTGCTAAATTACTTCAATATCTAGTCCTGGATTGCAATACAAACTGTATTTTATCTTGTAAATACCTAACCATGTCCAATATCCTTGTACATATTCTATATATGTAGGATTTGGAGGACAAACTAAATAAATAAGCAATTTTCACTCAGTTAATACTCAGCAGAAATCCAATGTGCATTTGGATCACACTTCCTCACCTTTTGTGCAGAAAGGTGTGTAGTATACTGCTGCATCTATCGTCAATAAGCTACCACAAGAATTAAAAAATCTTAGCAGTAATCCACGTGCTTTCAAATTGACACTGAAGAGTCCCCTCATGGGACACTCCTATTCTGTTGAGGAATTCCTTGAAAAATTTAGCTGATTCTTATGTTGTTGATTGCATTACTTGAAGTTATGCCTTGACTTTTTGGGTTCATAAACATTTTATTTTATCTATTATTACTTTTATGTTGTAATTTCATGTACTGATATGTTCCATGACCTTGGAGATTTGCTCCTTAATTTGGTCCTACGGAACTAGATCTGTAAATAAATGAATAAATACACATGATTGACCTGACAGTCAGGATGAACAGCACTCTGTGGCTGTTCACTAATAATTCTGTGATGTATGGGAAGGTTTCATAATTGAGTGTGTATAGGAAGATACAAGATGACTCAGACAAAATTTCTAGTTGATGTGATGAATGGCAGCTTGCACTAAATGTAGGGAAACGTAAGTTAATGAGGAGGAAAAACAATCTGTAATTTTTGAATACAGCATTAGTGTTGTGCTGCTTGACACAGTCAAAACAATTAAATACAAAAGGCATATCAATGCAAAGGGATATGAAATGGAATGAGGACACAAGCCTGGTATCAAGGAGCAGATTGTTGGCTTTGGTTTACTCGGAGAATTTGAGGAAAGCATGGTTCATCTGTAAAGAACACCACAGATAGAACACTAGTATGACACATTCTTGAGTATTGCTCAGTTGTTCAGGATTCCCACCAGGTTGGATTAAAGAGAGACATCAAAGCAATTCACAGGCAACTTGTTATATTTCTTACCAATATGTTGAATCATGTTGAATTGTGTAGATGTTTCATGAACTCAAATGTGTTTTCCTGAAGAGAAGAATATGTTCCTTTTGCAGAACACTACTGAGAAAATTTGGAGAACTGTCATTTGAAGCTGACTGCAGCCCGGTTCTACTGCCACCAATGTACATTCCACATAAGGGTCATGTAGATAGGATAACAGAAATTAGAGCTCATATAGAGGCATATAGACAGTTGTTTTTCCTTCATTCTATTTGTGAGTGGAACAGGAAAGGAAATGACTAGCAGTGGCACATAGTACCCTCTGTTATGTGCCATACAGTGGCACATGTAGATGTAGAGTGCACACAGATCATCAGATGTAGAAGTTGAGTGCATTTCATAAAATAAAATCGTGTAATTATGTAGCCCAGAAGTTTGTTGTTTGACTATTCCTGAAGTTGCTTTCATTAATTTACATCATGCATTTTACTGTATTATCATTACCATTCTTCTTCATCCCTTATTTGTGGGAAGCTTTGTAATATAAACTGTAGGACACATAAACAGCTGTGTTTTAAGGATGTGGTAGCAAATAAAACTACAATAGCACTGTTCACATTGTCATTACTCGGTTCACAGGTAGTGCAAAGTCTAGCTTACCATAACTGCAGAATATGATTCGTTCAGGTCCTAACACACAATGCAGCTAAAAGTACAGGTTCACTCACAATAAGTAGCATATACTCAATGAATCTGTATAGAGTAAATTTAGGTTACTAAATTTAAATGTAATGTGTTCATGGATGTTTAACCTGTAGCATATTCTGATAGCATGCATCTTCACTGTCAGAGTAAAATCTTAAGTTAATCACTATAACACATACATTTCTTTCTGTAGTTTCATTTGCTAGTCTCATATGTGGCAATTTGGTTAATGTACAAAAGGTCCATCTCAGCACTAAAAATGACTTCCATCTTATGTTACTTCACCATTTATAATGACAACATTCATACCATAAACTTCTCAACATATCTGTTCTTGTGAAATAAACAACAGACAACTAATCTATGTTTATATTATCATTTGTAACTATAGTTTGTAAAAAGTGCTCTAATATCCATTTTAGTAATACATCAGAGAAGCTGTAGATTCTCACAATTGTGGACAAGATATAAATGAACATGAAAAAACTGTGTGCAAAGTATAACAGAAGTATTTCATGCACAAATTTCAGAAGAAGAAGGCACGGCCCTACTGGAGGTGTTATCAGGGCGTTCCTCTAACATAGGCAAGATCCGTGGTGACGTCATATTAAATGGGCAACCAGTACATTCAAAACAATTAAAGGAATGTGTTGCATATGTCCATTGTGATGGCTTCCTGTGCCCAGATCTGAGTGTTCTTCAGACACTTCATTTTTACAACTGGATGCGAAAGGCCAGCAGTCTCATCACAAAAATGGCGATTAAAGACAGGGTAAGGTATATGTGTAATGTGTTAAGGTAAATTAAATCTTAATTGTTGTGCTTTATGAATAATCTTAATTGCTGTACTTTATACATGTTTCTGCAAATGATAGTTACTGTTACATTTTGTTTCTGAACTAAATAGTGCATTAAACATACATGTAATATATTGGAATATGACTGTTGGATTTTCTATGATTAGTATAGACCAACAAAAAGTTCCATGATTGTTTTGTGATTTAATAGCTAATTATACCACAGCATAAAGAACACAGTTTGCCTTTGCATCTTTCATACATCCTGCCAAGAAAATTGTGCCATGTTGCTAGTGGATTTTTTCACAATTTTCTTTTCAATTTTGTATTTAGTTGGAAACTATTTATGCTTTAAATGTTTATACATTTTAACAAACTGGTGAATGTCCTAAGTCCATGCTGTAGCTGGTGGGAGACATGTGGCAGTGCCAAGAGTGCAATGAATTTATTGAGTGTACTGTGACAGGAAACCTAATATTTTGAGCTATAAGTACACAATTTCTGTAGTAAGAAGAAACTGTTAGCATCAGGTAGGCTCTTAGTTGTACAGTAACATCTCTTGTGTTTCAGCTATATTCATAACTTCAGATTTTTCCTCCAGAAAATTATTTCAATAAATTTGAAAACTGCATACTATAATCCTCTTTTACAAATAAACAAAACTGAAGTAGTACATTACTGACTCAAAATGTGACAAAATATTCAGCAGTAAAATGTCGCTGGTGTTTTGGGGAAAGCTGGTATTACCTCGAGCCTTTCTTGGTCATACAGTGTCTATGAAATCCATCTAGAGCATACTTCATGCAAGCATAAGAATTTGTAGATAACACCCCTTTAAGGATAAGATGAATATTAAACTTTATCTCCAACTAATTCAGTGTGATTTGTGTTTTCTCTCACACTGTTATCTGGATGCTATTTACAAACACTGTATTTATCCATTTACAGAATGAGATTTTTTCTCGAGTTTATTATTAAAAAAATGCAAAGTTGTCTTATATTTACAGATTAAGCTATTGCTGATGAGGTCAACATTTTTACATTGTTTAATAGAGTATATAGGGGCCATCTTTCATTCACAGATGAAGCTTTATCTATTGAGGCCATGTGCAGATTTATTTTGAAGAATCTGGAAGGGCAGGACTAGCAAATCATACTATCCTTAAAACAGGCTCAAGATTTCCTGATATGCTGAAATACTCGATACAGTATCAGCATTGCTTGACCAGTCACATGACATTTGACTCGTGCACTGCTACTGCAAGAGATACACGAGAAACTATGAACTAGCTGCTACAATAATCTATTGTTCTGCTTAAAATTTGACAATTTTGTGAAACACAGAAAGAAACAGCATTAAGATCTATCATCTAACAAACTTGCATTGTATTTGACAGGCTTGCAATAAAGTTTCTCATTTATGTATGGATACCGTATACAAACATTAATGCTGCTTTTTAAGGAAAGGTAACATTCAAAAGCTTAAATGTTGTCATGCAAATAACTTTACTTGATTCTGAAACCAGATCAGTACTTTATTTAGTTTATGAGAGACATTCAGATGAAACAAGAACGGAAATTAATCCTGAATGAAAAGCGTAACAAATGAAATAAATCATATTAAACTGACTGTAATTGTTATTGCAATAATAAATTACAGCAGTAAGGTCCATCATGGAGATAGTACCCACAGACTTCAGTAGATCATGGGATGAACAAAAGTTTGAGAATTGGACTGAAATGTGATTACAATTTTTTATTTATCTCTAACTTGCTGTTATTTTATATTACTTGCCCATCAGAAGATATTGCAATTTGTTTTTCACAGCTGCTCAAGCACAGCACAATGGAAGGGTTGTAGGAGAAGAGTAACACTGGTTTGGCTGAGAACTGCGATGAGTGTGGGGAGGCGAGTAGAGCGCAAGCAACAGATTATGCTGTGTTGTCAACTGGTGGAATCTATACCCTGTACTTTGGCTTTTTATGAACATCTACCATGTTCAAACTGCAGTTTGGTTGAATCCATTTGTAGTAGGAATTTGGTTGACTTTAAAATTGGACAAACACTCAACAGATACTCACCAGTAGCATTCATGTCTGCAGGAAACTGTAAAAGTCTAGATAAGGGCCAGTGACGTACTCGCATGTGTCATGCTACAATGTTGTTGACATGCTCTGTGATGTGTAACAGGAATGAAAGGGGGTGTGTCAGCCAGCTGCTGGATCTATGCAACTAGTGAAAGAGAGGCGGGCAGGCGATATGTTTGGAAGCAAGAGACATTGTACCACTTAACATCAGTATAATAATGAAATCTGATATGTATCCTGGGGAAAAAGAAATTCAACTGGGATCTCAGATCCTAATGTAACTATAACCTCAGGAATCACAACATATTCAGAAGAAACAGCCAGATATTTGTGACGACGAAGATAGAAACCTCACAGCTGTGCTATTAGAATGGTGGTGCAGTGGTGGTGGTGGTGGTGGTGGTGGTGGTGGTGGTGGTGGTGGTGGTGGTGATGGTGATGATGAAAAGCAGTAAAACTGCAGATGACAGGAGTAGTAAGCAGAAAAGATAGAAAAGAAATAGACCACACATTAATGTAAATCACTGGTTTTACTATTTATTATTTTTCCTTGTTACATCAAATGACAGACAATCAATAAATGGCATAAATTTATAATAGGTATAATTTTAACTTTTAAGGAAGATACTTTACATCAATAAAACAGTTTGTGGTTTGATTACTCAGAATATGCTAAAATATGTCCTTAAAAGAAAAGGGGTTGTCTTGTATTTGGGGTTATCTTATATTTGGGTAAATGCAGTAAATCTGTAGTTGTTAGATAGCAACTTTTTTCATTCATTGTTATTAAACCGTATACCATTTTATGATGCTGCTTTCACACTTGTTGGATATAAGAGTATGCTATTCTGTGGAGTCTGGAAACTGGATTAATGTCTGTACATGTTCTTATGGACATTCATACAGTGTGTTCACATTTTCCGGCTGTCACTGCATCAGGTATTCTTTGTTGGCTTGTGTGCCTGTGCAATGCTTATTAGGGTTGTGCATAAACTTGTAGCATTTTCTCATACATTTAATAAACATGACAGAGACTTTAGTCATCAACAATGTATTCTCCTTCACTATGTACAACAGTCTCCCAATGCTGGGGTAACCTTTTGATTCCCAAACTGTAGAAATCATGTGTATTTGAGGTGAACTACTCATCAAGCCATGTTCAGAGTACATTTTCATCTGGAAAGGTAATTCCTGGAAGGTTGTTCAATAGAGAGCAGAAAAAATGAAAACTCCGAGGGTGCAAGACCATATGAATAAAGTGGTTGTGGAATGACTTGTTGTTGTGGAGTAGCATCACTTCATGTAGTCCGTCAGGTCAATGTTCTTGGACTGCATCTGCAAGACATCTCAGTTGTTGACAGTAAATGTCAGCAGTGATGGTTATACCTCTGGGAAGCAGTTCATAGTACAGCACACCATCGCCATTCCATGAGAAACATAATATTATGTTTTGTGAATGCATGCAAGTCTTTGTACCCGGTGTCGCTGCTTTGTTTCTGCTCAACCATTCCTATGTTAGCAAAAGACACCATTTCTTGTCACCAGTAACAATACAGGATAGTGGTGGTCAGTGTTGTTCACTAGCCAATTGATGATGAGCAAGCAGGGATGCACATATGGCCACCCACTGATGTTTGTGATTTTGGCTTAGACCATGCTGTAGCTATACTCCAAATATTTGAACCTTCAGCATTGCATGAAAATGTTGCATGATGGTGGAATGACCATAGTTAATAACATTTGACAATGTACAGGGGCATGGATCAGTGTGGATTGACGTGTTTAAATGATTTTCATCAAACCCTGAAGATCTTCCTGAATGTGGAGAGTCACTAATGTCAAAACGAGAGAACGATTTTCTTGTCATGCTTTGTCCATCGGCATTATCCCTATATACAACAGAAATGTTTCTGACTGCCTCTACTGTTTTCACCCCTCTGTTGAACTCAAACGGAAGAATATATCAGAAATACTCCAATTTTTCGACTTGGCACTCAATTTTCTAGCATCCATAGCTCCACTCATTATATACAAATGACAAAATGGCAAAATGTAAACTCATGTAGCAGCAGTGAATTAAAAATTTAAAAAAAATCACAATTGATAAATAAACCCAAAGGAACTGGAATACCAACATGCAAAGCAAAAACACTATGAACTTGTGCACCAACCTAATATTACTAGACTTCCATCTCGTCAAATACAGAAATTATAGGGAGAACTGTTCCTGTTTTTGCAAAGCAGCAAAGTACAAGAACTTATTTTTCAACTTACTTTCATGAAGTTTCAAAAAAATCCATGTCATAGTTTTGCAATACTTTTTTCACATTTTGTCCTTCTTTGTGTTTCAGATTGATGCTCTAATTGAAGATTTAGGACTAGATCAAGTGAGATACACCAAAGTGGCTAGTCTGACAATGTCTGAAAAGTGTCGACTGAGTGTGGCATCTCAGCTGTTATTGGATACTGATATAGTTGTGCTGGACCAACCCACGAGAGGAATGGATATTTTTGACACATTTTTCCTGATTGAATTCTTGAGACAGTGGGCTGGAAATGGTGGAGCAGGAGGTAATCTGTATTGATCTTTTACTGTAGAATCATATGCTCTATTGCTTAATGAGAATGTTACATGTGAGCTGTGAGTTTTTAAGAGTCAGGTATTGCACAGTATATATGTAGACCAATCCAGAAAAACATATTCTTATCATCCTTTGTTAAATTTGCTTTGGCTTACCAAAACTATACCAGGGAAATGCAAGGATAGTTCTCTCACCTTTTTCTACCTTAAAATTTTCTGACTCAAATACACAAATTGCTAAAACTGCACTATACCTTACTAAACAACAAACAAGTTAGAGAAACTGGATGCCCACAAACTACTAGCTGCTTCTTTTTGTCTGACAAGTAGAAGTGTACCAAGTTTTCTCATAGACAATCGAGAGTTTCTCTATGGAGATCTGCACCCTGTTACTATATGTTCTTCAGTGGCCATTTACAGCCAGATTAATCTTAGTGTCTTTCAATATTTTGTTTGTGTTTAGTCTTTGCATATAGGGCAATACCTCTATTACATTGACTCTCATAAAGTGTATTCTAATTTATAAACAGTATGTAAAACAAGGGAAAGGCAACTACTCACCTCTAGCAGGTCGATGCTTGGAGCACAATAACATATACCAGAAACAGCATTTGCACTAGCTCTTTTTTCCAGCCGTAGTACACACACACACACACACACACACACACACACACACACACACACACACACACTCACTCATGGCCACAGAAAGGCTAATTATTGAGATTCAATGACTGAAAGCAGTCACTTGGTCTGATGGAGGAGGGGAGTGGTAGGGAAGGACACCAGGAGGAGGTAGCAGGAAAGAGGCATGGGCACACAACAAGTCAAAAAAGATACAGGGGGTACAACAGAAAGAGATATAAGAAAAGGGAGATGGGGAGAACAGAGGGGAAAAATGGGAGGGAGAAATAGGAGAGGAAGCTGAAGGTAAAGAAGGAGAAAGGGAGGGGAGACATAAAACTGAGGGGTTGAAAGGGTGGGGGGAGAGAGAGAGAGAGAGAGAGAGAGAGAGAGAGAGAGAGAGAGAGAGAGAGAGAGCCTGCATCCCCCCCCCCCCTCAGTTCTCCCCATCTCCCTCTTCCTACATTTCTTTTTGTTGTACACTCTGCACTTTTTCATCATCTGTTCAAAGACGAAGCCATCCGTTAAGAGACCTGCCTCTTTCCCACTACCATTTCCTGGTGTCCTTCCCTATCCCTTCCCACCTCCATCAGGTCAGGCAGCTGCTTTCAGTAATCAATTATCAATAATTAGTTTTTCTGTGGCCATGAGAACATGCATTTTGGTATCTGTGTGGTTGTATGTTTGTGAATGTGTGTACTATTTCTGGAAAAAGAGCTAGTGCTTGAAAGCTAGTGTGAATGCTGTTTTCTGTTATGTGTTACTGCGCTCCACGCATCGAAAGGTGAGTGGTTGCCTTTCCTTTATTTTACATATTGCTCCATCCAGAAATTCAAATTTATAAACACCCAGTTTTGACATGAACACTCATACAACTTCCCACTGGCTGAGTTGCAAACTGTGGAAGAAGCATGGAATAGCTTTAATAGCACTCTGGTAAAAGCAGCTAAGGATGTATGTGAAAGAACTGGTAGTAAAGAGGAATGCATTGATGGAATTCTGAAGTTAAAGAAGCAGTTTTGAAGAAGAATAAAGCATTTGGGGTATGGTTTCATCAAAGGACATCAGAAGCAAGGGAAGAATATGAAGTGAGAAAGAGGAATGTACAAATAGTGATTGTAGAGGAAAAGAGAAAGTGGATAGAAAAATGGAACATGAACAGGATAACAAAGGAAATAAGAACACTCTGTACAGAATGATCAGAAATAGGAGAAGAGGAATGGCAGGGAATGGAAAAATGGCCCATAGAAATGGAAATGAGGTGGAGGAACTGTACCTTATAGAGCCATGGAGGACCTATTTTGATGGTTTGCTGAATCTGGATAGAGTATTTGAGGAAGATAGAAATATGGACGAGATAGAGAGTGATTGGAAATTAAAAAAAAAAAAATCTGGTGTGGGAAGAAGTCCAGGAGCCACTGAAAAGCATGACAGGAGGAACAACAGTGAGATTGGATGAACAATGTGTGGAAATTATCAGAGCAGTGGAAGATGTAGATATACACTGGCTGTATAAAATTATGAAAGCTTTACAAAATGAAATGATGAGTCCATAACACTGGATGAATAGAATAATTGTACCTGTATTCAAGAAGAGAAGCTGAAAAGGTGTAAAATAACTAGTGGCATTATTCTTATGTGCTACTGAGGAAAAATTTAGGAGAGAAGTCTGGAGAGACAAATCCAAAAAACAATGAAAAAGCACCAAAGAGAACAACACTACAGTTTCAGGCTAAGTAGGTCCACAGTAGATGTCATATTTGTATTGAGGCAGCTGTAAGAACATTGATATGATTGTGGGGGAGATCTGCTAATGGTCTTAGTGAAGTCGTACACCGCTGTTCCCAAAAGTAAATTTTTGGAGGTACCAAGAAGAAAGGGACAGAGAAGCAGACTGCGCTGAGGTTCAAAGGACTGTGACTGGGAAGTATAAGGTGTTTGAGAGTGAAAGATAGTTAAGGCTGACATAGATAAATGATATGACAGAAGGAAAATCACTGCTTCTGTTACTTTTCTTACTGGTGATGATATGATACAGGTGGTGGGAGATACAGTGATGCTGTTTTCTGGTGATTTGATGGTATGGGGAAACAATGAGGAGGAAATACTGTAGCAGTTAGGTGTATGATAGGAGGGTGTACAATAGCTTGGCCTAAAATTTAATTCAGAGGAGAGTGATCTGGTGGACACTACAAGAAAAAGGATGGACCTGTAGTAAACATGACAGCTGAAGATAGTGTTAAGTTTCAAGTATGTTGGGAGTGTAATACAGAAAAATAGAAGAATGACAAAGAGGTTAGTCAAGATGCAAGGCAAACTGATATCTTTTTGAGAGGATTAATATGGAACAAAGAGGTCGCCCAGAAAAGGAAGGTTATATACCAAATGTATTATATACCTGTTCTGTTGTACACCTTTAAACCTGTGTCATGAAGGAAGTGAGAGAAAATAAGGTTCAAGCAAATGAAATGAAGTTTTTGGGAAGTCAGGTACATGTAACTTTTGTTCATGGAAAGGATATGATAAATGACTGACCAATACAAAAGAAGCGGTCTCGGAAACTGAAATACCGCTGGGAGAGTGGTGTGCTGACCCCATGCCCCTCCATATCCGCATCCAGTGATGCCTATGGTCTGAGGATGACACGGCAGCCGGGTGGTACTGTTGGGCATTCACGGCCTGTTTGGGAGGAGTTCAGTTTTAATACAAGAGGAGACCAAGGAATAAAGAGTAAAATGGTACAGGCATGCGCAGGTAATGTATGAATAGACGATACCTAGGAAGGTGCATGAGTTGGAGATTGAGGGTAGGAGACAAAGAAGAAGGGCAGTGTACAAATGGCTGAAAGGAGTGGAAAAGAGGAGAATTCTGGGCCACAGTAGTGACAGAGAGGTGGCAGAAGACCAGAGAAGATGGAGATGCTTGTTTTCCAAGCAGACCCTACCAGTGGTGGGAAACTACAAGATGATGATGATTCTGCATTATATGTATTTCAGAACTAAACAAAGTATCAGAAGAAAATTTCCTGCAACATTATGCTCAAATAAAATGTTCTCAGTGTTCTTGTCCTGTTAGATTTGATTAAGCACTGAACCATTAAATAGAAGATCAAGTTAGGACTCAGTTTCAACCAAATTTGTTTGTGTGTGCTTTCTGAAAAGTGTGGTGTTTATTGTACAGGGTGACAACTATTGAACTATATGAGAAAAAAGGTAAATTAGTTACTAACTATGGCATGCATACACTATTCATATTTAGATTATGACATGTTCAATATGCCTGCCATCATTGGCGATGATGTGGCGCAGATGAGCAGTGAAATTCTGCATGACTTGCTGAAGTATCAGAACATCAATGCTGTCGCTGACCTCCTGAATGGCTGTTTTCAGTTCAGCAATGGTTTTTGGGTTATTGCTGTACACCTTGTCTTTAATATAGCCCACAAAAAGGAGTCACATGTGTTTAGATCCGGAGAATATGGTGGCCAATTGAGGCCCATGCCAGGGGCCTCTGGGTACTCTGGAGCGGTCCCGACAGTACATCAAACACTCTCCTGCATCGATGGAGTCAAGCTCCATCTTGTATGAACCACATCTTGTCGAAATCAGACTCACTTTGGATAATGGGGATGAAATCATCTTCCAAAATCTTCATGTGCCATTTGGTAGTCATCATCCCATCAAGGACTATTGCACTGATTATTCCATAACTGAAGATTGTGCACCACACAGTCACCCGTTGAGAATAAAGAGACTTCTTAATTGCAAAATGCGGATTCTGTTTCCCCCAAATGTGCCAATTTTGATTATTGACAAACCAATCCAAGTGGAAGTGGGCTTCATCACTAAACCATCCATACTAATACCCGCCATGCCATACAGCCAACCATGCAGTTTGAAAGTTCTAATGCAAACCATTCAGAAGTTATCATAACTTTATTTTATATACACTGAAGCACCAAGAAAACTGATGTAGCCATGTGTATTTAGATACAGAGATATGTAAACAGGCAGTGTATGGCACTGTTGTCAGCAATGCTTATATAAGACAGCAAGTCTCTGACAGAGTTGTTTGATCAGTTACTGATGCTACAATGGCAGGTTATCAAGATTTAAGTGAGTTTGAACGTGGTGCTATAGTTGGTGGATGAGTTATGGGACACAGCATCTCGAGTGTGTTGTGAATATCAGGAATCTGGTAACACATCAAATCTCTCCCATTGCTGTGGCCGGGAAAAGATCCTGCAACAACGGGACCATCAATGACTGAAGAGAATCATTCAGTTTGACAGAGGTGCAACCCTTCTGCTAATTGCTGTAAATTTCAGTGCTGAGCAATCAATAAGTGTCAGCACATGAACCATTCAACACAACATCATCAGTATGGGCTTTTGGAGCCAAAGGCCCATTCATGTACCCTTGATGACTGCATGATAAAAAAGCTTTACACCTTGCCTGGGCCCGTCAATGCCAAAATTGGACTTTTGACAACTGGAAACATGTTGATTGGTCAGACGAGTCATTTCAAATTGTATTGAGTGGATGGATGTGTACCGATATGGGGACAACATCATAAATCGATGGATTTCAGGATCAGATACCACATGGTGCTCTATTAACTATCATACGTAATGCACTGCTGCGTTGTGCAGGATGATGTCAGCTTGTGTCCTGCAGATACATATCTGCATGCGATGGCTTGAGGTAGATGCTGTGTCCCAAAGTTCCATCTGCTTTCCTTCATACCAAAACATCAAAAAAGGTAAAGTGCCATCTTTTTCCACTTCCATTGTGAAATTTATATTTAGAAGGAATGAATTTAAATGCTGAAGAAATGTAGGCAGAGTATCAAGTCCATGTGGTCACACCACACCCCAGAAAACAAAGAGGTACAGGAGACAGAGGGCTTCCCATGGCAACACCATCCACTTATTCAAAATATTGGTAATGGAATAAGAAGTATGTTGAAGTCAGCATGTGTCCTTCTGAAACTTGTTGCTAATGATCTCAAAGAGTCCTGCAAGGACAGCTTTATAAATAAAGACACACCATAGAAACTTACTAAGAGATCTGACGATTGCAATTGAAGAGTTTTCAGGCGACCTGTGATATCTTCAGAGTTTTGAATATGATGATCACACTTGCCTATGAGAGGTCCCAATAGTGATGTCAGATATTTGGCAACAAAATAAGTAGATGTTCCAATGTTACTTACAGTGGGACGGAGAGGCGCCCCACTCTTATGGATCTTGGGTATGCCATAGAGTCTAGGAGAAACTGCAGGCTAGTGACTTGCAGTGGAATCAAGCTTGTCCTGATGAGTTTCAAAGTCCTTCTCTGGATTTTACCTGTCATATCACTTTTTAATTTACTGTATGGAGGATCATTGAGCAGTTTGTATACCTTGCTATTATATTCTGTGCGTGAGAAAAGCACAGTAGCATTTCCTTTTTCAGCAGGTAAGATGACAATGTCTTTATCTCTTCTCAATTCTCATAGAGCATTTCTTTCAGCTGAGATGATGTTAAAGTTGGACTTCTTAGGTAAAGCTCAAGTCAAGATGTAGTATGTGCCATGCCATCTCTCTTTAGCAGCATCCTCAGGAAGTTTCAAATCAGCCTGCTCTATTCCACTAATCACATCTCAGATGGGAATGGTCCTCAGTGTAGGAGCAAAATTCAGACCCGTCTCTAGCACAGAAACTGCAGCATTGTCCGAAGTCTTCTCCATGAGATTAAACATGGTACATCTTCTTAGTATGTTTTCTTTCATTCGGGCTTTGAGTCGATCGTATTTTGTCATTTGACTAACCTGGCTACCCAGTTCCAGGATACTTCGCTGAAGCCTTCAGATGGAGTGATAGTAATTGTCTAGGCACCCAGCACAATTCCTTACGCATGTAGCACACTCTTTCTCTCATAAGTGCCGCACTCGCCCATCGTTTAATTCTAATGGTAGCCACAGAATTTATACAATGTTTAAATTTAGCAAAGGTAGGAATGGTTTGCTTATCACAGCATCTCAGTAAAAATGCAGGGCTGCTTAACGATCTACCTCTCTTGAGACGTAACTTGTCGAACTCACGTATGTTCTTCGCCATCTCCGCACCATAAAGGTACCAGATGCAACTCTTCAAGATTTACCAGCAGAATTAAAAATTTAGTAAATAGTCTTCACTGGTTTGCCACCGGATGATGTTGTGCAAATTCCACAATATTTCCTCAGATCAACTGTCCGACATCTTCAGGTGATTCAACTTTGCTGGTGGCTAGGTATGACTAATGGCATCCGCACATCAATGCCCTGTATATAAACATTTGTGAGAAGAATGCGCAGGCATTCAAATCAAGCATGCACAATGATTTGCAGATAAATAGTGCCATCAGGTTGTCAACATCCGGATACCATCAGCCATACCCAGCCACCAGTAAAGTTGAACCACCTGAAGATGTCGGACAGTTGCTCCGAGGAAATATTGTGGAATTTGCACATCATCTGGCGGCAAATGCGTGAAGACTATTTACAACATATCTGCTGGGAAAGTTCGAAGAGTCACAAATCAAAATGTAGTTCATGTAGTATCAGAGCTATGCCAATAACTATCAAAGTTCAAAAAATGCCACTAACAAAACTAATATACCAGTCAGTGCATTCTTCATATATTGGGGTTACAACTGCCTCAGACTGGGTCTGTGCTGTCATATATGCAGGAATCTGGTGTGGTCTCATCAGAGTGCGCTCCTTATGGCTAACTCTACGTGAGTAGTGATGACTCGGTGGTCGGCAGTAATGTTTCACCAGCTACTTGGCACTATGTTTAGCATCTCATAATGCGTGTTCTCACATGGTGGTGTTTTGAGTTTTGTCTTCACTAGCAACATTCCTTGAATGTCTTAAAAACTGTGGTGTGGTTCTTTCATGTCACATAAATTTTCATAGATTTCAAGTTTTTCAAGTGAGAAGAGGCTCCTCTACTCTTTTAACTGAGTTTCATACTTGTATCTTCACCCTCAATTACCTTCAGAATTTTATTCTTGTAAACCTGAAAGGTTTGACCTTGAATCTATGTCTGCCGCTAGAAAGTAAATCTCTCGATGAAACATGTGATGGTGGCCTTTCAATTCTGACTGTCTTTATAAATTCTTGTAACCACTGGTATAAAAAAGAAAAAGAATATTTGCATATTGATAGCACAATACAATAAACACACAGTGTTACCACGTGACATTGATAATACTTATTGCCTTAATGACTTATTGTCCTATAATGTATGCACACCATCATTTTATTTTTAGTACCTTTTGAATCTCAGTATGTTTAAGTTTTCATCTCATTTGAAATACTCTGGCGCACTCACTCACTCGTTCATCCCAATGTCTACCTCATAATCTTAGGTCTACCTTTCCTACAAATTTTTCTTGGTTTTACATCTACTCATTGTTTTGCATATATTCATTGTTGATAGTCAAAATTAGTCATGCAGGAAGTAGCTTGACTTACTTGACTTAATTCCTTTGGCCCCTATGGGGGCATAGGCCATCCAGGAGAACTCGCCATCTGTCTCTGTCTTTGGCCATTTGCCTCAATTCTGCCCAGGTCTTGCCAACTCTTTTTGCTTCCCCTTCCACTGTCCTCTTCCATGTGCCCCTTGGTCTTCCTCTCTTCTTTGTTCACTGGGGATTCCATTCCAATGCTTTTTTTCTCGATGGCTCCATCTGGTTTTCGTAAGGAGTGCCCCAACCATCCCCATTTTCTCTCTCATATCTGGTCTTCTATAGGCATCTGGTTTGTTATTCACAAGAGCTCCTCATTACATATTTTTTCTGGCCACCAGATATTCATGATGCGTCGAAGACATCTATTCATGATGGGATGTTATCTTTTTATCCATTTTCCAGCTTTCACTGGCATACAGAAGGACAGCCTTCACATTTGTATTAAAAATACGGATTTTTGTTTTGTACGTGATATTTCTATTTTTCCATATTGGATACAATTGTATGAAGGCAGCAATTGCCTTTTTAATGCGGTTTTTCACGTCATCTCCTGCTCCACCATCTTCTGCCACTATACTACCCAGATACAGGAATGAGTTGACAGTCTCCACCGGCTGCTCACCTATTAACAATGGCACCTCCATGTTCCCTGAATTTACTCTCATTTCCTTTTTTTGCCTATATTTATCGTGAGGCCAGCAGTCTCTGCTTCTTCTTTCAGCAAGTTTAATTTAGCTTGCATATCAGTCAGCCTTGGAGCTAGTAAAACTATGTCATCTGCAAAATCCAAATCCCCCAGACGTTTGTGGATCCCCCACTGGATTCCTCGTCGCCTGACTGCTGTGACTCTTCCCATAACAGAGTCTAGAACGAGTAGAAAAAGTGTTGGTGACAAAATGCAACCCTGACGGACTCCAGTTGTTACTTTTATAGGTTGTGTCATATTTCCCTTGTGGAGTACGCAGCATTTGTAGCCATCATATAGATCTTTTATGATGTTTAAGATCTTCTGTGGCATGCCATACTTCTGCAGTACCTGCCGGAGCACTTTATGTTTCACGGAATCGAAGGCCTTTTGAAAATCAATGAACGCCAGGTACATAGTTGCTTGGAATTCTTTGTTTTGCTCTAAAATGATCCTAAGAGTGTTAATAAGATCAACACAACTGTGTTGTGCCCTAAAACCAGCCTGTTCTTTACGCAGTCGCTTTTCAAGGGATTCTTTAATTCTGTTTAAAATAATTCTGGTGAGGACCTTACTTGGCACTGACAACAATGTAATACCACGCCAGTTGTTACAGTCTGACAAATTTCCCTTTTTTGGGAGCTTTACCACCAAACCATTTTCCACTGCTTTGGAGATTTCTCTTCAAGCCAAATATGCTTCAGCAAAGGATGGAGCATTTTAACAGTACTTTCAATATCAGCTTTTAAGAGCTCTGGTGCTATGTTGTCTAGGCCTGGAGCCTATGTATTTTTTAGTGTTTTCAAGGCAATCCTAATTTCGTCCATTGTGGGGCACTGCAAATTTATATCTTGATCTTCTTTGACTTTGTCTGGAGCATCTCTTACTTGTTCCTCTTGGTTGTCTTCACAATTTAACAGTTCCTTGAAGTGCTCCTCCCATCTCTGTAGCTGTGCCTGTTGAGTTGTAAGCATCACCCCATCCTTGTTCTTAACTTGTCCTTCACGTCTGAAGTTCTTCATTCACAACCATTTGGTTGGAAGAGGGAATTGAAACATGCTGGCAAAAAATCAAAGATAGTTATTTAGATGTGGGAGAAAAAATCTTAGGATTTAAGGCACATCAAAGGAAGGAATGGCTCTCAGATGCTATGTGGAATGAAATCAGCTACAGGAAAGAACTAAAACTTAAGTTAAATTTTTGTAAGACAAGAGCGCAGAAGAGCGAAGTGCATAAAGAATACATGGAGGCGAACAAAAAAAGTGAAAAGATTGCTACGTCAAGATAAAAGGAAATGGATAGATGAGCAAGCAAAATTAGCAGAAGAGGCAGCAAGACAAGGAAATATGAAAGAGCTCTACAATATTACCAAACGGTTGTCAATGAAGAACTTCAGACATGAAGGACCCATTAAGAACAAGGATGGGGTGATGCTTACAACTCAACAGGAAGTAGCTTACAAGACTCATTTACCCAATTCTTGCACATTACCCATCAGCCTGTGACCACTAACAGATGGAATTAAGGGAGGAGATAAAGAAGATTCAAATAAAAGTTTACGTAGTCAGCATGAGAGTGTCACTGAGATGTTCATCTGATTCCAATGGCAGAGTGAGTTATAGTGGATCAAAGAGCAGCTGGCTGCTAAAATATTAAGAAGAATTTCAAGAGGAGTCTAGCAACATATTACTCCCCCACCCCTGCAACACACACATGTATTTCACAAAATGACCATGACATTAAAGTCAGGATATCTGAGCTTATACTGAGGTTCACAGCAAGTCATTCTTTGTGTGCAGAATTTATGAACGGGCAGAAGAATGGTACCACACTGTGTACCCTCTGCCACATACTGTAAGGTGGCTTGATGAGTAAAAATGTAAATGTAGAGTGCCAATCAGGACAGTCTTAGTTGTGTATTTTTCTGATATCCCTATTGCATAAGAAAATGCCTTTCAAATGTAGAGATATATTTGATGCTGAAAGGAAAAGTATGGAATGACTTTCTTTAGCTGTTTTCATTATTTTTTGTTCATATTTCTTTCCAATAGATATTGAATATACAGATTTGTCACGTGTGTTGCTAAATTATGATACATCTGTTAATTTCTATAGCTTTTAGAAATTAGCAGCCTAAATATTTATTGGTAATCTTAGTTATTTTTGTCAGTAGCACTGCATGTTAAGCTATATTTAATCAAATTGCATACCAATAAGCCTGAAACAGCCGTCACTTTGAATAACTGGAAACCCAAAAAAAGGTTCAATATTTACTTTCAAACTCTCACCCACTGTCAGCAGTGTTATAATAAAATTAACATCAGTTTTCATTTGTGCAAGAGTACTATCAGGTTCTTTCTTTAGTTTTTATGTAAATGTTTTGATTTTGTAATACTGTTGTTCATTCATTGCAGGTATCAGTGGCGGTCGTATTGTAATCTTAACATTACATCCTCCAACATATGAGATATTTACAATGCTTTCGAGAGTTGTGCTTATATCGGCTGGACAATTAATGTTCAGTGGACGAAGACGAGACATGCTTCCATATTTTGCTACAGTAGACTATCCGTGTCCAGCCTATAAAAATCCTTCTGACTATTATCGTAAGTATTATAGATAAGACTCTGAGTTACTGCATTTAAGAGAATACTCAATATTTATGCATTCACATGTTTTGTGTTGTCATTTGAATAACATCAACATAATTAAGAACATCACAGTAGTTAGGTCTTCATCAGACAGAAAATATTTCTCATTTGAGTTCTAGAAAACAGGTGGAAATAATCCAGTAGTACTTAGTCTGTCAGATAAAATGAATGTCACAGCAATTTTTAATGTTACAGATGGATTTATAATCATTATCATCAGTCATTAGACATTTACTGCTGGACAAAGGTCACCTATAGAGTTCTCCATGCATTACAGTCTTCAGCTAGTTCACTCTATGTTGCTTCTGCATATTTCCCAATGCCATCTATCCACATTCCATCTCAAGCTTTCCTCATTTCTAGGAATCTAGCAAAGTCCTTATTAGATCCATCTACCATTCCTCTACATTTTTTACATGTTCTGCCCATTTCGGTATCATTTTCATACCAGTCAAAATTTCACCTTTTTGTCCAATATGTTTCCTGGCCCATTTATTTGTTTTCATGTCTCTCCTAGTAAATTCCAACATGCATCTATCTATTTCCCAATAAGCAGTTTTTAGTTTTGAATGTTTTATTTTTCTCACAGACAGTTGAAGTCTGTCAGATGTAAGTCAAAACTGGAAATATACTCTGAAGACTTACCATTTTAGATGTTGATTTATAATTGATAGCCACTAACTAGGCATCCATTTTTTCTGAAGAGTACCTTACAGCTGTAGCTTGCATAATCACACATAGTGAGGTGGTACACTGAAGGTATGGCACATAACTCACACTTGTGCTTGTGGTCCAGCTATAATTACCTTTTTGTTGAATTAGCAATGGGGGATTAAATAGTAATCTTACCACACCAACAACAACAACAGCTTCTACCAAATACATGTACTGAACTTTTCATTGAAGTAAGCAATTACAAAAGAAGATTGTGTCAGTTTTATATGTCAAGCTACTTGATATGTAATGAAGCTCAATCCTCCTCTTCTTCTTTGTGAATTTATCAGTCCTCAGATTCACAGCAGGCTGTTTGCAGTCTATTTGGCTTAATAAAACTTGACTGATCACAAACAGTTTTATGCCACATTTATCCCTAAATATGCATAACAACTAGCTGTGATCTTAATTGGGAAAATCAAAAAATGGTCCGTAGCAGTATTCTCGAGATTGTAATGCAGGTTCAAAAGTTTCAAAAGGAACAGACTCAAAGTTAATGGGTCTGTCTTGTAACTGTCTCATCACTGTGCCCAATAGTTCACTGTAGATAATTCTGAATTTTGTTTCCAAGCTGAGTGTTGCATCATACCTTGGATGTTTTGTTACTGGTTCCTCTATGTTTTGGCCACAAATGACCCTATCCCACATTTCTTCAAATGTGTCACATTTGGTTTTCAAAATTTCTTTAAATTAATTAACTTTTTTTACAAACTAGCCAATATCATAATCTATTGCTTCCAATATATCAAATTATGTATCAGTGAGGGGACAGTTCCCACAAAAGTTGAAACTGAATCTTGTATTGTGATTTTAAACCCACAATCAGCAGTATAGCCATCTTCCTCCCATTTTTCATCTTCTTTAAAAGTGAAAACAGTTCACTGTGATACTCGTGCACAGTTTTAACTGAAAGAGACATAGAACTTCACTCAGTGGCAGGCACTTTAGACAACCATTTCTTTACGTCTTGATCTAAAACCATAATTCTTTTGGTTAACCTGAAGAAAAGGTACCATGATCATTCACAAAGAGTAAATGCATCCTTTGATCTTGATTTGGCTTGTTATAGTGTGAAATTCAGTCTTTGAGTGAAACAGTGGACAAACATTGCAGTAGAGAACACTTTTTCATTCTAGACTGCAATCCACTGAATTACCAGTGAAAACTTCAGTCCCATTGTTACTCTGAGCAATTAGTTTTTCATTGCACCCATAATCTTGTATCACTTGTTCCAGAAATGACATAGTACCTCAGTTCCCTGTCACAAGAGCTGTTCATGAATTTTACAAATCTTTCATAGACTTGACCGTCGGCTGTGATGTAGCAAAATGCCGAGGAGCCCTGCAAGAGATTTCAGTTAACGCTGTGTATTAATGATTTCATAAGTAATAGAACCTGGTGCGTTGTCTTGGAGGCAAGTGTTCATCAGAGACAAGGATATTGTTAGGAATGCCCTAGAGACATGTGATAGGACTGCTCTTTCTCTATATACATAAATGATCTGATGGACTGAATGAGCAGCAATCTGTGGCCCTTGCTGATGATGCTGCAATGTATCATTGTTGAGTAACTTTAGGATGATACAAGATGTCTTGGACAAATTTTCTAGTTGGTATGATCAGTGGCATGTTGCTCTAAATGTAAAAAAAAATTCAAGTTAATACATATGACGAGGAAAAACAATACTGTAATGTTCAAGTACAGCATTAGTAGTGTGCCCGCATCTCAGGGTCGTGCGGTAGCGTTCTCGCTTCCCACGCCCGGGTTCCCGGGTTTGATTCTCGGTGGGGTCAGGGATTTTCTCTGCCTCGTGATGGCTGGGTGTTGTGTGATGTCCTTAGGTTAGTGAGGTTTAAGTAGTTCTAAGTTCTAGGGGACTGATGACCATAGATGTTAAGTCCCATAGTGTTTAGAGCCATTTGAACCATTAGTAGTGTGCTATTTGACACAATTGCATTGATTAAATATCTAGGTGTAACACTGCAGAGCAATATGAAATAGAACAAGCATATAAGGATGGTAGTAGTGGAGGTGAATGGTTGACTTTAGTTTATTGGGAGAATTATAGGAAAGTGCAGCTCATCTACAAAAGTAGACAGTGTATGGAACACTAATGGACCCATTCTTGAGTACTGCTTGCTCAGGTGTTTGGGGACACCCTCCCCCCCCCCCCCCCCCTTACTAGATCAGACTAAAGGAAGACACTGAAGTGATTAAAGGTGTGCTGGTAGATTTGTTACTAGTACATTTGATCAGGATGCATTACAAAGATGCTTCGTGAACTCAAATGGGAATTCCTAGAGGGAAGACATCATTCTAGAAAATTTAGAGAATCTACATTTGAGGCTGACTGCAGAATGATTCTACTACCTCCAATGTAAATTTTGTGTAAGGACCATGAAGATAAGATAATAGATATTAGGACTCCTGTGGAGGTATGTAGACAGTATTTTTCCATCACACCATTCACCAGTGGAACAGAAAAGGAAATGGCTAGTGGTGGTACAAGGTACCCTATGCCATGGACCACTTGGTGGCTTGCAGGGTATGTATGTATGTAGATGTTGATTATTCACATCAGTTGTTCCATCTAGAACAACTGAGACACAATTCGATTCACCTGTATCATTTGAAACAGAAGCAGTTAAGTCATTTTCCATTACATTTGATGTTCTTGTAAACAGAGAAGAATGTTCTAATTGATATTTCACCTTTACATCAGATTCATCGAGGAGATGTAAGAGTTCAACATAATTGCCTTTATTGAGGGACCAGTGTGATTCACAATGTCCTGTGAAGGTGATTTCTTGCATTGGCAAAATACAGACTACATCAGTTGAACGTTTCATTATGTACCTATTCTTTTGTATGAAATTATCGTTTTGTAAATTATGAAGCGTCTTCTGCTCAACCAACATGCAGTCAGTATGGGTCTTCCTTAAAGTATTTTCATTGATTATGGAGAGCAAATGGTTTTGTGAATGTTAGGCATGTCATAATAACCAACACTATGCTAAGCAGATTTATCACTTATAAACAAATGACATAACAAATAATACAGGTTTTGCATATTATGGCATCCTGTTAGCCAGTTGTTGCTGTTGTAAAGTTGCATATTGAAACCCCATATGCAAGATTTAAAATCGTCTGCCCTATTCTATGTCCCAGTTATAAATTTTAATAGCATGAACTGTAATCATTGTAGAGTGTTGGATCAAGTTCACAATTAAACAGTAACTCAAAACCATTTTAGATAAGTCCATGCGTGAGTGCTGCTATGTCATTTTACCGCTTGCAGTGCCACACACACCACATAAACAAAATGGCAACTCCTGAGTGGACAGCATTTTGTGTTCTGCAGCTCGCTGAGAGTGAAGCTGTAATTTTAGTTTAGTGTGCATTTCATTTAAAGTTTAATTGTGAGACCCCAATTGGCAGAAACATCTATTGACAGTATAATCAGTTCAAAATGACCAGATGTTTATGTAAAGGAAAAGCGTGGGATGACCAAATGTTTCTGAAGAGGGATGTTGACCATGTCAAAGCATCTTACCTTTATAATCCTAAGTAGTCTGTTCAGAAAGTAGGTCTTGAATTTCAGTTGCCAGTCACCAGTGTGGAATTTTAAGAAAACTTGTGTACACACATCCATACTGGTTACCGTTGGTTTAAAGCCAGATGACTTTGTTATACATTATAACTTTGCAAGTGAAGTGTTGCAGTGGGATTATGATTTTTTTGATGATGAGGTGTTCAGTGATGAGGCAACTTTTATCTAAGTGAAAAGTAAACACTCATAATGTTCGTACCCGGGGGTCAGTATATACTCATGAAACTGTCTGTAATAGATATGTTGGAAGAATGGCTCATTCCCTAGTTAGTAGGATAATCTGAAAACTTCATTTGGGAACGAGATGGAGCCCTTTCCCATTGGCATCTCTTTGTATGAGAGTGGTTGAACAACGAAGTCCCTGACCATTGGATGTGTTGTAATGGACAATATGGCAGAGCTCTGTTTCGCTGGTGTCAATATTCACCTGACCTCACACCGTGCAGTTTTTTCCACCAAGGCTGTGATAAAGATTGAGTCTGCCATATGGAGGCCTTGCACCTGCAGAGCCAACAACTAGTAACACAGATGGGTTATGTGGGTATGGACCTTCAGGGGACAGCTGTTTAGACAACAGACAAGGGATGACTGCTCAATTTGGCCGCCAGGTGGCCAGAGATCACTGGCCCAATGGACCTTATCTCTTCTGCAGGCCCCATGACCAAAAGTAGTACATGCAGTATCCTAACACCTGGGCATTATTTACGTCAGTGCCCATGTTTCGTTCCAGCAGTTCGCTCTGGGTGAGTTTCCTTGGGTAGGTGCCAATTGCAAAAACATTCCCACAATCAGGATCTCACTCTAGAGCTGGCTATGATGATGATGCTGCCCATCTCGACCTCACTTCCAGGAGCTGCCAGTTACAGACCTCATTCATGGCCTCTATACTGAACAGATGTGGCCTCCTACACCATGACCAGGTTTATGGACTTTGTTATATTTGTATTTGCTTTTTATCCGCAATATTCTGGACTTAAACCTTTGTGCAACCCTTTGGGAATTTAACTTTTTTTCTTGTCTTAAAACTTTAACTTTTGCATATCCCTTCCAGACTTTGATTGTGACAAGCTTAGTGTATCGACAATAGATTTTCGAAGGTTCAGTTTACTGTGACAGTTTCAGGCCTTCAGTCCTCAGATATTATTGTTGCCCTTTCAACATTTGAGAAGTGACTTGATTTCAATTATTGTGTACCGAACTAACTCAGGAGAAGACTGTTTACAAGTGTTACAATAAACTTCCTATAAATTTTATATGTGAGTATTCTTTATGCATCACCTCTGGTGAACACATCAGTGTCTATGCTGTGCCACTACCTAATGATCTACCAGATTTTGAGATGTATAATTGAAGGGGTTATTGCTTCAATTACTCTGGACTTGTTAACTAAAATGTGGAAAGAATGGGATTTTAGGTTTGATGTGTGCCACATAACTGAAGGTGCATGTATTGAACATTTATATGAAAAATTTCCTTTTCTTTTTGTCAGTGTCTCTGTGCTCTGACCCAGTGGATGTCTCTGTCCTGGTGTTGTTACTGCTCCAGTGCTCCAGCAGATGAGATGCAGCACATCCATGAACTTCTGATCATGCAGCTGGTGGCAATCTCCACGTTGCCTCCTGAGCTCTCCAACCACCTCTCCTAGATCAAGGTCAAGGACTTCTTGACAGCATTCCTGTCATTCCACAGTTTGATAAGAAGGTCGACCCATGATCGAATTAAATCATATACATGGAACACCACTTGTTAGCCTATGGCATCACAGGTGATACCCAGCAATGCCCGTTCTTTGTGGCATATTAGGGCACAGACAGTTACCATCTTCTGCAACAACATAACCCAGAAGTGGAACTCCACACTCTGCCATATGCCAGACTGAAGTCGAGTTTGGTGGAATACTTTGACTGCCAGCTGCATATAACAGCAGCCCGCCACAAGTTTTTTGGCTGCCATAAACTTAATGGACAGTCTTACTGACTACGCACATATCTCATTAAATTGAAGGACCCTTCTTTAGAAAAATATCTCCCCATTATCAAAACTTGTAAATAGTCCCTCAGATCATCAGCAACCCTACAGGATCCATCATAAGTGTTTGCTGCCTGACCAGTGCGCCACCTTCAGCCCCAGTCTTACCCCCCCCCCCCCCCCACACACACACACACACAACACACAGTGCAGGGAAAGACTCAGCAGCCAGATGCCACCCTCAACAACATCTCCCTTCCTACAGCCATCTCCCCACTATCAAAACTTGTAAATAGTCCCTCAGATCATCAGCAACCCTACAGGATCCATCATAAGTGTTTGCTGCCTGACCAGTGCGCCACCTTCAGCCCCAGTCATGCCCCCCCCCCCCTTCCCCCCCCCACACACACACACAACACACAGTGCAGGGAAAGACTCAGCAGCCAGATGCCACCCTCAACAACATCTCCCTTCCTACAGCCAGTATTTTATTAATTACCAGAGACACTAGTGCCTCTAACAGCTCACTAAGTGTACCTTGTGTGGGAAATCCAGACATAGGGGTGAAGTACGGCAGGTAGTGCACAAAATGAATGTTGATTGTGCACTCTAGAGACCCCTGGGACAAGGAGCTGGACAACAGGGCGGACATGTTCCCAGATATGTCCTACATCCAGTCTGTGATTCCCCACTCAAAGGAATCTCTATCACTCACGGTAGCCATGAACAACGCGCCGACCAAGCTGCAGATAGACACGAGGTCCTCTCTGACCATCATAGAATGATAATTACATGGGGTCACTGTCCCTTCAACCTTTTGACATTCTGCTGCATAGTTACAGTAATGACATCATTAAAGTAAATGGCCAATTTACAGCCTAAGTTCAGTATCATTCAACTTCCCTCACAGCCAGGAATTTAGTCATTGGTGCTCCCAGAGCCATCAGTCTCTTGAACCTGGATTTTTTTCAGTGCTCTTGGCTTAGAAGTCCATGACTCTGTCCCCACCATCAAGTCATTGCATGCCAAAGCCCACCTAAAAGACTTCCAAATTCAGTGTTCACACAACCCCCCTTGGTTGTCAAAAGTTTTAAGGCACATGTGGCTCTTCCCCATCAGCAATGCCGAAGTTCTTCAAAGTCAGAAATGCACTCAGAGACCAACCTGAGCTTTACAGAAGCTCTCCTGCGAACCTTGCAGAACTAGAAGTATATTGCAGAGACATGGCTTAGCCACAGCCTGGGGGATGTTTCCAGAATGAGATTTTCACTCTGCAGCAGAGTGTGCGCTGATATGAAACTTCCTGGCAGATTAAAACTGTGTGCCGGACCGAGACTTGAACTTGGGACCTTTGCCTTTTGCAGGCAAGTGCTCTACCACTGAGCTACCCAAGCACGACTCATGCCCCCTCCTCACAGCTTTACTTCTGCCAGTATCTTGTCTCCTACCTTCCAAACTTTACAGAAGCTCTACTGTGAGTTCGAGTCTCTATCCAGCACACAGTTTTAATCTGCCAGGAAGTTTCATATCAGCGCACACTCCACTGCAGAGTGAAAATCTCATTCTGAGAACAGCAGTTAGCCACACATCATAGAGCTCCAGAGGCCGCTTGTACAGACCACTCAGAAAACATAGGTCTTCAGATTGAATCTTAACTCATAGTGAACATGAAGTTACAAAGTTTGCTGAAAATCGTGCAAAATCAGCAGCACCAATGCAAAAATATTGCATATTAGATTTGTCAACCCAATCAAGGTATGGTTTCGATCTTCGGTGTTTCAATTAGTTTTAGCACTGTTTCCAGTTTATGCTGGATAAGCAGTGCTTACCTTGCGCCCGTTGACTACACGTCACTGAGCAGCATTGTACTGAAGTGAACCAAGGAACACCAGAAGTGTAGAGAAGAAGAAACTGTAAGCATTTTTAAAATTTTGTGTATCAAACAATATTAAAAATCAAGCTAAATGCTGAGATTCCCTATGGAATTGAATGCTCATTTTGAACATAACTAAGAAGATCTAAGAAGATATGCATTTATGTTACCTCAGCTGTTAAAGATTCTTTGCTGGCAGTATCTGGAGAACAATCTTCAGTGGCGATGTCACTATTTTTGGAATTTTTATCTGTCATCTAGTATTTGTCTGGGTCATAATAAAATCTCTTTTGTAACACCCATTAAAATTTTCAGAGTTTTTGTCCATCAGGGCATCTTCTCTCCTGTAGCCATTTAACACTTTTTTTAGCATGACTCACTGTCATTCTCCAGTCTTCTAATATATCATAGAAGCAGTTATTTATTTATTTATTTATTACATCTCCATAAGCAAAATGCTTTGACATATTATGGCTCTGGGTCTTATTCATCTCAAGATTTCAGATCATTTCTATGGGAGTTTGGTCTGAATGGTGTGACAGCAATTAGAGATGAATAAATTGATTTGAATGCTAAATTTTAGCAATGGAATAACATGAGATGATTGATGCCCCTTAGCAAACACTAACTGTTGAGATTTTTGTACATCTGTGTTACAGGATGTGTGGTTACTGCCTGGGTAAGACTGAGTTTCAGCAGACTGGAATTGGGTGGTTTATTCTCCAGCTTATTTTAATAAGGAGTGTTATTGGAAATGACTGTACTTTTAGAAAGTACTCCTGGAATAAGCTGGCTCTTTACATTAATTTTTAAAGTTTTTGCTGTCCATTTATAATTTATAGTTTGAAGCTTAGCTCATTGAATTATATACAGGCAGTAAATCTTGAATGAAACTCATGTGATTGCTGCATGTGCAACAGTGAAGCATTTATTCAAAGTGTAATGTGTATGAATCCATGTTGTGTACAAATTAACCCATAGCCATTTCAGTTATAATGAGTGATACTTTCCTTAAAAATATAGTGATGTATGCCATTTTTGCAACTGCATCCAGTCATTCACATATGAGCGCTTGTTTTTTTCTGGCGTCTTTTAAAACCTAAAGCTAATCCCTTTCATAGATGAGCTATTCCCAGAAATTTCTTGCTGTCATCGAAATCCAGTTCTGTCCAGCTAAAAGATAAGATGTAGCATATTTGACATTTCCCTGTACTGTTCGTAATATAACAGCCTTTGTTGACTAATAACATGTTTATCCATATTATCAATTTATTGTGGCAACTTTGTTTCTTGTTCATTGAGGTAGATACTTCATTCTCACTCTCATTAACATTATACTATTAATTTCACAATCTGCATACCATCAATTTATTTTCACACATTACTATAATGTTCCATTGCTCTCTCTCAGCACAATCACTTCTTTCTCCTTTCCATTGTTAATACATATAATGGTCTTAACAGTAAATCATCATGCCCACCCTTAAAGAAATTTTGCTTGATGTTTTTCAGTATTTTCATTGTGAAGTAACAACACTTGTGTCTTTGAACTGGAATGTTACTGTACCAAGTCAAATTACCAAGCTAGTTCCCCTACAACTTGATTTGCAATTCCAATTCGCAAGTAATAGAAGATAGACATGCATCTTTGTTGCATGTATATATATGTTTTAAAATCCTGTATGTCTGTTGCTTATTGTGATCATAGTTTGTGAAGTTAACCATTGACATTGCTATTGGCAGATTACATTCTATGGGACCTTAAAACTGGGTTAAGTGCTTATAACATCTGTCCAATTTCTGATAATCCTTGCATGTGAATTCAACAGAGTATTACTTACATATTAATAGTTTATAAATTGATATCATATTTATATTTAAAAAAAATTGAATTTAAATCAGTCAAGTGAGTAAGTGACTTACAGACCGTGTAATAAACTTATGATATTAGTAAATATTATTACAGTTCAGTTCTATTAATTATATTATGTCACAACAGTTGACATGTTTTTCTGAGCACAAGATGACAGTCCTCACTCCTTTATATTTTGATTAAAATGGCAATAATATACTACTGCTTATGTTGAATATTATTATATGAAAATAATGGTGTTTGTTTGCATAAATGATTTTTCAGTTGACCTTGTGACATTGGATGACTTATCTGCTGAGGCAATGCTTGAGTCAAGTCAGAGGATAGAGCAACTTGCAGAATTGTTTCGGCGGAGGCAAGAACCGTTATCTGATCCAGGGCCTCCAGTGGCTTTGCCAGCAAGTGTAAAGCAGGCAAACTGCTGTACACAAATTTTTATGTTGTTACTGTGAGTTATGAATTTGTTTGAACTTAATATTCTCTAGTATGTTACTTGTTTACATGATGTGATGCATAAATTAATGTCCAATGTCCAATTAATGAGATTTGGAAAATGAAAACCTGTAGTGAGCAGTGCCTAACATTTAATATGCGTATTGGTCCTTCTGAGGTGTTTTAAGTGTCTCTCCTTACTCAGCTAACCAAACATTGGACTGATTTTCCATATGGCTTAATGGTATATTTTTACTGCATTTGGTATCAGTTTGTGTAAGTTAACTGGAAAGTAACTTTGAGCTAAATTTGCAGAAGCCATTGCATAAAGTAAAGAAGAAGCAATACTATATGGTAAGTAGGTTGTTCTATTTTAGTGAACATACTTCCAAGTATGAAAGGTCTTACATTTCTACAAATCATGCTGATTGTTAGATTCAGTGTAGAGGAGACTGGAAGAGGGTAAGGGGTTCCAAGTCAAGATGATATAGTGGTAACTGAACAATTCTTCTATAGCATATTTGTGAAACTGTGTCAGCCTTGATTGATGAAGTTATAAATAAAACAAGTAGTGTCATTGTGACTTGTGTACATATCTGTTAAGATGAACACTGATGTTTGTGAAGATTGTGACACCCAGAAAAATAATGCAATTGGATTCAAACTAAGATGATGTGTAGAATAGTGCATCAGCAATTGTGAACTGTGATTTATTAGTCTCATAACATAGACTTACAAATCATGTGATTATGGTATAGGAGACATGTCAAAAATTACAAACTAGAATCTAATAATAATTTTTAAAACTATATTTAGTCTATGTAGCAGTATCTATATTTTCTTCATAATGGGCATTTTTTTTTTTTTTTTTTTTTCGAAATGTAATGCTAATTTTCAGTTGGATTCTGCTCAAATTATCTGTTCATCTTCCATGAACTCTTCTAATGAGTAATAACATTTGTGTATAAGAATTTCATGGAACTTCTTTATTAGCATCCCTAGTTCCCTGTTTAGAATGTTTTTGCCTTGAAGTTTGTTGTAGACTTTCATGCCCATATATTGTGGGGTGATTATGCAATTTCAATCTATGGGCAGGAAGCATAAAATTATCTTTATTCCTTGTACTGTATGTATAATCAAATTGTTTTTTTTTGATGAACAATTCTGGTTTGTTGTGTAAAAATATCATTAGCTCGTATATGTAGGGGACAGTCAAAATTTTTAGTTTCTGTAATAATGGATGACATGATTCTCTTTGCTGTGCAATGCACATATTTCTGATTATTTTCTTCAGGAGCTTCTGTACATAAGATATATTATTGGAGCTCCCCCAGAAAATAATGCCATATCTTATCACTGATTCAAAGTAACTTAGATATGCTGCTTTGTGAGTGGACATGTTAGTAGCACTTGATAATATATGCACGGCATATGCAAAGCTACCCAGTTTGCTGCACAGGTACTCAGTATGTGTGTTCCAGTTTAAATTCTTATCAAGGGGTAGATCAAGATAAATAATTAAGATTGAATAAATAATTAAGATTGCAGAGGAGTTGTGTATATGTAGGACCAGCAAAGCTCTCTTTTGAGTAACAGGAAAAGTCAATATTACATAAATCTCAGTTTCTGAAAACACCTCAGATGAAATGTTTCCTCACAATCAATGAGTGAAAAACCAGCAAGTGAATGAATTCAAATGGGCAGAATACCTGTCACTTGAAAATGTGTTTGTCATATTATGACATTTCGGCTCGTGGAGGACATACTGCTATGACAGCAACGGGTGTGTGAAACCAGTGGATTGAAGAGGATAGTATACAGTGAGAGTAAGTACTGCATCATATATTGGATTACTGCCATCTGATCTTTATGATTATTATGGACCTTAGAACTTCATCTAAAGTGTTGGCTGGAGTGTTATCATTTTTGCATTGATAACTGATGATGACTTCATAAGATGGCATGCATGCTATTGCATTGTATTGTATTCCACTGCCCAAATGACACTAATGCCTCAGACTGCAATGGGTACATAACATTAGTACAGGCATGCTGAGGAGAAAAATGTAATGTTTTTAGAGATCTAACTTCAGCGTAACCCAAAGTGATTGTCATACTCTTATCAGATGCTACTACAGTGACAACAATGTGGCAGTGTGTTATTTTGAGTGGCATGGTGGTAAACCCAAAGTATTATGTTTCAGAGAACCATTGGGTATGATATGTGATCTCGTGTACTTGGAGAGTTCTGCAGTTATTGTAGAGGTACAGGCCCTCAACTCCAGGAGAAGTTAGGTGAGCAGTATTACGTCACTGGCATTTTCAAGCCAAGTGCTGGGCCAAGTCAGGTTATAGAGGGTTTAGTGCCTTTATGTAAGGTATTCCAAAAGGTGATTGGGTAGTTATAGTGAGTGAATGGGGCTGCGGAAAGCTTGGATATGGACAGGGTGTGCAGTATAGGTGATGACCTGTGTAAGATAGCTTCCCTAATTGGTACCATCAATGCGAGCTTGGTAGAGCTGTTCTGGCAGCATGATTACCCTTATCTTGACAGCCCTGTGCAGTGAGTCAGTGCAGGGCTGGAAATGACGCTGACGATTGCTGACTGGGCACACATTCCTCTGTTGTCGGTGGGGCTATAGGAGATGGTGTTACACTAAGCATGGTCTGCACCTCATCAGGACTGAGAAAGGGAGGTTGGTGGAGTTGATTAGTGAGAGTATAGTGGGTGGGTGTGAAGCCACACATGGTCAAATAGCTGTTGTCATGGATGGGAGAACTAGGCCATTTTTAGCATAAACCATGACAACAGGCTCCCCTCTCTTAAAAGTAACTCTACCAGCTTAGAGATTTCTTCATCGTTTATGCAGAAAATAGAGTATACCACATTGGAGTGCACAAACTCCTTGAAAATTTGCTCAGATTTATCTATCGTTCATCAGAATATGCAGTCCATCAAGTGCACTAGCTTGACGTTGAACTACTTAGCACTTCAGAACAGGTCAGAGGATGGCAATGGCAAACTACCTTCACTAGGACCTTGGCAATAACACCTTCCTGCATCTGCCCCCATGCACTCAATTTCTGAGTATGGGACCACTTTGACTTGAGTCAAAGATAGCAAAATTTTGTTAAGAAAATGTGCTTCTGTATTAGATGACAGAAAGCCTGCTACTGCACAGTGAAAGTTAAATGATTACAATCCTGAATCTGTAATTTGGTAATGGCGGTAGTACATATGGAGATAAAAAATTGTAGAGTGTGTGATGAAGGCCTCACTACAGTAAGTAAGTTGGAGTACTTACACAGAGGCGAAGAGACTTACCCAGGATAGACTAGCATGAAGAGTTGCAGTCCTTGGACTCAAGACATCAGCAGCTACACCAGAGAGAGAGAGAGAGAGAGAGAGAGAGAGAGAGAGAGAGAGAGAGAAGGTTTTGTGGATGTACACACACATTATTCATGTACAGGTGTGTGTGTGTGTGTGTGTGTGTGTGTGTGTGTGTGTGTGTGTGTGTGTGTGTGTGTGTTTGTCCACACAGGTGTGTGGTGCTTAAGATGGAGGATGGGATTTTTGGGGAAGGGAGAGACTGTTTGCCTGTGCTTCCCCACAAGATTTGCTTTTAGCTATGTGAAGACGAGGATGGAGGGTAGCTGTGACAGAAATAAGTTCTTGCTATTCATGTAAAGCAAAAGTATGTCCTAACGCATATTGCAGGATGTCAAACTACCATAAGAAATACTATTTGCAGTGTCTGTGTTATACGGTATACTGTGCAATGTAATTCAGGCATGCATGCAAGGAACAGAGACTGTGGTGATCAACAGGTGTATGAACTGAAGAACATGGCATAGTACAACATATAAGACAGACACTTCTAATAGTATTTCAAGCCTAAACAAAGCTGCAACAATCTCACCTTGTGTGGGAGTTAGCAATTGTGTGACTGCAGGACATAGACACACAGTGACATGTGGAAGTTCAAGTCAGTCCTGGAAGCATGCTTGGATAGTTGAACTGGCTGTGGTAAGAGAAAATCTGCATTTGAGTCCCGATCTGGCACAAATTTTTATTTACAGTAATCAGTTGTGCAGCTGAAGTCTAATCATGTTTGCAATTGTGAATATGTTTCTGTCTTACTGTAAGAGAGCTTATATAATGCATCTCTGATACATTACCTTATGTAGGAAGCTTTGTATGCCCTTAAAATCTCAAAACTACCACTGTTCTGTAGAACATATAATTTCACTTAAATATCTGTTCCTTTGGGTAGACCACATCAAACCCTCACGTATCCTGTTGTATCATCATCTTCCCTCTATCTCTCAGTTTTTTTAGAAACACCCATTAATGTAACTATTCATTAGTGATGTTATTTAGTATGTAGAATTATTTCATTTACATATTTGTTAGCTCAGTTTGCAGATATATGGCAATGATGTAAACATAAAAGCATGGAATTTATTCTTTTTAGAGAGATATCAACAGTAGTTTTTCATACTTTCAGGCGTGCACTAATATACACCCAGCCTTTGAGTCTGATTCACTGGTGCACACAGCTACTGGTTGCAGCTGTGATGTCAGTTATACTGGGAGCAATTTTCTTTGATCTTCCAAATACAGACCCTCAGCTAGTACTTGGTGACAGACAAGGATTTCACTATGCTGTTGCATGTGTTGCTATTTGGCCAGTACTTCTCCAGTTGTCACTCGGTAATGTGAGGCGGGAAAGATGGTCAGTGTACCGTGACATACGAGATCACTTGTACAGCAGGCTGATTTACATTGTGACAAAGGTTAGTTGTATTATCTTTTTGCTTAATATGAGAGTGCTTTAGCCAGTAATGTATGTTCATGACCATTCTCCTAATTAATTATTGAATTTCTAGATATAAGTGTATAGGGAGCTGTGCAACGAGTAGGGACGTAAAAGTAATAGATCTGTATGGCATATAAATGATTGTTGTTGATACTAGTTGGGATTTTTCTAGAGCCAGACATGGGTAAGTTGAAGAATATTGTATTTTACATAGTGATTCGCACATACTACATATAGTATCTTGGAAAACTGAGTACCAAAACAAAATCTCAGCAGACGTGAATCATGCGGCAACAGCAATAATAAAAACATGGTTTTCCTAAAAGCCACAAACAAAAATGCACTTTTCCTAACACAACATCAAAGTTTCAGTAACAGGTTTCATCTAAATAACTAATGAGAAAACAGAGAAAGGGAAAAGGTAAAGAGTAAGTCGTGCAGTTCTCTGGCTCACAAGAGATACTGTAATCAAACATTGATGTGTATAATGCTGCATTCCTGCAGGTATTTTTGTTATGTCATTACAACTGCAAGAAAATGCATGTTACTTTCAGCAGATGTGTGTCACTTTATTGAAGTAAAGCATCATCAGTAGTTTGTGTTAAAAGATATGTATAATTTGATTTTTTTTAGATCGAAAAACAGGTCATTAACAAAGTGTTGTGTTTTTATTTATTGTAATTTCTCCTTGGTTTTTTGCCTAAATCAAGAAATGCCACCTCTAGCACATCTTTGGTTTCTTTCTTCATTATGCTCTGATAATTGTGGTCTAATTGTACACTGCTTTGCAGAACTATGCATTTTTTACATTTAACACAGGACAGTTTAATACTTCACTGTTCACAGTTTATTTTTATACTTCTAAGTGTGTATTGTGTTTTGTAGTGGTGACAACGTTGCCACTAGTTTTTCTTTGATCTATATTTTTTCTCTCTCTGTAATTCATTATATGTGTGTTATTCTATTTAATTATGTTACTGTGTATTTAAATACTGTGTAAGACTAGTAAAAGAATAGTAATGGAGTTTTATTTTTTGGTGGGTAGGTGGGGGAGGGAGAGGCAAAGATTAGTGGACATAAGTGCGTAGTAGCAGTAAGTTTGGGCTCTGTTGTGCTCTGTACTTTATCCATTATGATTGTTGATCCTTTCTCACCATCATTTACATTGTTTTGGATTCAAGCTACAGAGTTGTTAGTTTGTGATCTGTATAATATAGCTCTTTTAAATAGTCTCCCCATCTCTGTACAATGTCCTTACAGTTTTTGTATACTACATTTTTCTCTTTACTGAGAATTTCCATACTAATACTTCCAGGTCTGCAGTTATCGAGCATGCATGGTGCAGTCATCTGCAAGTTGTTGCTCAGTTAGGCACCAATAATGCCTGGCACATGGGTTCTGAGGCCATCCTCAGCTCATACAGGCAGCTGATGGAAGCAGCGAAGGCTGCTGGCCTCGTGTGGGTTGCAAGCAGAGCTAGAAATTTGCAACATTGTGCCCTCAGTTGATCGGGGTCCTTTGGTTTGGAGCCAAGTGGAAGGTCTCAACAAAAGGATCTGTTGACTCTGTGACCATCTCGGCTGCAGATTTTTAGACCTGCATTATCAGTTGGGGATTTTTAGGACTCCCCTTGACAGGTCAGGGTGCACAACAGAAAGTAAGCAGTTAATCAGGTTGCATAGTACTTGTGAAGTGTATGTGAGGTTTTTTTAAGGCTAGGTGGTAGTTTGAGGTACTATGATGAACACTCAACAGTCAATATGCAGCAAGGGAAGTCAGAGGATGTTCACAGTAGAGACACTACAACTGTCAAAATTTTGTCAGTAAATGGTCAATGTATTCATTATAGAGTACCCAAATTTACTGCTGCCCAGGAAAGTTCCCACACTCAAATTATTTTCAGGACCAAGAGCTGGCTGAAACACAATGTGGATTGCTCTGAGATATTTGGCAAGTCATGGAACATGTATTTGAAAAACAGATTAGAGGCCGTAGAAGGGGGAGTGTTCATTGTAGTTGACAAAAATATTGTCTCTTTTGAGGTCGAAGATGAATGTTACAGTGAAATTATCTGGTAGTGTATAACAGGTCCAGGTAAAATGAAGCTAATTGTTGGATGTTTTTACCAGCCCCCCAATTCTGCTGTGATAGTTCTAGAGTAATTCAAAGAAAGTCCACAGTCCATAGTGCATAAATACCCAAATCATACAATACTAGCTGGAGGTGACTTTAACCTACCAAATATACACTGGGATGTCCATGGATTCATTATGTGGGGCACAGGCGGGCATTTGTGAAAAATAATTTTGAACATTACTGAACAATACTGAAATTCAGTATTTCTGATGGTGTGCGGGAACAATACATACAGAACAAAAATTACAACTATGACTGGTGATTCCATAGTTGGATAATTTGTAATATCAAAACACTTATTTTTTTCCACACCTCTTACACGAGTTTCACTGCTGTCAAGATGCAAGGCTCATAATCACTTGTAAATGGCCACATTTCAGTCTGTTGACTCAAAGATCAATGAAGACATAATGCTGGTCTCACCACAATGCACATTATTTCTTGCCCCTGTACCATCATTGACTCCATTTCATCACAAGTACTTTTTAAAGGTCTGCAGACACTCAAGTTGGATGATATAGGTTCTCCTACATATTTGCAATGTGTGTATCATGCTGAGTATCAAGAAGATATCACTCATTCAGCCAACTCACAAGTACCAGTGTTCTATACTTTGATGAACAATGTTGTAATGTGATTGAGTCCTGCTTGACTTCGTGCTCAGTCCAAATTTCAGGCAATTTTTTGTGCTGTATAATGTACATTTTTAAATGTGCTATTATATTAATATAACCATTTGTCCTGAAATTTGTTGTTTTTGTGTGTGTGTGTGTGTGTGTGTGTGTGTGTGTGTGTGTGTGTGTGTGTTTTAGTGAATCTGGTATGTACAACCTTAACTGAAATTTGTTATTATTTTTGTTTAATTCTGTTTAAAAATGTATTCTGAAAGCATTAATGTGTTTTTGTTGGTTTTTGGCAGTTCATTTACAACATTCCCGCTTCAGCATGTGTGTGGCTTGCGTACCTAATTCCAGCATACTTACTGAGTGGCCTACAGGATCAGACATATGAAACACCTACCCTTTACATTTATTTAGGTAAGTTGAAACACACTTCACTCAATACAGGTTACCAATTAAGATAACATACAGCAAGGGCAGCTCACGGTTTCCATACTGGGGAAGGCTGCGACATTTACCTATCGGAACTAACCTACACCTCGGTCTATGCTGTAAATCAGTCTGTGAATCTGTCTGTCTGACTGTCTGTTTCAGGGGTGGGAGTGATAGTATCATGCACTAGCAATATTCATTTCATCTTTTTTCCATTTCATAATTGACTACTAGAATAATACAAAAAGTTAATGTCAAGATAAAATCTATAGGTAGCATATTTGACAATGTCATTTTTCTCAACACTTTATTACACCAAATCATACTAAAAGAAGCATTTTGGAGAGACCCTTAATGCTGTGCATGTTAGCACCACTGCATGCTTAATGGTTTTCAGGTTTTCAGTTCTAAACTTGAGATATTAAATGTTTTGTGTGTGTTCAGTGCAGAGCATTTATAAGATTGCTCAAGGAAGCAGTGATGTTTCCATGACATCAGAAATCTTGTGCTGTTATGGTGATTTTTGGATGAATAAATAAGTACTGATTTGCCATCAAATCAGACAATGACATAGAAAATGCTCTTGCAATTTGTACACCCATATTCTCTAGCATATCCACTTAATGGAACATAGTCACTTCTGAGAGAGAGAGAGAGAGAGAGAGAGAGAGAGAGAGAGAGAGGCGAAGAGAGAATTCTGTTAAAGTAACAAGAAAGTCCCAGAATTTTTTACAAAGTTCAAAGGTGAATCAAAAAACTCACAAGGAAGTGGTACATGAACCCATGACATTTGATACTACAAGTCCACATCTCTGTCCACTACAGTATCATACACTGGGGTGACAAAAGTCATGTGTTAGCAATATGCACATACACAGATGGTGGTAGTATCATGTACATGAGGTTTAAAATGACACTGCATTGGCAGAGTCATCATTTGTACCCAGGTGAATCATGTGGAAAGGTTTTCAACATGATTATGGCTACGTGATGGGAATTAACAGACCTAGGATGTGGAATAGTGGATGGAGCTAGATGCATGGGACATTTCACTTCAGAAATTGTTAGAGAATTCAATATTCAGAGATCCACAGTGTGAAGAGTGTGCCTAGAACACCAAATTTTAAGCATTACCTCTCACCACAGACAGTGCAGTGGCTGATTCCCTTCACTTAATGACCAAAAGCAGTGACATGTGCATAGGATTGTCAGCGCTAACAGGCTAACAGATAAGCAACAATGTGTAAAATAACAATAGAAATCAATGTGGGAGTTATGACGAATGAATCCATTAGCTCATTGCAGCAAAATTTGGCATTAATGGGCAATTGCAGCAGACAACTGATACAAAGGCCTTTGCTAACAGCACAACATCACCTACAGTGCCTCAACTGGGCTTGTGACTGTGTCGGTTGGACCCCAGATGACTGGAAAATGGAAATGGTTATGCAGACCATTTGCAGCCATTTATGGACTTCATGTTCCCAAATAATGGTACAATTTTTATGGATGCCAATGTACCATGCCACCAGGCCACAGTTGTTTGCAACTGGTTTGAAGAACATTCTGGACAATTTGAGCAAATGATTTGGGTACCCAGATTGCTTGACACGAATCATATCAAACATCTGTGGAACATAATCAAGAGGTCAGTTTGTGAACAATATCCTGCACCAGCAATACTTTCAGAATTACAGATGGCTATAGAGGCAGCATGGCTCTGTATTTCTGGAGGGACACCCAATGACTTGTTGAGTCCATGCCATGTCAAGTCCATGCCACGTCGAGTTGCTGCACTACACTGGAGGAGGTATCTCTTGACTTGTGACCTCAGAGTGATTTCAGTGACCGAGATACCTAGCATCTCCAACAAACTAATATCACCAGGCAAACTATTAGTTGCCCCCTTAAAAGAGGACACTGGACAAATTTGAGCACTGTAGTTGGTGTGGAATCCATAAAAAAATTGCTCTGAGCACTATGGGACTTAACGTCTGAGGTCATCAGTCCCCTAGAACTTAGAACTACTTAAACCTAACTAACCTAAGGAAATCATACACATCCATGCCCTAGGCAGGATTCAAACCTGTGGCCGCAGTGGTCGTGCGGTTCCAGACTGTAGCACCTATAACCGCTCAGCCACCCCGGCCGACGTGGAATTCATACCAGGCAATGATGTGACCCATCCCTGCTGACATAAGTCATGGCGGCATAGTGATGTGTGTGTATTTTGTATGGAATCATCGCAGTCAGATGGGTCAATTTGGAGACATGACAGAATGGTGGAAAGGAGCTGTCACACTTAGATGTGTCTGTGGCAGTACCATGAATGAAGGCATCCACTTTGTTGGTATATGAACACTGACTGTCCACCATGTCTGTAAGCAGTAGTATTCCACTTGAAACCATGTAACGAGGTGAAAGAATAGTTGTTGCCTTGTCAGTGAAATTCAATTTTAACTCTGACAGAAACTGCAGCACATAAAGCTGCACATCTACAATGGGCCAGACAACATAGAAACTGGACTGTAACTGACTGGCTGTATGTAGTGAGCTCATGTGAGTCTCTATTATGCATTTTTGAAGTAACGAAAGGTTCCAAGTGCACTAACAACCCCGTGAGAAATTTAAACTGCTATGTGTGGAGGGGGTATTTTAGATCTGTGGTGACTCATTGTTTTTTGGGGGTGTTAGTAATATCATGACTTGGATCTACTCATCCATAATGCTGGAAATATGAACCAGCATGCTTCTTTCGATCCTTTCGGTGACAAAGCTTTAGAACCAAGTATGTTGTCCTGGACAGTGAGTATTAATCATACACAAGGGTGTCATAGGAGTGCTGCATGAAAATGTGATTGGACCATTCTTATTCTTTACATACATAATTGATGTGATAGACAGGATGATCAGCCAGCAATCTGCAGCTGTATCTACATCTACACACATATTCCTCAAGCCACCACACAGTGTGTGGTGGAAGGTACACTGTAACACTACTAGTCAATTCCTTGCCACTGTGGTGCAACAATCGAGTTAGAAAACTGCTACGGAAGCAAAGGGAATTTCACACCAAACATAAACATAGCCAAAGCCTTGCAGACAAACAAAAATTACACAAAGTGAAATGTAGTGTGAGAAGGGCTATGCGAGAGGCGTTCAACAAATTCAAAAGTAAAGTTCTATGTACTGACTTGGCAGAAAATCCTAAGAAATTTTGGTCTTATGTCAAAGCGATAGGTGGATCAAAACAAAGTGTCCATTCACACTGTGACCAAAATGGTACTGAAACAGAGGACGACAAACTAAAAGGCCAAAATATGAAATGTCTTTTTCCAAAGCTGTTTCACAAAGGAAGACTGCACTGTAGTTCCTTCTCTAGATTGTCGCACAGATGACAAAGTGGTTCATATTGAAATAGATGCCAGAGGGATAGAAAACAATCAAAATTGCTCAAAGAGGAAAGGCCACTGGACCTGATAGGATACCAGTTTGATTTTTCACAGACTATGCGAAGGAACTTGCACCCTTTTTGCAGCGGTGTGCTGTAGGTCTCTAGAAGAGCGTAGTGTTCCAAAAGATTGGAAAAGGGCACAGGTCATCCCCGTTTTCAAGAAGGGACATCGAACTATAGACCTGTATCTCTTACGTCGATCAGTTGTAGAATTTTGGAACACATATTGTGTTCGAGTATATTGACTTTTCTGGAGACTAGAAATCTACTCTGTAGGAATCAGCATGAGTTTCGAAAAAGACGATCATGTGGAACCCAGCTCGTTCTATTCATCCACGAAACTCAGAGGGCCATAGACACGGGTTCCCAGTTAGATGCCATGTTTCTTGACTTCTGTAAGGTGTTTGATACAGTTCCCCACAGTCGTTTAATGGACAAAGTAAGAGTGTATGGACTATGAGACCAATTGTGTGATTGGATTGAGGAGTTCCTAGATAACAGAACGCAGCATGTCATTCTCAATGGAGAGAAGTCTTCCGAAGTAAGAGTGATTTCAGGTATGCTGTAGGGGAGTGTCATAGGACTGTTGCTATTCACAGTATATATAAATGACCTTGTGGATAACATCAAAAGCTCACTGAGGCTTTTTGAAGATGATGCTGTATATTGAGAGGTTGTAACAATGGAAAATTGTACTGAAATGCAGGAGGATCTGCAACGAATTGATGCATGGTGCATGGAATGGCATTTGAATCTCAGTGTAGACAAGTGTAATGTGCTGCAAATACATAGAAAAAAAAAGATCCTGTATTATTAAGCTACAATGTTGCAGGTCAGCAACTGGAAGCAGTTAATTCAATAAATTATCTGGGAACAGGCATTAGGAGTGATTTAAAATGGAATGACCATATAAAATTAATCGTCGGTAAAGCAGATGCCAGACTGAGATTCATTGGATGAATCCTAAGGAAATGCAGTCCGAAAACAAAGGAAGTAGGTTACAGTACACTTGTTCGCCCACTGCTTGAATATTGCTCACCAGTGTGGGATCTGTACCAGATAGGGTTGATAAAAGAGATAGAGAAGGTCCAACGGAGAGCAGTGCGCTTTGTTATAGGATCATGTAATAATTGCAAAAGCATTTCAGAGATGATAGATAAACTCCAGTGGAAGACTCTGCAAGAAAACGATCAGTAGCTTGGTACGGGCTTTTGTTGAAGTTCTGAGTTCACTGAGGAGTCAAGCAGTATATTGCTCCCTCCTACGTATATCTCACAAAGAGACCATGAGTATAAAATCAGAGAGATTAGAGCCCACACAGAGGCATACCGACAATCTTCCTTTCCACGAACAATACGAGACTGTAATAGAAGGGAGAACTGATAGAGGTACTCAAGGTAACCTCTGCCACACACCGTCAGCTGGCTTGCAGAGTATGGATGTAGATGTAGATGTAGATGTAGATGTAGATTGTCTAAGTGAGATGCTAACAACTGTTTATCTGCTGTTTCTAGGCAGAAACACATTCCTAGCCCCCTTGATTGATGTATTAATTTTCATAACCATAGTCACTATGATGACTTCATGATCATTAATCCCTGTCTCAGTACTGGCACTATCCATAAAATCTGGCCTGTTTGTAGCAATAAGGTTAAACGTATTTCCATTGCATGTCGGCTGCCAAACTAGCTGATAAAGACAATTTTCAGAAAACATGTTCAAAAGTACTTCACGAGACTGTCTATTTGTACCCCCTGCAATGAATCCATATGTGTCCCAGTATATATTCAGTAGGTTAAAGTCACCGCCAACTACTATTGCATGATTTGCGTATTTATATACAACTGACTTTCTCTGAATGTTGACGATGATGCTGTGGTATATGGGGAATTGTCATCATTGAGTGACTGTAGGAGGATACAAGGTGACTTAGACAAGATTTCTAGTTGGTTTGATGAATGGCAGCTAACTGTGAATGTAGAAAAATATAAGTTAATACAGTTGAGTAGGAAAAACAATCAATAGTGTTCAAAAGCAGCATTGGTAGTGTGCTGCTTGACACACTCACAGTGATTAAACATGTAGGTGTAAATGTTGAAAAGCAACATGAAATGGAATGAGCATGTAAGGATTGTAGTAACGAAGGCGAATCGTGGACTTAAGGTGTGTTGTGTGAATTTTAGAGAAGTGTGGTTCATCTGTGAAAGAGTCTACATATAGAAGACTAGTTCTCAAATTGTTGGAATCCCCACCTGGTTGAAATGAAGGAAGACATTGAAGTAGTTGAGAAATGTGTTGCTAGATGTGTTACTGGCAGGTTCGATCATCATGTGAGTGTTACAGAGATTCTTCATGGACTCAAATGGAAATCCCTGGAGGGACGATAAAGCTATCTTTTTTTGGAACACTATTGAGGAAATTTAGAGAACTGGCATTTGAAACTGGCTGCAGAATGATTCTATTGCCACTAATGTACATGTTGCGTAAGGACCGTGAAGATAAGACAAAGAGAAATTAGGGCTCATACAGAGGCATATAGATAATCATTTTTCCCTCACTTTATTTGTGAGTGGAACATGAAAGGAAATGATTAGTAGTGGTATGAGGTACGCTATGCCATGTCTGTACAGTGGCATGTGCATTATGTATGTAAATGTGGATGTAGATCTGCATGATGAATATACTGTGGAGACTCCCATCTTCCAAGATGACAAGAGCCATTGTAATAGAACTGCACACAATTATTCTTGTTTTGACAAATGCTCAAGCACCCTATTGCAACTCAACAGGCCCACTAAATCATTCCGTCTTAATTCCACAAAAAAATTTCTAGGACTATTTGGAAGAGAGGGTGAAGTGCAGAAATCAACATTCTTGCATTTTTTTGTAGTTCTATGGGCTTCATTATCAGCTTCAGCTGGTTATGGCTCACCTGAAGTAACTTATGGACTCTCTTCCTTGCCGAATTGAGGCCATTGTGAAGACTGGAGGCAGTGTTAGCATGGTATTACTGTGCTGCTTCTTAGGGGGCCTGATTTTTTTGTCCAATGTACATGTCTCTATAGAATCTGAAACCGAGTCTCAAATATGACCTAGTAAATTCCAGTATTCCGTTAGTTAGTTAGTCCCAAAATGTTTCAGAAATTACAAATCTTACTTGATAAGTAATTACTCAAGGTGGGAATCGAACTGATGACCTGCAAGTTGGCAAACAGTGACCATAACTGTTACACCACAGTGAGTGTGTACATAGCACAGTGATATCATTAAGTACATTCAGAACGTGTTGGTCAGTTCCTTTGTGGCCTTTCCATAAATATTATAAGAAGAGCAAATTTTTCTCAGTGCACAATGCACATAATTTCTTTTCTATTGTCATTTATGGAGACCAGATTAGTAAATTAACTTATTTAATTTTTTCCACAGTGTTATAAAAATCCATGTTATGTTCATTCCTTGATTTAGGATTGACAGTTTATTTGTTTTTCACCAAACCCTTAACTGTAGTTACTCTTAACTTCTTTTCTTGTTGCCAAATATTTATCCCTTTCACCTTCTCTTTTTCTCATTCTACCTACTCGTCTCTTGTATTTCATTATTCATATCTTCCCCCTCCACCCATTGATTGTGCTTTGTCATCAAAGGGAAGATTTCTGTTTTCCACGTCATCTCAGTGTCCTAGTTTTCAGTAGTATTCTATAGTAGTAATATTTCCTTAACTTTATATAAATCCTACTGCAGTTCATTGTTTGATTTCTGTCCTTGATTGCTTGCTTGGTTGCTCTGTATACGCCTGTAGATCCTGAGCAATGTTTTTCAAAACCTGTAATCTGCAGCATTAAAAAGTTCCCATTCATTTAGGTTCATTTTGTAGGAACTGTGTTGTAACACACATACAATGCCAGAACTCAAAAACACTGCATGTGTGCAGCATTATACTAAGAATAATGAAGTGCTAAGCATTGACAGAAAATTCAGTTTTGAATAAGGTTCTGTCATGAAGTAGAAGAAACACTGACAATGGACAGGGAAATAGGAAGAACAATAAGTTGTTTAGCTTTTGACCTGTTCTGAAAGCTAGTCCGTTTATAATCTATCCTACATGCCTGTCAACTGCTCTGTGCCTCTTCAATTATGCAAAAAAGTTTAATGATTCATTCATCCATCCATCCACCAATCCATCATGTTGTGTGGCTGTCATCATAAGGGAGTACCTTCAAGGATATAGAATGAATCAAGGAGTACATTACCAAAGTGATGCAGCTGTAAGGAACTGCAGTAACAATTAACTGTCATTAAGCTGCTATACACTTATTTGTTCTTACTCAAGCTAAATTTACAATATAGATGTTATCAGAAATACTGCTAATTTGGAAGAGAGATGCTGATACTTTGGAAGGAAGCGGTTGCTTCCTCAAGTTACAGTAAAGAGCTGTTATTTATCTCATACAGCTGCTAGTGTAATACCTATAAGACCACATTGATGTTTATCATGATCTGTTATTTATGATCAATAAGATCAGACACCTTTTTATTATGAACAGCACTATTTGTCATTCACATAGTAAGAATCATTAATCCTTCAATCTAGAGCTTCAGATGATTTTCAAGAGGGGCTAAAAAGGTAATTTTCTTCTAAGTTGATAGAGATTAGCAATTTCTTGTGTTATATCAGATGAGAATTTTTTATAAACCTTTGCACCAAAATACAGAACCCAACTGTGAACCATGTAAAAGGAGGTTAAGTCTACACAGAAATTATTTTTAAGCCCCATATTGTGGTTGCATAACTCACTGTTCGAGTTGGGCTGACCCACATTATTAACAACAAATACCATTAAGGAGTAAATGCATTGAAAAATGAGGGAATATTCCAAGATCTCAAGGGAGACCACTGCAAAATGTGTGCACCACTGGCCATGAAAATTGCAACACCTCGAAGACAGTTATAACCATCAATTTGGTATTAAGTGTGCTACATGCTCAAATAGATAAACGATTAGCACTTCAGTGCAGCCACACAAAGTAGGCATGAGTAATTCCATATGTAAGGATAACTTAGATAACAGTTTCTTATTCAGAAATCATGTCTGAGTGTTGGTAATTTGTGAGGAGACAGTTTTATGCCTGACCCTAGAAGGAGAAATGTCTACCAGCAAATGTCAGAATTCAACAGTGGTGGGACTGTGGCCTGCTGAGACTACGGTTTATTATTCCGTGATACTGCTGCTCACATTGTGCAGGATCATAAGACTGTCACGAGAATATGGAATCTGTGGTTTCAGGAAGGTCATACTTAATCCCCTGCAGAACATCAGCAATCTCATCTTATTAGCACCTGAGGAGACAGACGTACTGTTCACTTGGTTGTGGAAAACAGTGGAGCTGCATTACCTACCTCATTTCTGGAAATGGGCATGTTTGCCACAAGACAAATATCCACATGAACAGTGGGAAGTGCTCTGGAGCATTATGGACTGTCACTATGGTTACCAGTGTTGCAGCATCCCATGACACTGCAGCAGAGAGAAGCAGGTCAACAGTAGTGCACCCTAAAACAACACTGGACGTAGGGCTGGTATTGTGTTACCTTTTCGAACAAGTCTGTCATACACATGCAACATCACAAAGTTTCTATCCATGTATGGAGAATCCAAGGAGAACAAACACTGCAAGATTTGATTCTTTGTTGTCATACAAGTACAGCAACCATTGAAAAGTTCTGCTCATGGATTGCCAAGAGAACAGCCACCACCACTTGCCCGCACTCTGACTCGTGAACTCTGGCATACATCTACATCTACATGACTACTCTGCAATTCACATTTAAGTGCTTGGCAGAGGGTTCATCGAACCACAATCATACTATCTCTCTACTATTCCACTCCCGAACAGCGAGCGGGAAAAACGAACACCTAAACCTTTCTGTTCGAGCTCTGATTTCTCTTATTTTATTTTGATGATCATTCCTACCTATGTAGGTTGGGCTCAACAAAATATTTTCGCATTCGGAAGAGAAAGTTGGTGATTGAAATTTCGTAAGAAGGTCTCGCCGCGACAAAAAACGTCTATGCTGTAATGACTTCCATCCCAACTCGCTTACCATATCTGCCACACTCTCTCCCCTATACCGCGATAATACAAAACGAGCTGCCCTTTTTTGCACCCTTTCGATGTCCTCCGTCAATCCCACCTGGTAAGGATCCCACACCGCGCAGCAATATTCTAACAGAGGACGAACGAGTGTAGTGTAAGCTGTCTCTTTAGTGGACTTGTTGCATCTGCTAAGTGTCCTGCCAATGAAACGCAACCTTTGGCTCGCCTTCCCGACAATATTATCTATGTGGTCCTTCCAACTGAAGTTGTTCGTAATTTTAACACCCAGGTACTTAGTTGAATTGACAGCCTTGAGAATTGTACTATTTATCGAGTAATCGAATTCCAACGGATTTCTTTTGGAACTCATGTGGATCATCTCACACTTTTCGTTATTTAGCGTCAACTGCCACCTGACACACCATACAGCAATCTTTTCTAAATCGCTTTGCAGCTGATACTGGTCTTCGGATGACCTTACTAGACGGTAAATTACAGCATCATCTGCGAACAATCTAAGAGAACTGCTCAGATTGTCACCCAGGTCATTTATATAGATCAGGAACAGTAGAGGTCCCAGGACGCTTCCCTGGGGAACACCTGATATCACTTCAGTTTTACTCGATGATTTGCCGTCTATTACTACGAACTGCGACCTTCCTGACAGGAAATCACGAATCCAGTCGCACAACTGAGACGATACCCCATAGCTCCGCAGCTTGATTAGAAGTCGCTTGTGAGGAACGGTGTCAAAAGCTTTCCGGAAATCTAGAAATACGGAATCAACTTGAGATCCCCTGTCGATAGCGGCCATTACTTCGTGCGAATAAAGAGCTAGCTGCGTTGCACAAGAGCGATGTTTTCTGAAGCCATGCTGATTACGTGTCAATAGATCGTTCCCTTCGAGGTGGTTCATAATGTTTGAATACAGTATATGCTCCAAAACCCTACTGCAAACCGACGTCAATGATATAGGTCTGTAGTTAAATGGATTACTCCTACTACCCTTCTTAAACACTGGTGCGACCTGCGCAATTTTCCAATCTGTAGGTACAGATCTATCGGTGAGCGAGCGGTTGTATATGAGTGCTAAGTAGGGAGCTATAGTATCAGCGTAATCTGAAAGGAACCTAATCGGTATACAATCTGGACCTGAAGACTTGCCCGTATTAAGCGATTTGAGTTGCTTCGCAACCCCTAAGGTATCTACTTCTAAGAAACTCATGCTAGCAGATGTTCGTGTTTCAAATTCTGGAATATTCCATTCGTCTTCCCTGGTGAAGGAATTTCGGAAAACTGCGTTCAATAACTCCGCTTTAGCAGCACAGTCGTCGATAACAGTACCATCGGCACTGCGCAGCGAAGGTATTGACTGTGTCTTGCCGCTTGTGTATTTTACATACGACCAGAATTTCTTCGGATTTTCTACCAAATTTCGAGACAATGTTTCATTGTGGAACCTATTAAAGGCATCTCGCATCGAAGTACGTGCCAAATTTCGCGCGTCTGTAAATTTTAGCCCATCTTCGGGATTTCGCGTTCTTCTGAACTTCGCATGCTTTTTCCGTTGCCTCTGCAACAGCGTTCGGACCTTTTTTGTGTACCACGGGGAATCCGTTCCATCTCTTACCAATTTATGAGGTATGAATCTCTCAATTGCTGCTGCTAATAGATGAGAAATGGCACGGAATGATGGTCCTGTTTCTGTCATTCAAACCCAGACACAATGACCAGCTGGCAGCTCTGTGTACTACATGTTGCACCCTGTATACCTCCAAATCCCTAACAAGTATAATCATGTATTCTTCCTTATATACTGGATACACAACATCAGTCAAATGTCATTATTTTATGTACTTCCAGGTGTTGCATTTCTAATGTTCAGCAGTATTATGATTGTTAACCCTTACTGAATGAATACTTTCCTTACATACGCTGACTCACCATATAAAATAATTTTGTAAGCTAACAGGGCATGAAAGTATGCAAAATGAATGAGCTGCATTGGACACTTTTTATTACTTCATTTATATGTTAACTTCATTTTATTTTTCTTTGTTGTTGGAACTCACAAAATTTAACAATACTTCTTCATTTGTTCATTGAGTGTATCACCATTAATGTTTATTGCTGGTACCACCAAGTAATTTCGGTTTGTTCAAAACTGAAAAGTCTGAGTCTTTTTGAGATTGAAATTTAAACTTTTTCTTGTGAATCAGTTGTATATATGTTCAAATATTGCCTGGGCCGTGTGTGATAGTTTGCACTACACCCTCAATTAGTATGGGAAAATGCGAAAATAAAAATTACCTTTCCTTAACCTATCTTGTAAGATAAGTTGTAAGGCTAATATTGCCTCATGTGTTCCTGCATTTAACATTAACCAAATTTGCCATTGCTGCTTGACAGAACATGATAATAATATTAAAGAGGAAAAATGCTTCCTAATCTCCTGCAGAATGTTAGGGAGTTTTTTTCCTTTTTAATATTCCAGCATTTATATGGAATGTAAACTGATCTTCCCCTTGGTTGGTTTCTACCAATTCTTCTGTAACTACTTTGTGTAAATGTTTTGCAACTGTCACTTGTTAAGTGTCAGAAACAGTGGTCATGTGTATGTGAGTTGTACTTGTGTGTGTGTGTGTGTGTGTGTGTGTGTGTGTGTGTGTGTGTGTGTGTGTAATTTTTGTCTACTTCGGAAGAATGCTGTTTGGCTAACAGCTCACATTTTTAGCAGTCTTTTTGTCATGCCTGTCTCCAGCTCATCTCCTCTATATGGTGAGTAGCAACCTATCCTTTTCATAAAATGCTATTTATTAAGCTGATAGTGTGGCAATATTCACACCTGTCAGCACCTGTTTTCTTTGGAACCGTTCTTGAAGTCAGACAGTATTTTGCTGCCTCATATCTTGCAAATTAGGTGAAATCGTTCTGTCATGGCTGGCTCTTCCAAGAATTTCAACAATTCTGATGGAATGTCATCTTCTGCAGGGGCCTTTCTTTGACATAGATCTTTCAGTGCTCTGCCAATTTATTTCCACAGATCATATCTCCCAACTCATCTTCATCTACTTTCTCTTTCCTTTCTATAATGATGTCTTCAAACTAATTTCCCTTGTAGAGCCCCTCTATATATTCCTTAACACTTTTCTGCTTTGCTTAGCAGTGTCTTGCCATCTGAGCTCTTGATATTCATACAGTTGCTTCTCTTTTCTCCAGAATCTCTTTAATCTTTCTGTAGGATCTTTCTGTAGGGGCTATCTACCCTTCCTCCTTATACATGCTTCTACAGCCTTGTATTTGCTCTCTAGCCATTCCTGTTTAGCCATTTTTCACTTTCTATCAGTCTCATTTTTTATACTTCTGTAGTTCATTTCAACAGCTTTATTTGCCCTATTTTTATATTCTCTGCTTTCATCAATTAAATTCATTAATGATTCTGTGCTGCCTTCACTATGTCATCTCTCAAAACTGTTCATTTGTCTTCTACTGTATTCCTTTCTCTCATTACACTCAAACATTATCTAATGCTCACTCTAAAACTCTCAATAATCTCTGGTTCTTTCAGCTTATCCATCTCCCGTCTCCTTAATTTCCTTAATTAACCAATAAATTATGGTCAGAATTTACATCTGCCCTTGGGAATGTCTTCCTCTTGAAAATTTTGTTTCAAAATCTCTGCCTTACCACTATCATACCACTATATAAGAAGTATCAAAGCTTCCAGTGTCTTTAGCATCTTCAAAGAGTACAGCCTTCTCACATGGTTCTTAAACCAGGCGTTAGTGAGATTAAATTATCTTTGTGCAAAATTCTACCACCCAAAATCCTTTTTCATTCTTTTCAACACAATCTGTATTTTTCTGTTATTTTTCCATCACTTCCTTCTCCTACTGTTGAATTCCATTCCACCATCACAGTTACATGTTCCTCTCCTTTAACCATCTAAATAATTTCTTTTATCTCTTCATACATTCTTTCAATTTCTTCATCATTTGTGGAGCTGGTTGGCATATAAACTTGAACTGCTAGGTGGGTGTTGGCATCATGTCCATTTTGGGTATGATAATTCATTCATTTGTTCATAGTAAGTAACCTGCATTCCTATTTTGATGTTTATTATTAGACCTATTTCTACATTAATCCTATTTGAGGCTGTATTTACAACCTTGTACTGACCTGACCAGATGTCCTGTTTTTCCTGCCTCTACACTTCAACAATCCCACTATATCCAACTTCAATCTATCCATTTCTCTTTTTAAATCTCTAACCCCCTTACCCGATTAAGTGATCTAACTATGCTCTAACTATGATCCAACCTATAGAATGACAGTTTTGCTTTTCCTGAAGATGATACCCTCCTGAGTAATCCTCGCCCAGAGATCTAATTGGGGCACTATTTTACCTCCAGAATATTTTACTAAGGAGGATGCCATAATCATTTAACCTTAAGAAAAGCTGCATGCCTGGTAGAAAAATAATGGCTTTAGTGCCCCCTTGCTTTCAGTCATTCACAGTACCAGCAGCACAAGTCCACATTAGCTAACATTAACGAGGCCAGATCAGTCACTCATCCAGACTGTTGCCCCTGCATCTACTGAAAAGGCTGCTGCCACTCTCCAGGAAACACATGTTTTTCTGGCGTCTCCACAAATAGGGTGCACCTATGATACAGGTGTTTGTATTGTTGAGGAACTGATACCATACAACCTTGGCAAGGTCCATGGCTCATGAGGGGAAGTGCAGATGTAACATGGCAAATTCATGTCAGTTCCATTAAATGCACATATAACATGCAATTGACATAAATGTGCTCAGAAATATACTGATAAACATCCTTAAATCTAATTGTAAGTATTGCACACAGATGTCATTCATGACTTTCCCTGTTTCTGCAGTGCAAAGTTTTGTGCATAAATAACATATATGTGAATACCCTAACTTTCTTATGCATGTAATTATACATGTTCAAGCAGAAAATGTTAAAAAACTTATCACAAGGAAAAATGTAACCTAGGTATCAATGACTGTGCAAGAGCCAACCACTGTGTAATTAATTTACCCTAGTTATATATTTTAAAAAAGTTTCTTCATTAATTTTTGTATTTACATTTTTTTAACTGCCCATTCTCTATCACAGTTGATCAATTTTGATGAAATGTGTCTCAGCATAAGGACAGATTTCAGGGTCAAAAAACAATTGTGCACTAATATGTGATGGGTAATACACTTGTGAAGGTAATACACTGATGGAAAAAAAAGTGTAGTGCAAGATAAGCCATTGCAAATATGAAATGCTGGTACATTAATGGCAGGTGTAACTGCCAGAATATTGAATGCTAGTGTGCAAATGTGCATGCATTGTGTTGTACAGGTGTTGATGTCAGTTTGTGGGATAGAATTTCATACCTGTTGCACTTGATCAGTCAACACAGAGATTGTTAATGCTGTTTGTGGATAACACTGGAGTTGTCATCTGAAGATGTTCCATATGTTCTGTTATCGTGTTGGAAAACAACCACTGGAATGCTCTTCATGAATGGCTGCTCAACAAGTTGAATTACCAGATTGACATACAAATTTGCAGTCAGGGGATAACCACAAAAGTGCTCCTGTTGTCATACGAAATTTCACCCCAGACAATAATTCTAGGTGTAGGCCCAGTGTGTATAGGACGTATACAGGTTGGTTGGAGACCCTCAATTGGCCTCCTCCTAACCAACACACAGCCATCACTGGCACTGAGGCAGAACCAGTTTTCATCATAAAACACAACAGACCTCCATCCCGCCCTTCGACAAGCGCTTTCTTTATACCACTGAAGTCACAAATGGCAGTGGTTGGTGGAATGCCTGCTACAAGGTATCTAGCTCAGAGCTGTCCTTGAAATAACTGATTCGTAACTGTTTGTTATGTCACTGTGGTGCCAACTGTTGCTCAAATTGGTTCTGCAGATGCAGTATGATGCACCAGAGCCATATGCCAAACCTGATGATCTTCTGTCCCAGTAGTGGCATGAGGCCACCTGGAGCCCAGTCATCTTGCGACTATATATTCTCATGACCACCACTGCCAGCAATCATGTACAATGGCTACATTTCTGCCCAGTCTTAATACAGTTCCACAGTAGGGATGTCCACCTTCTTATATCCCTATTACATGACCTCGTTCAAACTCAGTGGCATGTTTATAATGGCATCTTTGCTGCTTTAAAGACATTTTTGACTAACATCAACTCACCATGTACAATCTCAAAGGTAACTAATGCTCATGACTGTTAAAGTGTGTATTTGAAGCAAACTTGATTTGCATCCTCATAGTGACACTACTAGTGGCAGTCCTATGTGAATGGCATAAAATTGGAATATACATCATCTTTCAGATGCAGAAACACATTTGCCAGCTTTTGTTTATGTCTCACAATTCCTCCTTGGTGTTGTGATTTTTTTCCATTCGTGTATATAACATGAAACACACATGATAGTTGTAATTAGTATTACAACACAAAATTCATGATTTACAACATTAAATAATAATAATAATAATAAGTAATTGACAACAGAAATATTTTATGAAAGACAGTTCTAAAAGTAAAACAACAAGTGTAAATGGATGATAGCTTCTCAGTGACTGAGCCATGTCAAATCAAATGTGTTTGCTGAGCTTCCTTTCTCAATAGTCATCATTGTCTGTCATGAAACTTACTGCCACAATTATGACTGCATCTGCCAGAAGAAGGTGTGAATGTTCTGATACAGGATCAGTGGTGTTGTGGACACCTTTCCCCTTCTGCCCCTGTGTCACCAATTCCAAATCCATTGCAATAGTTTTCATGCAGTCTAACTTTCCTAACTGTGAAAAATGTGTGATCACTATCAGTGTATATGATATACAGCAAAAATAAAGAAAGAAAAGAAATAGGAATAAACACAGAATGTAGAGAAAAAAGTTCAATCCCATTTTAAGAGTAGAAATTTTTTTAAATATGAAACTACTTTTCAGAATCTTTAAAATAAATGATTCCTATGAGATGAATAGTTTTGGGCTCTTTTAAGAATTATAATATAAATGGCCACATTATGCAGTGAATATAATTATGTTATGTATGCTTTCAGGCTACATGTTGCTGCAATTCCTTGCCCTGCAGACAATGGCGACAGTAGTGGCACTAGCAGTTCGTGTGTGGTCTGTAAGTTCTCTGTTGGTGGGCCTTGTTGGCCTTGTACTATCTCTGGCCTCAGGGTTACTTCTCCACCCTGCAGATATGGGAGAATGGTGTCGATGGGTAGCTGCAGTGTCGCCTGCTCATCTCTTGTTGCCACCACTGTTGCACCGTCAGTACCAACCTCAAGTACTAGCAGCTGCAACTGCCACCTGTCATAACCGCCCAGTAAGGAGTTGTGATTTTCTTTTTAGCATTTGGCAGATTCATTTTGGTACTTGAATTATCAAACCACCGAATCACTAATACTTTCAGTTTGTTTTCCAGTGTCTCATATAATATTAGATTGAGTTTTATTTGATGTTGGATAGGTATGAACAAGAAAATTCAGTGTTGTCATGTTGATGTACGGCTGCTGATGATCTGTGCAAGTTCTGTACCTGTATTTATTAAAGTTATTGCCAAAGAAACTGTAATTAGAATGTTTTGGTATGGAGGACATAATTATCTCAAAGTGCAGGCAAAATTCATATGAGTTACAGTGAAGAAGCCACACTGAATGTGGCATGTCTTGTTTAAAACTATTGAAACAGACGGTAGAATGAGAACAAATGTAATACAATAAATGCAGACAAGGTTAAAGATAGCTGAATGCTTCAGGCAAGATGAATCTTTACGCAACTTTCTCTTAGTTTTACTCATTACATTTTGGAGCATAGTTGGAAAGGAGTCACATATAAATTAATGTTATTATTACTACTTTGCTTACAATTATGGCTGCAAGCAGGTCAGTTTTCATCATCCTTGAATCCAGAAAACTGTATTTTTAATAACTATTAGCTGTATTTGTATTCACTGAGTGCTTTTGTCCCATGGTGTGGGAATTACCTTTAATCTATTGTTATCTTTACTCAACGAGTTTGTCTGTTTATATTGTTATACATTTCGCCATTGAAATACTTCCATTATTTTACACACAGATTAGTTAGTTTGTTTTTAAGTCTTTGCACTGATGTTGTTAGAAAAGGTTTATGCACCTTTCATCCTGGATTTTGACAGCAAAATTCCTTTGCATAATTCAAATGAGTGGAAATATTTATTTATGATAATGGAGGCGAATAGCAAAAACATAATGTTTGATCTGTGGGGATCTGAAAAATTTGCATTTGCAATAAATGCAAGTATAGATGCAAATTCTGCCTCAAAACGCAAAAATGCAAAATTACCCAGTAAATGCTATTTCATTGTGATTTGTATCCAGATGAACTGTTTTTTCAGAGGTAGTTTGAAATAGCTTTACTATTTCAAAAATGTAACCAATTTCAGTTATTGGTACTGCACATCATCTGGCAACACCCAATTCGGAAAGATAATGTGCATAAGAACATGTTTACAAAATAAAAATTCCACAAACACAATGACATATTGGTGTGCTCAATGTTCTGGTGACACATCAGTTGTGGGTGGTTGAATGGTCTCTGTAAGATACACTATGTAATGAAACACAGGACTCAGCCGTGTGACCTAACATCTTCAAGGAAAGAAATGTGAACATTTGTCTGCTAGCTGAAGTTCAATAGTTGATATAATATGGACGCTTTGGGCACTTTCATGTTGCAGTGTTTGGTGGTAGCTGTTTTGAACTGTGGGTGCATCAAATAGTGGTAGAAGTTGGGCCTGAACTATTTTGTTTACGACACTGACAATCTCAGCAAGCAATTGCACAGTAGCAATTACTGAATGCTTTGTATTGTGCATTGCTCATTGCTTTCATTTCTTATTTTAAATGAGTGAAAAGACTAATCCTGCTCCATCACAGAGTTAATCATGACCATCACAGCACCAGAAGGAATTGGTGATTGGTATGACCGTTTGTCAGTTCTGCTTTCACAGAAAAACAGAACATGTAGGTGGGCTGGCTTTCATGCAAGAGAGAGGCAAGGCTTGTTTCCCCTCACCATTCCTCTTCCTTATGGCAGTCTTAATTCCAGTTGGTTTATGCTTGTGCTTGATTGCCAATTTATAGTGTCCGCATTCAGGACAAAGAGACTGGAAAATGATACTTGTCAGCATATTTTGAACAGGTTGAAAGTCTTCGACTGGTATGTGAATAGAGTTGTCTTTGCTGGTTCTGTCTGTAGCATTGCCAAGCACGAGTTGTATGGCTATGAATGCCTGTGAAAGGTCAGAATCAGTATTCACTGATTCTGTAGTTATTGAACTGGGTGGAAAATAAAAGTGATGGAAATCAGAGAAGCATCTTTTTCGTCACTAAAAAATTGTTTTAGAATTAATTTTAGCAATTTTGTGTCAGGAATTCTATTTTAAATGTGATTGTGATGCATTGCTCGAGGATAGTGTAAACTACAATTTCTGTATCACATTATTTCCCCCTTTTTGTCTTCTTAAATACATGTATTAAATTCTAAGTTTTACTGCTCATATATTATTTTGGGAACTATCACTGACACACGAAACTTTGCTTTTTGTATTCTGTAATGCGTTTTTTAGTTGATACCATATTTACATTAAATCTTTTATTGTCATGTAAGTTTATTGTAATGTTAGCCTCTGAATTTCTTTGATGTCTTCCTTTAATCCAAATGGATGGAGACCCCAAACACTCGAGCAGTAGGGCCTACTCAATAATGTGGCACACTAGTGTTCTGTATGTGGTCTCCTGTACAGAGGAACCACACTTTTCTAAAATTCTCCTAATAAGCCAAAGTCAACCATTCACCTTTCCTTTGTTCCATTTCATATTGCTTTGCAATGTTGTGGCTAGGTATTTAATTTATGTGACTGTGTCAAGCAGCATGCTAGTAATGCTGCATCCGAACATTATGGGACTCTTTTTTTCCTACTCATCTGCATTAACTCACATTTTTCTATATTTAAAGGTAACTACCATTTACCACACCAGCTAGAAATTTTGTCTATGTCATCTTGTATCATTCTGTAGTCACATTACAACATCATCAGTGAACACTGCAGATTGGTGCTCAACCTGTCCATCAGATCGGTTATGTGTATGGAGGATAAGAGTTGGTCTGGCACATTTCCTAGGGCACTCCTGATGATATCCTTGTGTCCGATGAACACTCACTGTCGAGAACAACATACTGGGTTCAATTACTTGAGAAGTCTTTGAGTCACTCACGTATCTGGGAATCTATTCTGTATGCCCATACCTTAATTAATAGTTTTCTATGGGGTACCATGGAAAATGCTTTCTGGAAATCTGGGAATACAAAATCTGTCTGTTGCTCTTCATCCATTGTTCTCAGGATACCATGTGAGAAAAGAGCAAGATGAATTTCACAGAAGCTGTGCTTTCTAAACTGCGATGATTTGTGGACATAAGCTTTTTCCCATTAAATGAAATTTGTTGTATTAAAATGAGAATATGTTCAAGAATTCTGCAGTAAACTGATGTTAAGGATATTGATCTGTAATTATGCAGATCAAATTCTTCTTATACACAGCAGTCACCTGCACTTTTTCCAGTTGCTTGGTACTTTGCTCGAGGTGAGAAATTCATGAGAAATGGAGGTTAAGTAAGGGACCAATGCCATACAGTACACTTGGTTAAACCAAATTGGGATTCCATCTTTACCTTGTGCCTTGTTTGTTTTCATTTCTTTCAGTTGCTCCTGTATACCAGGGTATGCCTATTAATGCCTGTTATTATGTCCTCCATATGGAAGTCTGTCTGATCATCAAACAATGGTATGTCTGTTCAATCCTCCTGTGTGAAAAATTTCTTAAATGCAAAATTTAGTGCTGCCTCTCCCACCAGAGGTTCAAGTCCTCCCTCGGGCATGTGTGTGAGTGTTGTCCTTAGCATTGCGTTAGTTTAAGTAGTGTGTAAGTCTAGGGACCGATGACCTCAGAAGTTTGGTTCCTTAAGAATTCACACACATTTGAACATTTTTGGAAAATTAAAAATTCAGCTTTCATTTCAATATATTCTATTGCCATTCCAGAGTTGTTGACGAGCAACTGTATTGAAGCCTTTGCCCTGCTTATTGATTTTACCTGGGACCAGAATGTCTTGTGTTCTCGGGAAAATATTTTGCTAAGATATGACATCAATTGTTGTATGTGTCATGCATCGATCTTTTTACAGACACATGAATTGCACCCTGCTTTCATTTCTTTTCAGATGTGTGTTGTCATATGAACTAAGAGTGGAACAGTCTTTGCTTCCTCAGGATTTGCCATATTTTTGTTATTAAACCACAGTGAGGCTTTTCCATTGTTAATCTGCTTTTTTATGTGCCAGCCAATAGTTCAATAGCTCAGCTACCTGTTCTGTGGCTACCCATACTCCTATTATTTGTTTTATGTCTGATTCTCATTTTTGTGGTCTCATTTGTGACACGGCTCCAGACATTATCTACTTGTGTGGGAGTCATGATGCAAGTATAGTCCATAGTATTCTCACAAAAGGCGGACTTATTTAGCTGTCACAGTCATGTGCAATTGACATTCCATAGAATTTATTAGCAAATGGCTCTGAGCACTATGGGACTTAACAGCTATGGTCATCAGTCCCCTAGAAATTAGAACTACTTAAACCTAACTAACCTAAGGACATCACACAACACCCAGCCATCACGAGGCAGAGAAAATCCCTGACCCCATCGGGAATCGAACCCGGGAACCCAGGCGTGGGAAGCGACAACGCTACCGCACGACCACGAGATGCGGGCAGTTTGTTAGCAATCATCATCTATGCTGCCATCCGCAATATGTTTCACTTTTGTGAAATGTTCCACCTTGCAATTATGAGGAACATTATTGCACATAAGCCAAAGGAGCACACTTCTCCTTCCGTAGTCCTCAAAAAATTTGAAGTACCGTTTCATTACTGTTGCTGTGAATGACCATGAAATTGTGGCACTAAAATTTCAAGTAGTTTGCTTACCTTTAACCTAGTGAGTTGTATTCAAATACCCTACTGATTGCTGTGAAATCAGATTTCATACATATTGGCTAGTATGACTATCTAACATATCACCTAGTATTATTACTGGGTATGGTAAACCTCAAAACAGTCATCTAAATGGAGAGCAACACAACACTTTTTACACTGCCATGCACTCTCCCTTTTATTCTTCTTGAGTAGCACACAACATATGTATTTGTGACACTTCTTTCTTGTTAGTTTACGGTATGTACATCAGGAAATGAACTTTTGTTTTTGCCGGGAGTCGCATAATGGTGGTACCCACTGATAGTTGCCCAAGCACAGAGTACTCGGGTAGCTCTGCACTCTTTAGCAGCTGCTGTCCAATGTTGATTGTGAAGTTAGTGTAGCAGATTTGTTTCTTTCCACTGATGTTATGATACATAATGAAGGAGTTGAAAATATGCATACCGAGAAGATAAAAAAAAAAAGATCTGTCTATACTCCTTCACAGTGTGTTGCATGATTAGGAAGTGAGCTATGACTTGGTCTTGAAGGTCTAGATCACCCATTCCTTACTGACACTGAATATGCAGGTTTTATCACCACCTCTCTTGATGTCTTACTTTTCTTTCCTCTCAGTTTGCATAATGTCAACAGATTTATGATGACTGGACAGGAATCAAATGTCTTTGTTATCATGCCACTTATCACTTAATACACAGTTACAGAACCATCTGTCATGCTCTGTACATTTCAGTTTTATTTTAGAGATCTCTCTCTCTCCTCCCCCCCCCCCCCCCCTCCCCCCTCCAGTCAGTGCCTACGACATTTGTCTGTCTGTGAGTCTTCTAAATAAGTCAGATAAAGAATATCAGTTATCTGTTAACGGTGTGTTACCTTTATCCAACAATGGTTCACACTTGTTTAGCACTACATTTGTACTGGCTGGAAGGTTAGGATCTGTCACATCATCATCAATATAAATTCTGAAAGAGAGGCAGTAGCTAGAACTATGTAGATTCACAACATGGCCTTTCTATGTTGGCACTGCAAACACCTGAAAGCCATTATTCTTCCCAAGGGCATGCAGCTCTTCTTAATGTTAAATGGCAATAGCATCATCTTGAGCAAAATATTCTGGAGATAAAATAGTCCCCCTTTCGGATCTCTGGATAGAGACTACTCAGGAGGCTGTCATCATAAGGAAAGACAAAAGTGGCATTCTACAGGTCAGAGTGTGGAATATTAGATCCCTTAAGTGAGTATAGAGGTTATAGAAAATAAAGAAAAGGAAATGGAAAAACTGAAGTTAGATGTAGTGGGAATTAGTGAAGTGTGGTGGCAGGAAGAACAGGTCCTCTTGTCAGGTAAGCGCAGGGTTATCAACACAACATCAAAACCTGAGGTGAAAAAGGCAAAAACCCAATCAAGAAACTTTAAAAGAGAAGCAGCTAAAGACAAGGAGGACCCTTGGGAAAACTACTCAAAACATCATTGAGATGGCAGTGGTTCAAATTTGTTTCACCGTGCTGCTGTGGCAAATAAAAAGTAAGACATGACTGATAGAATGTGTCTCATCTGCTAAAACATCTGATAAAGTAGACAGCAAACATACACGTAAACACAAACAGTTAAACAATGGGCACTGGATCAGAAAGTGGTGCACTGTAAAGGGTTGAGAGGGAATCTGTTTTGATCTGTTGTTTCCATTTGCTGCCCCATGATGTACACTGGCAGCTGTGCCATTGACTTGGCTGTGCAAGCCAGTTATGCATTGTAAATTTGCAAGTGTCTCCAGACTGGAGCACATCTGCTGTTATTAGCATTTGTTCATGTGCCCAGAGTAAATGAAAACAGTAATGTAAAGATGAATTATTTAAACTAAGCAGATTTGCAAGTCTCTTTAATTTATCATCAGGCAAGTCAAGTGCATGATAAGCACATCATCAATGAGAGAATCAGCATAAGATTTTTCACACCTGTCATTTTGGCACTAAAACTAGCAGTCTGTATTTAAGCCCTGTAATTGTGCTAGCCACTCTTCATAACCTTCATTTTGTTTCTTAAAGCATAGAAAAAAATTATACACAGCATGGACTTGTGACTCAGAGTGTGATTCTAACTTATCCTTAATTTCAGCATAGGAAAGATCCACAGGATGAATTTCAGGACAAAATTTCCATATAAGTTTGAAAACTTCTGGTCCAACATTTTCAATGAGAAAATGCTTTGCATTCAACATCGCCAGATACTTGATGTGTGATGAAAGTTTGTTTAGTTGTGAAATGTAGTTAGGCCAGCCTTCTGTTTTCTGGCTGAATGCCGGTGACATCTTAAGGTGTGTTCACACTACTCATGCTCGCCAGACTTGTGCTCATCAGACTACCCCAGTTGCTCGCCAGGCTTTGACTTGTGAGGATCTGCTCCGTACCTGCAGTCATGACCAGTGCTAGCTTCCCGATTTCAAAATGGTTATAGCTTGTGTCAGCTTCTTTGTGATGCACCTATTAGCTCAGAAACAAGATCTAAGAAGATGCATCAAAGACCAAAGAAAACACAGGTGGTGGATGACCACAGTTTTCAGAAGCAGAAAAGATATGGTGGGAGTGATTTGATGGACAACTTGCATGTTGAAAACATAAATTTCAAGACATACTGCCATATGTCCAAATCTAATTTTGAATATTTGATAAATTTGGTTGGACCAAAGATGCAAAAGCTGATATTAGCAGTGCAGAAATTCAAAGGCCTTGAAAGTGAATCAGTTAGGAGCAGTCACTTCCTCAAACCCAGTGCCAGGCTTCCCCAGGCTCATTTTTCTTCTGGTGGACTTTCCTATAAGTGGCTAATAAGCTGATCAAACAATGGAAACTCGAGGTAGGAATATCAACAATATGGGAAAGACAGATTGCTATTTACCATAATGAAGACATGTCAAGTTGCAGACAGACACAATTACAAGACACCATACCCATGAAGAGTACTGTCATGATGGAATCTCACACTTCACCCTTTTTATTTTATTTTATAATGGGAGTTTGTGGCATCCTACAACACAGGATATTTTTCATAAGTGTGTATTAATTTAATAGTAAAGTCATCAGTCCACTCCATTTTAAAAGAAAAACATGTCCACAACATAGAAACAGAAAAAAATAAAGACCAAACTGGAGAAGTGCAGTGAACCAGTTGATGAAGGCTTGTCACTGTCCACATCGTTCTTGCAGCTCCCTGTGCATCCCTCTGATATACTGACAACAGGCAGAGACAGGCAAGCCATAGGCTTGGTTAGCTCGCAAGTCCATCTTGTGGAGAGTCCTTGGAGCCTACTTCTGTCCACATTGCTCATAAGGCTCAATTCTCCAAAGCACACGAGTCACATGAGTAGTGTGGATGCACCTTTAAACTTTCCTTGACCATTTTCTGTGTCCGTTTCAAGTTTTGCCAGGAGTGCCACCAGCAGCTGCAGCCAAAGGAAGGCAACTGGCTGAAACTTGTCAGCTTCAGGTTGACCCATATCTGAAGAATATAAGTCAGAACAGTATAATAAATTCTTTGAAATCTTACTGATAAAGAAAGGGAGTTAACAGCCCACAAACAATCATATACAATTGCAAAGGCCACACTAATTCCAGTGTGTTGCAACAAGAATGTTTATATGCACTCACCAGTTTGGTCATTACCAATGAAAATCCTTGTAGCCAATTTTTATTGTAGTATGAGCAATGTCTCTTTCCAAAAATCCATTGATTTTGTCAACACAAGCAATACAGGTAACATGAAATGATACAAGTCATAGGCATTTCCTACAATAGATGAGTTGGAACAAATAAACGGTAGTGAACCAATAACCCACAGTGCAAACCAGAATCTCTGTGTGAATACTACCAATATTTCCTCTTACAAAACAAAAACAGGGCAAGAAAACATTGCAACGACGGCACTTGCATGTAACATATCGGAACAAACAAATAGGCCTACCAATCAAGAGCTTTACAGTCCATGAAGTGACAGAAGATCGATGTGTTAGTAATACTTCTTTGAACAATTCGAAAATTGGAGCCAGTAGAAATGAAACCAGTCCCTACATCTTAGCCAGACCTTCAGATGAGAAACTTCACACCAATTTGTTCCTGTATTGGGTGATGTACAGTGTAGGAAAAGAACTTTTCGATCTACAGATCAGCAAGTATCATTCACAACACGAAAACAACAAACCAACAACATACACAAAACAAAGCAGAATGCATCTGTACAACCAAAAATGCTGTATGCAAGTGCACTAAAAAAAAGTGTAGAGGAAGAAAGACCTCAAGCATCTGCCATAGCATCAGTCAGAAATTCAAGTACTAGAGAAAGAAAAAAATCAGATAATAGGCACTGGTGAAGAACAAGGATTGCTATATGGTGAGGAAAGAGCATGGTTTCATTTAGGAAAAGTGAAAAACGGGACAACTGAAAATGTACCCAAATTCCTTGAGAAAATCTTTCCAGGATATAGCAACTTTAATGTAGAAAAACTGGAAACAAAGGGTGTGAACAGCAGCTTCAAGATTGGTGTGGACTTCCATCTAAAGGACAAGGTGATGGACACAACACTATGGCCAAAGAATATTGTTGCCAGGCATTTTTTTATTCCGGAGATCGACCAGTGCCCCTGTAAAATAGTGCCTGAAATAAAAACCCAAGGCCCCATAATATCTCACAGAAGTAACAGCAGAGATGATAGTTATATGCCCATAGTTATAGCAGTTGTTAATATACAGTGGTTAAGAACCAAAGTGGACCTTCTATCATTCTTTGTAGAAGAAGTCAAACAAGATGTTTTATGTATCTGTGAACACTGGTTAGATGAAGCAGAAGGTGACTATTACAGAGCCATTGAATATTTGGACATGGTAAATTCATGGTATCAAACTACTACAATTCATGGTGGTGTATCAGTATATGCAAGCAAGACTTTTAGTGTAAAGGAAATAGACTTAAAAAACTTTTTCACAGACCTAGATCTAGAATTAGCTTCACTAGTGTTAACAGATACTGACCTTATTATTGTCTCTGTGTACCACTAACCAGATGGTAATTTTGAAAACTTTATTACACAAATGGAAACCTGTTTGTCCTACCTAACACATCTTAAATCTAAAATTGCACTGTGTGGAGATTTCAACATACATATAGGTGATGGAAGCACTAAAGAGAGAGTCTTCATGACTTTGATAAATAGCTATGGGCTGTTTATTGCAAACCGACTGCCAACAAGAGGTGATGCCTGCCTAGACACAGCTATCACAAACCTCAATATCTGGGACTACAATATCAGTGTAGTTGAACCAATGATTGCTGACCATAGTGCACTAGTAATGGAAATAAGTATGAAATGCGCGAGTCAACTGCAACCAAGCTCATGGCACTCCAGTTACACATTTCGTAAAAGGATAATAAAAGAAGAAAGAATAAATGACCTTAAAATAGCCCCGTCAAGTGTAAACTGGAAGCAAAAAAAATGCAGGAATGGGGGCCAGTGCCTCATTCGAATGTCTGTTCCAATCATTAAAAGCTAAATTTGATGATTTTATTTCCAGAAATCCACAAGAAGTATCCTACAGGCAAAGCTAAAGGAAGGGACAAACCTACTACAGGGAAGATGTGGTATACCCCTGAGCTAAACAAATTAAAATGCATTGTGCTAATTTTCAGGGACCGTATGAAAGCAGCTAGAGATCTCCCATCTAGTGACCTGCTTCATTGTAACTATGTAAGAGCCAAACGAATTTACAGAAAGCAAGTGGAGGAGGCAAAAAGAGATACAATGACAGATTCATTAAAGAGGCCCACAATCCATGCAAAAGCAGCTTGGAATCTGGTAAACAAGTGCAGAAAAAAGCCCACCTCAGCCTTAAATTCTGGTAGTCCTGACACCTTCAATCAGTACTTTGTTAGGATAGTGAAAGATACTATTAATGAAATACCTGACTCAGGCCTAGTCCCCACAAGTCACATGAGAAACATAACCAGTAGCACTTTTGAAAACTGGACGGAAGTGCACCCTAAGGATATTGTAAAAATAGTTAAGCCATACAAGAACTCAGAGAACGAAGATATCTATGGTATGTCTTGCAAAATGCTGAAGAAAATTATTCTAGAGCCTGCTCAACCATTATCTATAGCAATTAATCCTCTGGTGTCTTCCCAAAATTTCCTAAACTAGCATGGACAGTACCAATCTACAAAAAAAGGTGACTCATCTGAAGTGTCCAGCTACAGACCAATTTCTATCATTCCTATTCTAGGTAAAGTTATGGAGTCTGTTATTAAACTCCAGTTACAGAATTATCTTGAAGTAAATAAGCTCTTCCAGGACACCCAGCATGGTTTTCGCAAGGGAAAGTCAACGTTTACGGCAGCACTGGACTTAACCAGAAAAATAAGGCAAGGATTTGAAGACAGAGAAAGTGTGGCACTGACACTCTGTGATCTTAGCAGGGTATTTGACTGCATTTCCCACAAGATACTGCACAATAAATTGAAGTGTTACGGTGTCGGAGGTGTTGTTCTGGCAACTTATCAGTCTTATCTGGAAAACCTGAGACAAGTAGCATCAATTCATGGAGCAACATCACAAGAACAAAAGCTGGAATATGGAGTACCCCAAGGGCCTGTCATAGAGCCTCTACTGTTCCTTATTTATGTCAATGATATGGGTTATAACAACAATATGTTACAGTTTGCTGATGACGCCACCCTTTTTGCCAAAGGAAGAACTGCTGCAGAATCACTCCAAGAAACAGATGTGCTCTTCCAAAACATTAAAGAATGGTTCATCAAGAATCAAATGAAAATAAATGAAGAAAAACACAGCATCCTATATGCACCCTTAACAACATCGAATGCCATGATAATGTGGAGGCTGTCAAACTGTTGGGCTTCATGATAGACAGGCAACTAACGATGAACGAACACACAGTGTATGTGTGCTCCAAGCTCTCCCGTGTAAAATACCTTCTGAAGAGGTTAAAAGAAGTATTGAGTGACCAATATCTCATAACAGTATATTATGCCCTATTCCATAGCCACATCAATTATGGCCTACTGTTATGGGGACATTCTGCAGGTTGTAAGGATATGCTAATTCTACAGAAAAAAGCTCTCAGAATAATCACATCAAGCAAAAGACAGGAGCGCTGCAGGCCTATATTCAAGCAGTTAGGAATTATGACAGTCTTCAGCCAGTATGTGTTTTTATGTCTCATCAGTGTGAAAGAAAACAAAGGAGTCTTCAGTGTGAGGCAAGATATACACAATCACAATACCCATAACAAGAGGAGCATCGAAATACCCAGGTGTCGACTGATGGGAACGCAAGACAGCTTTCCAGTGGTTGCCCTAAAGATGTTCAACTCACTGTCTCAAGAAGAGCAATCCTTGCTGCTAGGAACATTCAGAAGGAGAGTAGCACAGGACCTGAAAGAATGCCCATTGTACTCCATTGGTGAACTCTTAATAGTGACCAAAGTGAATGGACAAACAAATATTGTTTCTATTAAGTATAAATGTCTAAAATTTGTGAATTTTTTAAACATGTATATATGTAATTACTCTTGATGCAGTGTGTCCAGTCATAACTGGTAAACAACACAGATCTAGTAATAAAGTAATATGCTCAGCTTTGGGTGATGAGTGGTAGGTGGCTCCGTAGGTAGCATTGTACACACTAATCTAACTTAATACAGTGAAAGAAAACTATCTAATCTATAGAAGTTCAGTCTACACTACTGTAACTAACAATTATTTAGTTCAGGCACAAGTTTTAATAACACTTTGATACTCAATGTTTACTGTCCAGTATCGGTTGATTAAAGTGGCTGTACATAACAGTGGCAACTGATGATCTTCATCAGCTGGCAATAACTGTAAACATTGGTGGGAACTGTTGCTGGCAATGATCTGGCCAAGTGTGGTTGTGCATCACAATTTATCTGTAGCCAGCAGAATGGTCTCCAACTGTGATCCAATTCGAGGATGTAGAAAATAGTTCCTGGTGTCAGTACCATCTGTGGCAGCTAACATATCAATATTTGTATGGAGTGAGGTCATCAGTTGAATGCATAAATAGGTTCTTGTATATGTCTGCCATCTACATGGTGACTGATTGGAACTCCGGGGTGCCAGGTGTGGAGATTGCGTGGTTGCTATGTACACATCAAAAAACAAACATAATTTCATTACAAGTGTTGCATAAAAGATTAAATGTGTATTACGGAATGCTGATGTTCTTGGGATGTTAAGTACATAGGCTTCCTTTATACAGGAAAAAAGTGGAAGAACTGTGTGATTATTGTTTTATATATAACTGGTAATTGTCCGTGTACACAGTTAGTTCAAGGTAAAAATTATTTCAAGGGCACTTAATTTTAGTTTTCATTATGAAACAGTTTATAAATTCACATAGAGTACTCAGTTTAAGACAACAAAAAGAACTATGGTCATGGCTGTAGATTGGACCAAGAATGAAGCCTTAATACTCTGATATCGACAGTCAGTGTGGCTGTATCTAGGATGTTGAGCCAATGTTAGAATATCAATTCTGCAACCATGAAACTCTTCTCCAGCCAGGTCTACATTCTCATTCTATTTGTCCTTCAATTATAATTTGGATGAAGCTGTAATTCTTGTTTTGAAAATTGTTCCCAAAATGCACTGTTTTCCTGCATTTGATGATGGTTATGACAAAGATATTTGTCAGCATGTTAATGCACATCATCATTGGTGACATGTTCTACTCATGGAATTCAATGCTTTCAGGCTGTTCATAGATGTGATTTTAATTGTGCAAGATTATATTCCATACAGCAGTACTGATACCACATAGCACTTTATAATTTGCCATAATGTGTAAGTTATAGCATCCAGTTACAAATGATACGATTTTCAAATACAGCTATTGCAGTGCCAAGGATCTCATTTTTCTGTCAGCCAGCATCATAGGCCTTGCCACAGTGGTAACACCAATTCCCATCAGGTCGTGGAAGTTAAGTGCTGTTGGGCTGGACTAGCACTTGGATGGGTGACCATCTGGTCTGCCAAGTGTTGTAGGCAAATGGGGTGCACTCAGCGCTTGTGAGGAAAACTGAGGAGCTACTTGATTGAGAAGTAACAGCTGTGGTCTCATAAACTGACATACGACCAGGAGAGCAGCGTGTTGACCACATGCCCCTCCATATCCACATCCAGTGATGCCTGTGAGTTGAGGATGACACGGCAGGTGGTTGGTACTGTTAGGCCTTCATGGCCTGTTCGGGCAGAGTTTAGTTTAGTTTTTAGCATCGTAGGTATTTCATTTTTCTGACTCTTTTCAAGTATGTTAACATCCAAGTTAGTTGTCACTAGTGAAGATAATTTTGTTCAGAAGAAGGTGAAGGTCTCACATGTTATCTAGTATCACAGTGTAAGCTATGTAAAATGGATATTGCTTAAATGGGTTCTATCAGTGGTGTTCACTTCTTTGTTGTTGGTATCATTAAATGCTTAACAAAAATTGCTCCAGAATATAAGTTGAAGAATTTTAGAGATAATATAAATCCTTGCCAGACAAGTTTTAGAATTCTGATGTCATCCAAAATGTGATCTCATTGAATTCTTAGTAATTATTCCTTTACTGCCAGTGCACAGAAATCGATTTATGTAATTAGCTTCAAGTTTACTTATTATTTTTCACCATTTGCACAGTGCCACCTGCTTTCTTATGTGTTGTGATGTATATGTTCCATGAATCTCTGAAAAGCAGAATTATGCTGGTTTTATTGTGTGTCTACAGAGCAAAGTCCAAAGTGTATTGTTTAGAGTAGATTAACAGTGGGAAACAAAAATTTTATTAAATATGGAATATCAGGCTAAAAAGATGGAATGACATGAAAATCCAGTTCAAAATCCATAGTTCATGTTACAGTAATGTACTTCTCTACAGGTTTCAGACAAAAGCGACATGAAAGTGAAGTTGTGAAGGGAGGTAAAAGAATTTGACTGCAATTTAACAGATAGCAGAGGCATTGAGTTACCGAGAGGCGCACACAGAAGAGAATGAAAACTTTGCTAGTTTTCATCTTCCACATCTCTCACAATATTTTATCAAATTCTTGTAGTAATTATATCTATATGTAATCACAGTATTTATATAATTATTATTTAATGCATTAGCTGATTTCAGTCTCAAAAGTTGAAATGATGATACAAGACGTAAACAATCTGTTACAGGTCCAGAGGCAAGATATCATTGTGCAGGTGGCCTGTCCTCCACCCAATGGCACTGCTGCCCTCCTTTATAGTGGACTTATACCTGGCAAGCCAGAATATGCACTACCACTTACAGTTCTTGTTTTCTGGGTTGTGTGCTTCCTGTTAGCAGCAGCCAGCTTCCTCATATGCCGGCATCAACCACGTCGCCCGAGAACAAATCCTAACAAACCGTAAAAATGTTACTACAGTGGAACTTCACTCAGAGAAATACCCGTGCCACACTATCTGTTCCATTTTGTAACATTCACTCTCAAAACAATTTTAAATAACTGTGAGGCTTCCTTTTTGCCAGCAATTTTGTAAATTTTTTCTATTATTTATCAATATGAATTGCTGTACATATATCTCAGTTTATTCAAAATGGGAAGTTACCATATTACCATTCATAACTGGATGTGTATAACTAATCATCAAGTGTATGCCACTGATACATAATTTATTTAAGTGAAACTAATACTTTTGATAAGTATCATTGACAGTAAAAATGGGTTTTTATACTGTAATTAATTTGTGTGTAAAAATACAGTTGTCCTTTTTTGTATAAAATACTCTACTGTTAGATAATTACTTTGTAGAATTTAAATTAATTACCATTCATATCATTTAAAGAAGCTTCTTGTGTTGTAATGCACTCTCCATATTATCTCCTTCCCCCTCCAAATCTGTTAACTGTACTAGTCATATATATGATCTTAAGATAAATTCAAAACATACCAGGATGTTTTTCTTATTTTGTAACAATTGAATAACAGCTGCAAATCTCCTGAAAAACCTTTCCATTCTTTAATACTTTTTTGTGTTACTTTCAGCCAAACAAATACAGAAACTGAATCACGGTAAGTCTACAAAAGATTAATTAGACAGTCTGCATTGAGAAAATGGTTAGATTTCAGAACATTCTGAATAGTATTTTATTTCTTTTATCTCTATAATGAAAGGATTGAATGTAACAACTTACCATATAGTTAAGACGTTGACTAGTGGATAAGCACATAAGCAAGACTAAAAATGTTGCTAAATTGTTCTACAACATCATTCTGCAGAGCTAATACGAAATACATACACACATCCAGTGGAGTACATTGTACCAGCACTGCGCATTGAGCTTTTTTTTTTTTTTTAAAAAAAAAAAAAGAAAACCTTCATTATTCCTCATTAAAATGTCTTTAGCTCAAAAAAGATGGAGTAATGCTACTATCATAATTATTGCTCAATTACCAAAATGGTACAGAAATGCTGATACATTTGCTTCAGCTTCTCTTATTCCATACAAAAATTTTTGGCTCGAAAGTTGTAACTTATGTAATGACCAAAAAATTATATACTTATTTAGTGAACTTTTTCGTACTGTTAAGTAAACTTACCTACAAATGGTCAGCATACACACATATTTACCATCATCATCATCAGTGACAACAACAGCTACTTCATTCATTTGGCCACTTACAGTTTACCAGTCTACCTTTTACTAAGACATCCCTCACCATGTCTTCCTCAGGATGAATAGCTTCACCATATTTAAATAATAATATAGTGTTGTACTGTATACACTTATGGTTCCAAAACCATTGTACTATATCACACTATACTAAAATTCATCATTAGCATACTCGATTATTAATAATGGTAAGAGTAAATGTAATAATGCTTCATATAGTTTAGATGTTGAGTGGTAGGTAAACATACACTCTTGGAAATTGAAATAAGAACACCGTGAATTCATTGTCCCAGGAAGGGGAAACTTTATTGACACATTCCTGGGGTCAGATACATCACATGATCACACTGACAGAACCACAGGCACATAGACACAGGCAACAGAGCATGCACAATGTCGGCACTAGTACAGTGTATATCCACCTTTCGCAGCAATGCAGGCTGCTATTCTCCCACGGAGACGATCGTAGAGATGCTGGATGTAGTCCTGTGGAACGGCTTGCCATGCCATTTCCACCTGGCGCCTCAGTTGGACCAGCATTCGTGCTGGACGTACAGACCGCGTGAGACGACGCTTCATCCAGTCCCAAACATGCTCAATGGGGGACAGATCCGGAGATCTTGCTGGCCAGGGTAGTTGACTTACACCTTCTAGAGCACGTTGGGTGGCACGGGATACATGCAGACGTGCATTGTCCTGTTGGAACAGCAAGTTCCCTTGCCGGTCTAGGAATGGTAGAACGATGGGTTCGATGATGGTTTGGATGTACCGTGCACTATTCAGTGTCCCCTCGACGATCACCAGAGGTGTACGGCCAGTGTAGGAGATCGCTCCCCACACCATGATGCCGGGTGTTGGCCCTGTGTGCCTCGGTCGTATGCAGTCCTGATTGTGGCGCTCACCTGCACGGCGCCAAACACGCATACGACCATCATTGGCACCAAGGCAGGAGCGACTCTCATCGCTGAAGACGACACGTCTCCATTCGTCCCTCCATTCATGCCTGTCGCGACACCACTGGAGGCGGGCTGCACGATGTTGGGGCGTGAGCGGAAGACGGCCTAACAGTGTGCGGGACCGTAGCCCAACTTCATGGAGACGGTTGCGAATGGTCCTCGCCGATACCCCAGGAGCAACAGTGTCCCTAATTTGCTGGGAAGTGGCAGTGCGGTCCCCTACGGCACTGCGTAGGATCCTACGGTCTTGGTGTGCATCCGTGCGTCGCTGCAGTCCGGTCCCAGGTCGACGGGCACGTGCACCTTCCGCCGACCACTGGCGACAACATCGATGCACTGTGGAGACCTCACGCCCCACGTGTTGAGCAATTCGGCGGTACGTCCACCCGGCCTCCCGCATGCCCACTATACGCCCTTGCTCAAAGTCAGTCAACTGCACATACGGTTCACGTCCACACTGTCGCGGCGTGCTACCAATGTTAAAGACTGCGATGGAGCTCCGTATGCCACGGCAAACTGGCTGACACTGAAGGCGGCGGTGCACAAATGCTGCGCAGCTAGCGCCATTCGACAGCCAACACCGCGGTTCCTGGTGTGTTCGCTGTGCCGTGCGTGTGATCATTGCTTGTACAGCCCTCTCGCAGTGTCCGGAGCAAGTATGGTGGGTCTGACACACCGGTGTCAATGTGTTCTTTTTTCCATTTCCAGGAGTGTATAACCAAGACTGAAAATGTTGCTAAGCTTTTGGAGGAGATGTATTTCATAGCTCACACGCACACACACACACACACACACACACACACACACACCAGCTGTACTATGCACCCATCCAGCATGTCCTATTCGAGTCTTATCACAGACATATCCTACTCTATCAAAGTTAGGGCCACCTGTGAAAGCAGTCATATTTTATACCATTTGTGCTGGAACTTTAATGCAACCTTTTATGTGGACACGGCCACCAACCAGCTGTCTATCCAAATGAATGGCCACTACCAAACTATGCAAAGAGCAGATTTGATGATCCAGTAGGAGACTGCACTGCTGAGCACAATATACTTGAGTTCAGTAGTTGCTTCACAACCTGTGCTACCTGGATCCTCTCTCCAACACCAATATCCCTGAATTGCATATTTGAGAAATGTCCTTACAACACATTCTTTTATCCAGCAATCCTGCTAGTGTCAGTCTAAACTAGCCCCTGTCTGACATGCAACTCTGTGCATATCCACATGTCCCTCACTTCACCAATTCTACACTTACACTCTCCTCTCTGCACTCTTCTTCTTCCTCTGTTCACAATGCCTTTGCTGTAACCACGGAGTGCTCACTAATACCACACTCCTATGTCATTCCCTTGCTGCCTTTTCAGACCATCTTCCCTCCTCTACCTCCACCACCAACCAACATCCTTTCTCATCTTGGCAACTGCATCCAGCAGAGTCTCTCACAACAGTCAAGGTACAGTGTCAGTGCAATGTAGTCAGCCGGCACAATATAACCATGCACATGTATGTGCATTCTGTATTAGTTATGTCTGAAGAAAGATGTTTCTAAGAATTAACAGTTTTTGCAGCCTTGTCTAAGTACCTGTCAGACAATAAATGCTTCAGCTATACAGTTAGTAGTTAACTCTGTTCTTTCCATAATCTGTATTCCACCCAATACTTTCCATTATCATGTCTATTCTATTAAAATGTATATCATTAAGTTGAAGATAGTGAGCAACAAACTGAGGGTTAAAGTATAAGAGTAATTCAATACTAAATACAACTTCCAATTTGCAGCAATTCAGCAATATAATAGATCCATGTAGTCAAATATCAATAATGACTTTTAGATATTTAGTGTTTGCAGACCACAGATATGTACACCAATTAGCTTTAATTGATATATAAATATTAATATGGTTCTGGAAAGACTTAAGTAGAATATAAATAATGATGAGGGTAAAGTTAATTACTCAGTGTGCAGTTGATGCACTGAGCAGTTGTCACCAACCCCAACTGAAAGCTAACATTGAACCTAGCCTCTCCCAGTTCAGCCACCCTCCAGCTGTGATCCTCTCCCAATCCCATTGAACCACCCTCTGCCTATCTTCCAGGAAATTCATATCCTCAACCTAATCTCACCTTCCTTCTCAAGGACACAACCATTTCTATGGCAGAAAGAGCAGCCATTCACAATCTTAAAAAGAAGCCTGATGTGATCATCCTCGCCTTCAGATAAAGGCTGCACCATTGCCATGATGTGCTGCACTGATTACCTGAGAAAGGTATCTGCCATCTGTTTTTGACTCAAAATCTTACAAGCCCTGCAGTAGTGATTCCATCCCAGATGTTCAGCATAACCTCCAAATCCCTACTCAAGTTCTTAGACCTATCCCTTAACCTCTTCCTTTCTTCATTTTCATCCCAACTACCTCCAACACACCCTCCTTTTTTATGCTTCCTAAAAGATAAAAACCTGACCATTCCAAATGCCCCATTATAGTAGGTTACTGTGGTCCCACAGAATGAACCTCACTACTTGGTGACCGACACCTCCAACCCTTTGCCTACAGTCTAGCCTCCCAGATCATAGACACAAACCCCTCCTTCATCACCTCTCTACCGTTTGAATGTTATTACCACCTGGATCCTTGCTTATCGCAGTTGACACCACCTCCCTATTAAGAAGCATTCTTCATACCCAAGGCCTAGCGCCCATCAAGCACTACCTCTCTCAACATCCTGCCAACTCCAGACCCACCATTTCATTCCTTATATGGATGAAAATATAATCCTTACCCAGAACTAATCTTCCTTGTAGGGAAATATACACAAACGAACACCACATCACAGCCCTGAGTTCCTGCATGTCACCCTCATATGTAATGCTATATCTATATTGTGGATCGTAGCCACCCAAGATCCTGGTATCTTCATGATTTGGACCCAGAGCCAAGTACCCCTGCCCTCATCCCTCCACAGCCTTAAACCTTCTCTCCAGAATGTTTCATATTGTCCTCTTCAGCTTATGCCACATTCTTGGTTGTTGACCTCCACCTCTGTGATGGCTCCATAAAAAGCTCCAATAACAGCACCTTCACTTCAACAGCTGCCACCCCTTTCATACTAAAAACCCCTACAGTCTAGGCAGTTATGGGTAGCACATCTGCAGTGAGGGACAATCCTTTGCCCACTATGTTGAAGGTCTTACACAGCCTTAACAGACAGGTACTACCTTCAAATTTAGGCTACAGATATCTCATGCCATATTATTACATGCCGCTAATTCTGCAACCATCAACATGAACCTGCTGCAAAGGTACATTCCCATGACTACCCACTGTTGCTCCAAACCAGACCAATCCAATATATCTCCCACCAAGGATTCAACTGCTTGTCATTGTGCCTTGAAATGAGAAACATATTCCCTGCCAGTCCCAGAGTGATATTCCACAGCACACGCAATCTGTGAAATATCCTCATACATCCTTATACCTTGCCTTATCCCCTGGATTACTGAGGAGCTAGATCTATTATACATCCATTCATCCCATCTTATTTCAGTCATGGCACAGAAATATTCTACCCTATCAGAGACAACAAAAGTAGTTGTGCCATATATCAACTCAATTCAAATTTCTGCACCGGCTTTTATGTGGGCTTGACCACTAGCCAACTTTCCAGCCTGACCATCCCTAAAATATGACCAAGAGCAGAGTGTGACACTGAGCAAAACATGCCTGACCTCAGTGGCTGTTTGACAATCCTTGCTCTCTGGATCCCTCACCCTTGCTCCCATACCAGATATTGTGAAGTGCAAAGCTGGGAACTGTCCTTTCAACTCATCTTCCCATCCTGTAATCTTCTGCCCTCAATCTGTGCTAGTCCCTGTTCCAAACCCACCTCCACTCCTCTCCCTATCACTCCCACTTCACTTTATTAATCTACATCCACTCCATTCTTTTCACAGTCTCCCTCCTCCTACGTTCTACCTCCCCCACTCCACTGCTTCAGTGTGTATCCAGAAGCTTTGCAACTATTTTAATCTAGATTACAGGCTTGTTGACAGTTCTACACCTCATCTATTTGATCTGTAATTACTTTTACTCTCTCAATTTTTTTAGTATCACAGTTCAGTTCACGTAATATCTGTCAGCAGCTCGTAGTTGGTTAGTGTTGCTAATGCTCAGTCACAGGGCCCTGGGTTCAATTCCTGGGTGGGTCACGGATCTTCACTGCTCAGACTGAATGTGTATGTTGACCTCATCGCCATTTCATCATCACCAATACATGAGCCACCGAAGTGGTGTCAAATAAAAAGACTACCACCAGGTGGCTGAACATTCCAAATGGGGTCTCCCAACTAATAATGCCCTGCATGCATTTCATTTCATTTCACATAGTTCTACAGTAATATTATGGTTACCCCAACCAAACAACTGAGCAAGGAGCAGAAGGTGTCTTAGCTCTACTTCACCACTGTAGAACCACATACAAGAAATACCATGTATGGCATGTGTCAGTGTTTTGTGTTGAGTACAAGCAACACTGTATCCCAAAGACAGGTAACACTGCTCCTTCGTCCACTTGACATGTATAAAACATGAAAGAACAAACAAAACACAATAAAAGTTTTGAAACAATGCTGCTGAAATATACAGGGTGTCTCAGAAGTGGTAAATATTCAGGGGCATGACAGAAACAGTCATTTGAAGTAATAAACTTCATATAGATATATACCCTATTGTAAATGCTTTCCTAGACAGAGCACATTTAATGTACATTGTTATTTATTTTCTGTGTTACTCAATACATTGTCAGGTTTGCACCTGTATAACAGCAAACATTACAACATAGATTTTACAAAATAACAATTGTAAAATATGTATTTCTCCTCCTCTTATTTGAGCTAATTCTCTTATTTAAGCATATTCTGACTGTCTGATTTTTAATAGGCAATAAGACTAGGCTAGTACAACATGGAGGGCGAACTTTGTTAGAAAAAGTAATGTACAGGCAGCTTCTCAACCATCTGACCACAAATAACATATTATCAAGAACACAGTTTGGATTTCTGAAGGGTTCTGATATCGAAAAGGCTATTTACACCTGCAGTGAAAATGTACTTAATTCATTAAATAACAAGTTACAAGCAGCAGGTATTTTCTGTGATTTGTTAAAGACATTCAATTGTGTAAACCACAACATCCCTTTAAATAAATCAGAATTCTATGGTGTCACGGGCAGTGCTGCAAAATGGTTCAAGTCATACCTCGCTAACAGGAAACAAAGGGTGTCAGTGCAAGGGACTAGTGAATTAAGTCATCATCAGAATGGGAAGAAATTACATGTGGTGTCCCACAAGGATCCATCTTAGGACCATTGCTTATTATTGTGTACATTAATGATCTCTCATCAGTTACACTGCCAGAAGCAGAGTTCGTTCTGTTTGCAGATGACACAAGTATTGCAATAAATAGTATGTCGAGGGAAGTTCTAGAAAGATCTGCTAATGATATTTTCATGGATATTAATAAATGGTTGTCCGCCCTCGGTAGCTGAGTGGTCAGCGCGACAGACTGTCAATCCAAAGGGCCCGGGTTCGATTCCCGGCTGGGTCGGAGATTTTCTCCTCTCAGGGACTGAGTGTTGTGTTGTCCTAATCATCATCATTTCATCTCCATCGACGCGCAAGTTGCCGAAGTGGCGTCAAATCGAAAGACTTGCACCAGGCGAACGGTTTACCCGTCAGGAGGCCCTCGTCACACGACATTTCATTTCAATAAATGGTTTAAAGCCAACTCACTGACATTAAACTTAGAAAAGACTCACTATATGCAATTCAGAACCTGTAAGAGGTTCCCACCCAGCATATGCATAAAGTACGAAGAAGAGCAGACAGAAGAGGTTGACAGTCTTAAATTCCTGGGATTACAACTTGATAATAAATTCAGTTGGGAGGAGCACACCACAGAACTGCAGAAACGCCTTAACAAATCTGTATTTGCAATTCGAGTGTTAGCAGACATAGGCGACATAAAAGTGAAAAAGCTTGCATACTTTGCCTACTTTCATTCCATAATGTCATATGGTATAATATTTTGGGGTAACTCTTCAAGTCAACCAAAGGTTTTCAGAGTCCAAAAGCGTGTAATACGTATTATTTGTGCAGTAAACTCACGGACGTCTTGTAGAAACCTCTTCAAAGAACTGGGTATACTAACTACTGCCTCTCAGTATATTTACTCCTTAATGAAATTTGTCCTAAATAATATATCTTTTTCCAACAAACAGCTCAGTTCATACATACAATACCAGGAACAAAAATGATCTGCACAAGGACTTAAAAGCACTTACTCTAGTTCAAAAAGGGGTCCACTACTCAGGAACACTCATCTTCAATAATTTGCCAGCAAACATAAAAAATTTAGTTACAAATAAAGATCAGTTTAAAAGGAGCCTGGAAGACTTACTAGTGGCCAACTCCTTCTACTCCATTGACGAATTTTTTAATAGAAACAAATGATACTATACTATTAGTATTGTTGTTTCAGCTTAAAAAAAAAAAAAAGTGACATGTTCCACATCCACGAGGATCTCCTCAACACGGATCTATGGAACGAGAAAAAAAAGAACATTCTTAACTTTGTGCCTGCTGGCATGTTCCCTGTCTACAGTTCCTATAATTCATTCTGCAACTTCGTTCATGCACATAACACTTTCTAAATTGAGTTTGCCATTGGTGGCACATTCCTTATGCTCATCCATAATTTAAAATTATTCCCTGACTATGTGAATAATTTAAGTCCCACAAATTAATGCCTTTTATTCCCAATCATATACCTTGTGTACATATGTGATCCTCTCTTTAAGAAGGCCCAGGTGGGACTGACTCACTGAGGTGCCAAAGCAAATAGCAGACTTAAAGCAGCACTCTTCTAGTACAATGGGGCTTTCCTATCAGTGATGCTAATGTGCTGAATTGAAGATGCATAAGATTAGATTCCATCTGTCCATGATAGGTGTGATACATGTACCCTTACAGCATTCACCTTTAAGCATTATCGTACAAGTCAAGTTACAGTTGTTGTAAAAATGTGTTCTTGTTCCTGCATGGTTTGCTGAATTACATGTTCAGAAGAAACAAGGGAAGGAAGAATGCCTGGTTGATGTAATGCGTTGAAAACTCTGGTGAACGCTACAAGGTCAGGAATTTAGTGTGTCAGGAAGTGCCAACTGTATTCTTCAAAAGCAGCAGGATCACTACCATCACAGAAGCTGTAAACATGTACGATTTCTGCATACTCTTCATTAGTGTAGATGTGTGGCATTTTTGCCAGTGCATGTACAAACACAGTTAACTGATGCTTCTCTCTGACACACTCTCAATCCCTTGCACTACTTCACTCGAAACACTGTGGACAACTGTGCATCCAACTGGCTAGTTTAATGGCAGAAGGACATCCTGAGCAAAGAGGTTAAAAGCAGTGGGGTATGCTTGGCTAGAATAAAGCATCAAAGAGGTCAAGTGGGTAAGACATATACGCCACTAGCCCAAAACAAATGTACGTTAAACATATTCTATCTTGGAAACCATTCAGAATAGGGCAGATGTCTGTATAAAATCCTTTGCTTCAAATCAACTTTCCTGTCATATCCCTGAATATTGGCCATTCGTCCTGGGACACACTGTATATGTTGCATTGAAGCATCATCTTGAGAAACTTCAAGAGCAGTGTGAACAGTAAGAATAAGATGATCATAGATAAGTAACTAAGACATGATATGAAAGGTCTCATGTAGAAGATTTCAAGGGTGTTTACCATTGGTATGACACCACAACATGACATTCAGCTACATTCATTTGTAGAAGTATGATAAGGAAGATCCTCATAAATTGGCCATATGTGCACAATGCCATTAATAGGGAAAAAAATTGGACAACTAGGAACACAGTGTCAAAGCTGCTGTTCCAGTAGGGGGTGTTTTTAACAGAAATGGGCAATTATTGCACCCATTATACTGGAGAATAATTATACATGTAAAATTTGTAACTCACAAGAGACACTGATCTCATTTATAAAAACCTAACTTGTTATCTTCTGCACATGAAACAGTCAAGCTAAACTATGGTGTGATATCTTTGCTAGGGAAGTTTCCATATAACTGACAGGATGAGACAAAACTTATGGATCAGTAAGCCAAGGTCAAATTATCTCCAGTTGGATCAAGTTAAACAATGCAGTGTTGAAACTAGCATTTCTGTTGATTAATTTATTTTTTTGTTTAATTCGGTGTAATGATATCCAATTATAGAATGGTTATAATAAAAGCTTATCTTTCTCCATCGGCAAGCTTGCTAAAATGCGAGTAAAATATGGTGTATGATGTTAATATCTCAGTAACAGAAAGAATTTTCAGTTCTGGAACTTAGCCAGCAAGGGGGAGGAACGTATTTACTTACAATTCTCCATTACCAATTTCTGTACTTAGTTCGTGGGTTTACACTAAATCTTTAGTGCCTTCTGAAGTAGGAGTATAATTTTAATATCCTTAGCAGAGTGATGTCATAGGTAGTGATTGAATTCACATGTTGCAATAACAACTCTCTGTTTATTAACTGTGAACGAAACTGACAATGGAATGAACCAATAAGACATATCGAAACCTACCCTGAATTTTTTTACACAGGAAGAAGACAACGAAAGAAATGCACTGCCAAAATTTTAGCAGCTAAGAGGCACTGCAAGAATTTTGTAAAAAATGTTGGAGTTCCACGTTTTTGCCTAGTGTGAACGGTCTATGACAGCGGTTTGTACAGCCCTGACCTCCTGTCGCGCGACTCTGCGAATAACTCACGCAGCGCCGAGTAGCGGAATTATCCGGGGTTCACAGACCAATTTTAAGCACCTAAAGCTTGTTATACAATGGAGCGAATTGGAGCAAACACTTGCGAATGAGCATGTGCGGAAAATTCTCTACCATTCGCTTGGATATGGGTAGAATCGTTTATACTAGACGGAGCGGAAGAGAACACGAGGTAGCGAACATTGCTTATGAACGCTGTGCTACTAGTTTCTAGTTTTTGGTACTAATATTCGGCATACAGGATACAACTCTCTCTGGCAAAGCACGCGCTTCGTGGTCCAGAGAGCGCGGGATCAAATCCCGTTCAGACCATAGCTTTTTCACTTTGATTTTTAACCGAGCATTCACTTCTCACAGATGTTGGAATGGCCACGTTAAACTAAAAGTATCTATTTCCCTATTAGATCACTGGGGAAGGCCAGGGATACGTAAGTAGCTGCAGAGGCGTCCAGTTGAAAGACCTGCAAGAGGCTTACCGGGTACACCAGACAGAATTCTCTTTTGCTCGTGCTTGTTAGCCTGTTTGCCCTGGTGAAAACCTTGCTTAAGCTATACAAACATTTTGTTGAATAACTTCATATTGACAGTTCAATTCTTGCACATGCAATTCTGATAGAAGTGGCTAGTAGAGAAAATAAAATCATGGCAATGTCTGATGTCACAGACGACTTCCATCAATGAGGACTTGAAATTTATTGAAATGAAATGTGTCTTGCAGTACTACATTTTATAACAGTTCCTTCAGGTCATTCCTTAGAACAATGTTTGAATGTTGTACATTTGAATATCAGTGAAACAGTTCTTTGTTTATTCCCTGTAGTCGTTACAAAAATGCGAAGTGTCTGTTGAATGACAAAAACAGACATTTTCTTGGACCAGGCACACCGGACAAAGGAAAAATTGATGCAGTCAGGCAATTCGCAGTAACCACTAGTTTCATTTAGACAGAACTAGGATGGAGTCGGAATGGTCCCGACAGTTGTTCTGCATATTGCGCTGCATATCAGGCATACTTGATCAAATTCGTTAAGCGTGGCGAAAAAAACTGGTAATGCACAAATGACTGGAGCTTAAGAAGACTGTTCCGCTGCTAAACCTGAAATGAGAGACAGGTATCGGAAATTATGTTGTCTGATAATTTCTTGAAATATGCTTTATCGAGAAGTTGAATCGTACTAGTAGTTCCAGGCGAAACCCACATTACATCTACAGATTTTTCGTCGTCTTCCACAAAAACAGAGGCGTCGTTATGTCCAGCCTGTGAATCCAAGAAAAGCAATGAATTAGTTTCTGCAGCTGGTAGGAATACGTTTCGAACGACGTCATTTTTCCAGATTTTGATACGTCGATTACAATATTTTTGCAACTAGACAGTCCATTTTTTTATTTTTGGTTCTAATTTGCCTTGCGGTTCTTGAAGACAGATATACAGCTGCGGAAACAGTAAACCACTCATACTTATCACTGATATTATCGTATATGAATGTGCCATTGCATTCATATATTGGGTAAACGACTCCGTCAATTTTTCACCCCGAAACGATAAAGTGCGGTATGCACGCACTTCTTTCACGAAACCTGACTGATCACCCCTCCCCCTATGAACCATGGACCTTGCCGTTGGTGGGGAGGCATGCGTGTCTCAGCGATACAGATGGCCGTACCGTAGGTGCAACCACAACGGAGGGGTATCTGTTGAGAGGCCAGACAAACGTGTGGTTCCTGAAGAGAGGCAGTAGCCTTTTCAGTAGTTGCAAGGGCAACAGTCTGGATGATTGACTGATCTGGCCTTGTAACAATAACCAAAACGGCCTTGCTGTGCTGGTATTGCGAACGGCTGAAAGCAAGGGGAAACTACGGCCGTAATTTTTCCCTAGGACATGCAGCTTTATTGTTTGGTTAAATGATGATGGCGTCCTCTTGGGTAAAATATTCCGGAGGTAAAATAGTCCCCCATTCGGATCTCCAGGCAGGGACTACTCAAGAGGACGTCATTATCAGGAGAAAGAAAACGCGTTCTGCTGATCGGAGCATGGAATGTCAGATCCCTTAATCGGGCAGGTAGGTTAGAAAATGTAAAAAGGGAAATGGATAGGTTAAAGTTAGATATAGTGGGAATTAGTGAAGTTCGGTGGCAGGAGGAACAAGACTTTGGTCAGGTGAATACAGGGTTATAAATACAAAATCAAATAGGGGTAATGCAGCAGTAGGTTTAATAATGAATAAAAAATAGGAGCGCGGGTAAGCTACTACAAACAGCATAGTGAACGCATTATTGTGGCCAAGATAGACACGAAGCCTACGCCTACTACAGTAGTACAAGTTTATATGCCAACTAGCTCTGCAGATGATGAAGAAATTGATGAAATGTATGACAAGGTAAAAGAAATTATTCAGGTAGTGAAGGGGGACGAAAATTTAATAGTCATGGCTGACTGGAATTCGGTAGTAGGAAAAGGGAGAGAAGGAAGCATAGTAGGTGAATATGGACTGGGGCTAAGAAATGAAAGAGGGAGCCGCCTGGTATAATTTTGCACAGAGCACAACTTAATCATAGCTAACACTTGGTTCAAGAATCATAAAAGAAGGTTGTATACATGGAAGAATCCCAGAGATACTAAAAGGTATCAGATATATTATATAATGGTAAGAAAGAGATTTATTAACCAGGTTTTAAATTGTAAGACATTTCCAGGGGCAGATGTGGACTCTGACCACAATCTATTGGCTATGAACTGTAGATTAAAACTGAAGAAACTGCAAAAAGGTGGGAATTTAAGGAGATGGGACCTGGATAAACTGACGAAACAAGAGGTTGTACAGAGTTTTAGGGAGACCATAAGGGAACAATGGACAGGAATGGGGGAAAGAAATACAGTAGAAGAAGAATGGGTAGGTCTGAGGGATGAAGTAGTGAAGGCAGCAGAGGATCAGGCAGGTAAAAAGATGAGGGCTAGTAGAAATCCTTGGGTAACATAGGAAATATTGAATTTAATTGATTAAAGGAGAAAATATAAAAATGCAGTAAATGAAGCAGGCAAAAAGGAATACAAACGTCTCAAAAATGAAATTGGCAGGAAGTGCAAAACGGCTAAGCAGGGATGGCTAGAGAACAAATGTAAGGATGTAGAGGCTTATCTCACTAGGGGTAAGATAGATACTGCCTACAGAAAAATTAAAGAGACATTTGGAGAAAAGAGAACCACTTGTACGAATATCAAGAGCTCAGATGGAAACCCAGTGCTAAGCAAAGAAGGGAAAGCAGAAAGGTGGAAGGAGTATATAGATGGTCTCTACAAGGGTGATGTACTTGAGGACAATATTATGGAAATGGAAGAGAATGTAGATGAAGATGAAAAGGGAGATACGATACTGCGTGAAGAGTTTGACAGAGCACTGAAAGACCTAAGTGGAAACAAGGCCCCGGGAGTAGACAACATTCCATTAGAACTACTGACGGCCTTGGGAGAGCCAGTCCTGACAAAACTCTACCATCTGGTGAGCAAGATGTACGAGACAGGCGGAATACCCTCAGACTTCAAGAAGAATATAATAATCCCAATCCCAAAGAAAGCAGGTGTTGACAGATGTGAAAATTACCGAACTATCAGTTTAATTAGTCACGGATGCAAAATACTAACACGAATTCTTTACAGACGAATGGAAAAACTAGTAGAAGCCGACCTCGGGGAAGATCAGTTTGGATTCCGTAGGAATATTGGAACACGTTAGGCAATACTGACCTAACGACTTATCTTAGAAGAAAGATTAAGGAAAGGCAAACCTACATTTCTAGCATTTGTAGACTTAGAGAAAGCTTTTGACAATGTTGACTGGAATACTCTTTTTCAAATTCTAAAGGTGGCAGGGGTAAAATACAGGGAGGGAAAGGCTATTTACAATTTGTACAGAAACCAGATGGCAATTATAAGAGTCGAGTGACATGAAAGAGAAGAAGTGGTTGGGAAGGGAGTGAGACAGGGTTGTAGCCTCTTTACGATGTTATTCAATCTGTATATTGAGCAAACAGTGAAGGAAACAGAAGAAAAATTCGGAGTAGGTATTAAAATCCATGGAGAAGAAATCAAACCTTTGAGATTCGCCGATGGCATTGTAATTCTGTCAGAGACAGCTAAGGACTTGGAAGAGCAGTTGAACGGAATGGACAGTGTCTTGAAAGGAAGGTACAAGATGAACACCAACAAAAGCAAAACGAGGATAATGGAATGCAGTCGAATTAAGTCGGGTGATGCTGTGGGAATTAGATTAGGAAATGAGACACTTAAAGTAGTAAAGGAGTTTTGCTATTTGGGGAGTAAAATAACTGGTGATGGTCGAAGTAGACAGGATAAAAAAATGTAAGCTGTCAATGGCAAGGAAAGCGTTTCTGAAGAAGAGAAATTTGTTAACATCGAGTATAGACGTAAGTGTCAGGAAGTCTTTTCTGAAAGTATTTTTATGGAGTGTAGCCAAGTATGGAAGTGAAACGTGGACGATAAATAGTTTAGACAAGAAGAGAATAGAAGCTTTCGAAATGTGGTGCTACAGAACAATGCTGAAGATTAGATGGGTAGATCACATAACTAATGAGGAGGTATTGAACAGAATTGGGCAGAAGAGAAGTTTGTGGCACAACTTGACAAGAAGAAGGGACCGGTTGGTAGGACATGTTCTGAGGCATCAAGGGATCACAAATTTAGCATTGGAGGGCAGTGCGGAGGGTAAAAATCGTAGAGGGAGACCAAGATATGAATACACTAAGCAGATTCAGAAGGATTTAGGTTGCAGTAAGTACTGAGAGATGAAGAAACTTGCACAGGACTGAAGACCACAACAACAACAACGACTGGTCACCGTTATAAATAGCAGTTGTGTCTTTACGTTAGCTATGCATTTCTCTATAGCATTGTCTATCACTGGCAGCTGCTCTACGCGTTTACGTGACGTAACCTTGGTAATTTTGCTGCTTCCTGTTCTGTGCGATTTCTTGAACCTACGTAGCCAGGTCGATGAAGCCTGGAAATTAGCAATGTTCATGTCAGATGCAATTCGGAGGGCCCAGTCTCGTAGATCTCCATCGGTAACGGTACATAGTATCTCACGAACAGTTCTAAATCTGTACATTCAGATGGTTTCGTGTTTCCGTTTGGCGCACATTTATTACTTCACGTAATTCATTCTTCCATAAGTACAATTCACGCTCTGATTTTACGAAATGAAAATGCCTTTGCACACTGCGGAACTTCAAGCGTTTTTTTCCCTTCTTCGTTTAACCAATATTTCACTGCCTTTTCTTTGTCGCCGAAAGCTGTTGCAGTACGTGTTTTTTTGTAGGCTTGGAAGGTATTCTTCTTCAGAACCACAATTCATGGAATCGTCACGGTTAGTCGGTTAGTTCCTATTTCTTCTAACGTATTAAATTTTCAAACGAAATGACGATATCATTCAAATGAATGCCAAGGAAATCATCTAACAAATGACACATATGTACATCCTCAGGAGGAGTAGGTTTTCGGCTGAAAACCACGTTCTTCATATTTCATCGTAGTTAAATTGAGAACGTTAACTGGATTCCACATTGTGTGAAACTGGAAGAAAAATGCCGAGCGGTTCTGGGCGCTACAGTCTGGAACCGCACGACCGCTACGGTCGCAGGTTCGAATCCTGCTTCGGGCATGGATGTGTGTGATGTCCTTAGGTTAGTTAGGTTTAAGTAATTCTAGGGGACTGATGACCTCAGAAGTTAAGTCCCATAGTGCTCAGAGCCATTTGCACCATCTTTTGGAAGCAAAAAAGGCACTATTAGCAGGCATGCCTTACGAAAGCACAATAAATATTAATTCAACTTTTTCTGTACTGTTAGTACTTACCAATACTGCAAAAAGAAAATGATAATTTGTAATAGATGTCACGTGAGTGGCTAATTCGAGAGAATACTAACTTTGTACTGTAGTGTAAGAGAAGCTATCAACTAACGGTAAACTGAAACGTCCTTTACAAATTAAGATGCATTTCTTTCGTTGTCTTCTTCCTGTGTAAAAAATTTCAGCGTAGGTTTCGACATGTCTTATTGGGCCATTCCCTTGTAAGTACAGTTTCTGAGGACGGAAGTGCACACTCGAGTGTAACTGAAAAGTCCATCTTGACGATGCTCACTGTGATGAAGTACACGATCGTCAGAACTGGAGTTGCAGGTCTAGGTGCAGGAGTGACTGATGGACATCCAGTGGCTGGCGATCCTGATGTAGGCGCGAGATAGCGCTATCTGATGGGTAGGGTCAGTGCCAGGCATTGAGGTCTGAAGCATAGACTTGAGGGCAGATGGCGGTCAGCCTGGAGCCCGGAGCATAACTTGTCGAGGAGGGGCTGAGTGGTGACACACGTACTCGTCAGCTGAGGAATACAGATATGGTGTCATGTGGACACGTGAGCGCAAGGACTCAAATATGTCCCTGTGACTGCAGCACTGTTTTTGTGACCTGTGCACCAGACGTTGTGAATGCTGCAAGAGGCTTGGCAGTAAAAAGCACAGTGAATCTTCTGCTGACAAACAACGTCCTGAGATAAAGCAGGGGCTGTACCTGGCTCGTGGAACACATCCATGACTCTAGTGACGAAATACGCAGGGACCCAGCCCTGCATATACCACGTTCCTCCACCCTTAAGAAAGATGGTGCAACCCTCACAGCACCTAAGGGAGGAAGCACCAAGCAGCCACGAGAGCAGACCAGAACAAAACAGTCGACGAACACAAAAAATGATCCCAGTGAAAAAAGCATGGCAGGTCTCCACAGGGAAATTGCAATTACCTACCATAGGCAGCTACAGGGAAGGCATGGTGTAGGCAATTCTGTGGCCAGAGTTTCCAAAAAGTTACAACCCTGTCGGGCGATGGAGTGGGACATATGAGACGACTTGCCAAAGATCAGTAAAGAATTTATTAACTGTATCACGAGTGTTTAGTAAACGTGCAATTAATCTGAGTGATACTTTCGTGTTAAATAAGTATAAACTAAGAATACGGTATTATCATTCAGAGTATTATCCAACCCCTGATAAACGTTACACATAGGGGGTAGCACATAAAAACAACGCTATATTTTGATTTTGTACTGAAATTTCGTTGTGATTCTCTATAAACAGTCGCCCATCCCAAAGTTTAGGGTACTGACTCCAGGTAAGGGAAAGAATCAGTACCTTTAGACCAACACAACAATCAAGTCTTAGACGAATGATCAAAAGCCAATCACTTAGATCACTGCGCCACTGGGGCAGCTAATAAAAGTTGTGGAACTCTCAACAGAGAATGCAATTTATTTAATCGGCAAGAAAGTGGATGCTGAAATCAGACGAGATCTATTCCTCATTCTAAAAATATTTCAATTAAAGCGAAATAACGCCACAAATATCCATATGACCTAGTCTGATGCTTCAACACGTCTTCCACCAATATAGCATAACTTCTATTATTCAAGGAAAAATTCATTGCACCAGAAAATTGCCCATTTCCTTTCAATAACATAAAATAAGTAATCGATGCCAAATTTGGTTGCGTTAGTATATGGAAATTTCAAAAATTAAGGACAAAACATAAAAAACTGAGAAATTTGTTGTCTTCAATCAGTTTTAAAGGAGCTGAGGACAAAGCATGAAAACTGAGGACTGCCCCAGAAAATGATGTCTGGTCACCTTAGTTTAATTATTAAAAGCGTAATGGGAGATCTGTATTATTGTGCCGCTGGATGTTAATGGTGGTGGTGGAGGAGGTTATCGTGGAGACCGAAGTAAAAAAGAAGGGGCGTCATTTTTCAATTCTCGCCTTGGGGGGCAAAACACCTAGCAATGCCCTGTATATCAGTTTCTGTCTGTCAAGCTGAGTTTTCTTGGGACACATAATCTTTAATCTATCAAAACCCTTGGCAACACAACACTTTGGTCATTGTAATGGGGCTTAACTAAAATTTATACTTATGGGAACTGTTAAAACAGTCGCTAAATGTACTGGTAATTCTCATACATGAGCCTCAGTTCGGAACTCCATTTTTAGCATCAGTCATGCTCGAGCACTTTGCACAAACAAAAATTTTGCAATATCCCAGTTCCCCCTCTGTTATAATGCCTGCTTGTTACAGTGAATAACTACTGGTATCAGTGACTCTTAAAAATGAGAGTGAGTGAAATGAATCCAAAGACAAAGAAGACTGCTATTTTATGGAAAAGTTATCGTTTTTAAGATTTAATTACTGCGTTTACAGAAGAATTAAAATTATTGACTGAACTAGAAAATGAAGAAAGAAATATGGATAAACTCATTTGTACGGGAAATATTCTGGTCACAGGTCAGAAACGGCACTGACAAACTTAAAAGATTATCCATTAATGCTGAAGACTTTTTCAGAAAAATAAGCTAGTGGGTGCATGACACAAATTTAGAAAAAAATTACCAGTACTTAAAACATATCTTCACTGTGCAGGTTTATGTATTCTTTTGAATGACATGTGATTCCTTTACTTCAAGTTAACAAATCCGTCAAGAAAGATAGGAGAGTATTTTTGCTAGAAAAAACAGATTAACAGTTGTCAGCGTCCCAGACAATGAATGGTCATGAACAACAGCGTATACACCGGGAGGGAGGGGGGAGAGGCAGCCCCACCACTTCAAACACTGAGGGGAGGGGGGGCAGACACTGTTTCTGCCACCCCCTCCAAATCACTTTAATTTGTTCTATATACAGAGCCAGTGAATAAACTATGCTGCCGTGAACAAACATGGATCAGTATTTTTGTTGGCAACGATTTTTGCTTTTGAGTGAAGCATCTTATAACACATACGATATTCTGTCTTCTCCCTTCGTATCATTTTTCAGCCTATGACTCCTAATGTGTGACAGCCTCTGTATGCACATGTAACAAATTCTGCACAGCACTTTCGAACAGTATTTGAGACTGATCAGGCCCTCAGGCCCTATGTCATATAGGCGAGCTACAGAGTGGTCTGCTCGCCGAATTTGGGGGAGGAGCACCACACTCAAAGCAGAAATCTTGACATCTAACATTCTGCGTGGTGTCTGTTTGTTCTAAGTCGTGTCTCCCTACCACTTCCGCGCAACGATGCTCTGAGCGTTTTTTTTTTTTTTTTTTTTTTTTTTTTTTTTTTTTTTTTTTTTTTTTAGGGAATTGACTAGTTTGAACCTGGGACCTGTTGCTGGTAAGGAGACGCCAGACCACACATGACATGTAGAGTTCAGAAGAGTTCAGTGAGACTAGAGATGATATAATCAAATACTTAGTGATTTCAGCGTCAGATCCACTGCACTCCCTGTAAAAGTATCTTAATACTAACTAAATTTAGTGGAAGGGGTTCAAGGCTTTCCTATTTTTAGTCAGCTGGTAAAATAACGTCGAAAAAGCAGTTAAGTTTACCATTGGAATTTTTATTCTACTTACAAAACATTGTTTATAAATTGCGCTATTGATGAAAGGAAATATTTTAATACAGGATGATAAAAACCAACTGCAGTCAACAAAAAAGTGAACGAATATTCCCTGAATGGGTTTCCAGGTACTATAATGGATCGAAGGATGAGCTATGCCATATCACATCTATAATCTAGGTTTAAATTAAGTTTCATAAAAGAGAAAGCTATCAAAAATGGTCTACAGTGACCCTCAATTATCTTTAATCACTTATTTAACTTGTCGTAAATTACAGTGGCTGATGTGGCTTCTCAATAATTATATAACAGAAAAATCATCGCGTTTCAGATTGTAATTTCAAGTAGCAAATGTGAATACCATGAGCTTTAATTGACGATCGACAGTAGTATTACACAAAAAGGGAATGTAACAGATGAGACTTCTGCAGTTCTGAATGAAGCCTTATGCCCTCTTATGCGGCATCGCGTGTGTTCATTACCTTGTCAGTGGTGAGTCAGGGTCGGCGGGCGGTGCAGCTCCACACACCTCGCCGTCTTGGCAGCCACTCTCGCGAATTTCTCTTTACTACAAATTTGCTTCTCTTCTGAGGACAACAGTTGTGGACATACATGCAACATATTTCCCAGACCCACTATAGTAAATAAAAAACTCAGCCGACATGGCCAAAATTATAAATGAGTATGCTTGATGTATCAAGCTGAAAACAAATGACAAAGGACCACTGTTGCTGTATACTTCTCATTCCATGTTACTGAGTAGCTTGCTAATATTATTGTGCTGCCGACATCGTGGGGAACTCCCTTATGACATGGCATACCTCACATTTGGTTTCTACAAGTTGTGGATCTATTTGTGGCCACCATGCTACCAATCAGGGTGATTTGATTTCTCTGAAACTCATAGGATATTGTTAGTCTCAAAAACCTGCTAGTTCCAGCTACAGATCCAATGCACACGAAATTTGTGAAGCCTACAAGTTAATAAAGAAGGTGTAAGTTGGTTGCATCTAGGTTCTGGTATCAGTATGATCTAATTGCACAGCAAACATATCACTATTGGTCATGATAAATTGTGCACTCGCTGAAGAGCATTGTAACTTCGTGGCGATCTATGATCCCTTTAACACTTCAAGTGTATGACTATGGAACTTGATGCTCCCAGAATTGGCAGGGCCTCATGCTCCTGTCTAAAACAACTCCCAGTGACCCTGCACTCTGGCCACCTTAGCGTCCTAAGCACATAACAGTAGTGGGGCATTGAGAGCATCAGCACATTTTGTTAGGGAGAGTTGCCTACATCAGCTGCAAGCATATGTTCAGGGGCAAATCTATTATTCTATTCCATATCAGCCCTTAACGTATTGCTCTACTTTAGTTGACACATCCATAACCTATTGTTCTAGGCCACTTGATATCAAACTGATATCAAACTAATTAAATTGTGATAGCTGATTTATTTATGATGCCTGTTGCTCTGCTAAGTGGTTTGTGAGCACTGGGAACAATCTGTCCTTCCGAGAAAGGCTCCCTACCTGTCCCCATCGTTGACACAAGCACACTTTCGATATCAAATTAACTGACTAATTACTTAAATTGATCAAATAATTGAAACCTCCCTTCCCACCCACCCCCATTCTCCCCTCCCCTCCTCCACCTGTAAATTGGCGGGAAAAGGAATCAGTTGATTGGCTATTTGATGAGAAATCGATTGCAGTATATAGAACACTGTTTATGCAATTTCTGGGAGGCAAATCAATGTATGGAATATTATTTATTTAAACAATTTATTGTATAAAAGACAGTGTTTGGAGTATAGTTTATATATTTACTTTAAAAAAATTGTTGGGAAATTTACAGCAGTGTCTAGAATACTGTTTATTTAAACACTTGGAGTGTGACAAGGCTGTAAGTAGCATTTAAACAACTGAGGCAGTTTTTAATCCAGTCATACAAGGAATAACATCTGCATAACTCTCAGGATATAATTACACTGTTAATGATCGTGAAAACACGTGCCATCCTCTGCCCATTGGGCTGACATCCACCAGTTGCCTCATGTTATTCCACAAGCACAGGCCCAGTGACTGCTATCAGCTGCCACACAGCCAGCTGACTCATGCAACCCACAGACCATATGTCATGTTAATACTCTGAACAAAAGCTTCAGGTGGTGGCATCCTTTGATATGTGTTACATGAGAAATTCCTGTTGAAACACATGTACTTAAGTGGCCATGTCCTGTCATGTGCAACTTCCGGGTATGGGCATGCAATGGGAATCCATTGGAAACAAAGCAGGATTTGCATGGTTATCAACTCACTCTGTCAGACTGACTGACCAATTAATGAAATCGATTTCCTCTATGTGGGATACTCTTTCCTTGCTTCCTATGGTGGATACTAGGATTGGAATATTTGGTGTGATTTGATCCTGCATCCACATGGTTTCCAAACCTACTGGATTTTTTCCCCTTAGCTCCTATCAGTGGATACTGGCACAGTTAGGCCATTTGGTAGGAAGTCCATTATGTTGGAGGTAGCTGAAAATTGCAGATTTCAGCTCGGTTGCATTCTATGTCCTTAAACAATCTGCAGAGGGGTTGGACTGGTGTGTGTGTTTGCAATACCACTATCAGAAACAATAAATTGCTCAATCGGGAATCTAATGTTGCGATGGGGTTTTTAAAGCACTATATAACCTCTAAGTTGCTTCTCTCAGCTACATCAAAATGAAGATTGAGCATAAGGAGGAGGAGGAAGGGTCTACCATGTGATGGGATAGTAACAACAATGAATACCGCTGCCACCTCTCAGCTCCACAATAGAGGCCACTGTACTGTATCGAGAAGTAGTGAACTCCACACACTTAAATTTCGTTCCATTCCATAGTAGTAGTTGCCATGGCTAGATGTCAGAGATAGGTGAAATATTCATGTCTCACGCATGCGCATCTCCCAAAGTCCACACACAGTGCCCCAAACCAAAGAGTCATGGAGTACTAGTTGACACAGTGTATACATGTCTCAGTGATTGCACCAGGTCAGCAGCCAGACTCAGCCCACCGAAGAGGACCACCCAGCTGTGGAGGGAGTCTGGGGATGCTTCGAGTGGTAGGAATTCAGATGTTATCAATATGCCTAGAACCAATATTTGACAGTGGTCGGCATTGAATCTTCTCAAATATACACATAAAAGTCAGAGAATACTCACAACACGTGCGATCGCGTAGCCCACCCAGCACATAGTGAGTATTAGTTCGATGTTAAGCTATGCAGAGGGCGCTGCCACCGGGGCTTTCCCCTGAAGCTGAGAACAACCACCGACTAGCTGGCAGGCCAGATCTTTTCTTCATAGGCGCTGCTCGTGAGAGCGGAAATGCCCACTTCCTCCAGCCAGAGGCTACTTCCACCACATGCCAAACGTTGTCGTCCTATGAAACCAGCCACATATTTATCACTGCAATCACTGTAAAATCTGCAGAGCAAGAAATAACTTCTTTTCCCAACTTATTTTATTATTAAGTAACCTACAATAAACCACCAACAGTAACACACTTCTCAAAACCAAAAAACAATAAGGATTCCTTCTGCAGATAAAAAAACTACTAATTCCTATCATCAGAGTTCTCTTCGACTCTATACTTACACAATTGTTCCACGTCGAAGTCGGCTGTTAGCAGCTGCTTGGTAGCCTAACTGACTTAAGCGACATATCACAATCGTAGTCTAAGAGAGGATGGTCGCGGTGGCACACCGCTGGACCGGCCGATCTTCTCCGCTCTCGGCGAGTCGAGAACTACCTGCTGAACGGCCGTTCGTCGGCTTATCTAGCCCTGGGTGGAAGGATATTTCTGGGACTATTTGCACACACATGATCGCCAGAAATAGTTCGTTGATCATTGCGCCCTCTTCCTCTCCTGCTGGTTGATGCCCTCTGATATACAATGGCCGCACCTACATGTTTGTTGTCAACTGTGGTACTTGCATGTAAACACACTTGTGTCAACCAGACTTCGCAGCGGAGTCGGCAACCCGCATTGCTGGTCTGTCTGCAGTGTTGCCGCTGCAGTAGGCAGCTGTGGTGACTGCAGCAATTACAATTAACTATTACGATTGCAGATCCAATCGAAGAGCATTCGACAATGAGTGAAGTAATGAAAATACCTCCTCCTGACGGCTTTGACTCTGGAAGTATCAAACCTATAGCCTTCTTATGACTGGACATAATTTTCCATGTAAAATTATTCCCCCCTCTCTCCCCGTAAGGCTATCGGTGCACTGAAATCGCAATCTCCGAAGTCAAATCCATATCCCTGTTATAGCCTAACATAGTCATTTTCTTTGAACATGTCGGAACAATGACAACAGTAACTTTACACACCAACATAAACTTTATAAGGCTGCTGATAACAGCGAATCTAACACACATCGCCTACTAAGTATAATATTTCGCCAATAATTGAATACTGGTGGCACCAAGCAGTACTGAGCGAAAATCTGCGATGGATGGACATGCCTCATTTATTTTTCGTGCTAGTGGCCACAGTGTGTCTTAGGAAAAGAGACATAATCGTATTACAAGCGACCACCTGTTACTAACACGATAGCAAAGACCATGTTACTGTCACGCTGCTTAAAAATCAGCCCTGGTTCCATAGTCACACACAAGTATCACTGACGATATCCATGTTAAAAACTATACATGCCTTATAAATCGAAGTTTGGTATTGCTTCCGAGTGAAGTGGTCTTCCACACAAGTATCAGGACATTTTATGTACATGGTGATCGCGAGCTGTGTATTAAGAGACCGAAAGTGCGGATGCACGTCGCCAGCAGTGTAAACTGGTAATAATATCACCGAATTTAGAAAGTGATTCGGTTAAGGAACGTGGTATTAAACCGATATTTGCAACTCCCTCATGCTGCTGGTGGATGCTTGTCACACTAACAAACAGTATTTGTAACACATTCTATCTCAATACCATGTAGACTATCTGAGAGAGGTTCTGCAATATATCCACAGGTTAATAGGCAAGGGACGTTGATGGTTGATCGAGAATGAATACTTACAGCAGGTGGTGTGTTATGTCAGGAATCACTTAAAAGTGGAACACTAGATTGAAGTCGTAAGAAACGTACAAAATCCTTTGACCAATACCCTGCCTTTTCAGATCTGTAGTATTACGCTTTCTGGTAGAAATTCGGTCATGATTTGGAATCATGTCTCTCCACTCAACCAGCTACTTGTGTTGTATACTATGGAGATGTCTTTTAATGGTTACATCTACTGATGAATTATATTCGTGGCACTATCATATCTCGAAATGAGTGACCTTATTCGAACCTATCTTCTAAGGACCTCATTCAGCAAAGTTCCAGCATGGTTTTAGACAGTCCCTCTGTCTCTTCTAACTGTTCCTCAGTCTCTTTGTCCATGTGATAGTCCCAATGTAGGTCGGAACTGAGCGGAAGTCAGAGAGCTCTATATCTACCACCTTTTGCATCCTGTGTAGGTACAGGATGAGTTGAGTTAATGTGACAGGACTGTGTTTTGACCACTCAATGGAAATGGGAACATATCGTATCTCATCCAACAATGTACACTGTGTGAGGCCAGCGCCAAACGAAGCTTTCTCCTGCAACATGAGGTAGAAAAGACAGTATGAGCAGGTGCAGTAATGTTTCTTATGGAATAAGTCGAGGATTTTGCTACTGCATTGCAGTGTGTTTCCAAACTGCATACAGGTACTGCAGTCTGAAGGAGATCTGCGTCCCTCAGAATGTATTCATGTCTGTCACCCAAACATTCACCCCATCCTCGATATTTTGTACCATCAAGCAGTGAAAAACCACGAACTATAAAAACTCCTCTAATCCTGGAGAGAGCTCGATAAGATATTCCCGCATCCCTCTCTTCCGATACATTGAAAACAAATACTGTCTGCATGTTTACATCGAGCATATGTGGTGATCCTATTAAATATACAGGAAATTGTGCACTGGAGCAGGTGATCAAAGTCGCTTGCACAGACCAGTGTAAACTTTCGTCGCCTGCATTATAGAAGGGCTAGTGTGATGCATTTTTTTCTGCTGTAACACATCCAAGCAGCTTATAAGTACAGGTTTGTACACCACCATACATTTTGTTTTTCCATAACGAGTTTGAGGTCTGTGTCATGTGCTAAACCAGGGTTAACACATCTCGATTCATTGTCTCTCACAGAAAGCTGGATGTCGCAAGGCATAATCTATATTGCTCCTACAACACACAGGATGTTTGAAATAAAAGACAGAGGCAGTGTTTCTTATTGACAGACATGTGGAGGACTTCGCAACATATGGAAACTGGAAAAGTTTGCGGCATTGTTGAGTGTATCCAAACATCTAACCAAAGGTGACTGATGACCACTACATTTAAACACATGTTTCACCAGAGACATGATAGCAGACGCCTTGGTGTTTCATTTTCAAAGAGACCCTCAGCATTAACTCTTGATATTGTAGCCATGCACATGATCACCATTTTGGTGCTGGCCATCCCTGGAAGGTGTTGCTCCCTTGAAGACTCTCTCCATCTACAACAAGTGGTGTCAGTCAATCATTATGTGGCAATCAACAGCATACCAGTGGGTGGATGGGATAGAGAAGACTCCGTCAATATGTGACAATGTACTACACTCCTGGAAATTGAAATAAGAACACTGTGAATTCATTGTCCCAGGAAGGGGAAAATTTATTGACACATTCCTGGGGTCAGATACATCACATGATCACACTGACAGAACCACAGGCACATAGACACAGGCAACAGAGCATGCACAATGTCGGCACTAGTACAGTGTATATCCACCTTTCGCAGCAATGCAGGCTGCTATTCTCCCATGGAGACGATCGTAGAGATGCTGGATGTAGTCCTGTGGAACGGCTTGCAATGCCATTTCCACCTGGCGCCTCAGTTGGACCAGCGTTCGTGCTGGACGTGCAGACCGCGTGAGACGACGCTTCATCCAGTCCCAAACATGCTCAATGGGGGACAGATCCGGAGGTCTTGCTGGCCAGAGTAGTTGACTTACACCTTCTAGAGCACGTTGGGTGGCACGGGATACATGCGGACGTGCATTGTCCTGTTGGAACAGCAAGTTCCCTTGCCGGTTTAGGAATGGTAGAACGATGGGTTCGATGACGGTTTGGATGTACCGTGCACTATTCAGTGTACCCTCGACGATCACCAGAGGTGTACGGCCAGTGTAGGAGATCGCTCCCCACACCATGATGCCGGGTGTTGGCCCTGTGTGCCTCGGTCGTATGCATTCCTGATTGTGGCGCTCACCTGCACGGCGCCAAACACGCATACGACCATCATTGGCACCAAGGCAGAAGCGACTCTCATCGCTGAAGACGACACGTCTCCATTCGTCCCTCCATTCACGCCTGTCGCGACACCACTGGAGGCGGGCTGCACGATGTTGGGGCGTGAGCGGAAGACGGCCTAACGGTGTGCGGGACCGTAGCCCAGCTTCATGGAGACGGTTGCGAATGGTCCTCGCCGATACGCCAGGAGCAACAGTGTCCCTAATTTGCTGGGAAGTGGCGGTGCGGTCCCCTACGGCACTGCGTAGGATCCTACGGTCTTGGCGTGCATCCGTGCGTCGCTGCGGTCCGGTCCCAGGTCGACGGGCACGTGCACCTTCCGCCGACCACTGGCGACAACATCGATGTACTGTGGAGACCTCACGCCCCACGTGTTGAGCAATTCGGCGGTACGTCCACCCGGCCTCCCTCATGCCCACTATACGCCCTCGCTCGAAGTCCGTCAACTGCACATATGGTTCACGTCCACGCTGTCGCGGCATGCTACCAGTGTTAAAGACTGCGATGGAGCTCCGTATGCCACGGCAAACTGGCTGACACTGACGGCGGCGGTGCACAAATGCTGCGCAGCTAGCGCCATTCGACGGCCAACACCGCGGTTCCTGGTGTGTCCGCTGTGCCATGCGTGTGATCATTGCTTGTACAGCCCTCTCGCAGTGTCCGGAGCAAGTATGGTGGGTCTGACACACCGGTGTCAGTGTGTTCTTTTTTCCATTTCCAGGAGTGTATAATAAGCACCACAGTTGATAGTGTGATCAATTTTATCAGTTTTTCCATAATTTCAACGCCAACCAATGACAAGACAGCATACTTTACAAAATCTGTATCTTCGCTAAATGGAGATAGATGACTGTGCAGTATGTCCATTCATGGTTAATTGTCAGACATATACAACAAAGTGCTATACCGATGCAGCTAGGTTGTCTACATATTTCTAGCACTTCAATCATGTTGTTGTTGTTGTGGTCTTCAGTCTTAAGACTGGTTTGATGCAACTCTCCACGCTGCTCTATCCTGTGCAAGCTGCTTCATCTCCCAGTACCTACTACAACCTACATCCTTCTGAATCTGCTTGGTGTATTCATCTCTTGGTCTCCCTCTACGATTTTTACCCTCTACGCTGCCCTCCAATACTAAATTGGTGATCCCTTGATGCCTCAGAACATGTCCTACCAACCGATCCCTTCTTCTAGTCAAGTTGTGCCACAAGCTCCTCTTCTCACCAACTCTATTCAATACCTCCTCATTCGTTATGTGATCTACCCATCTAATCTTCAGCATTGTTCTGTAGCACCACATTTCGAAAGCTTCTATTCTCTTCTTGTCCAAACTATTTATCGTCCATGTTTCACTTCCATACATGGCTACACTCCATACAAATACTTTCAGAAAAGACTTCCTGACACTTAAATCTATACTCGATGTTAACAAATTTCTCTTCTTCAGAAACGCTTTCCTTGCCATTGCCAGTCTACATTTTATATCCTGTCTACTTCGACCATCATCAGTTATTTTACTCCCCAAATAGCAAAACTCCTTTACCACTTTAAGTGTCCCATTTCCTAATCTGATTCCCTCAGCATCACCCAACTTAATTCAACTACATTCCATTATCCTCGTTTTGCTTTTGTTGATGTTCATCTCATATCCTCCTTTCAAGAACCTATCCATTCCGTTCAACTGCTCTTCCAAGTCCTTTGCTGTCTCTGACAGAATTACAATGTCACTGGCGAACCTCAAAGGTTTTATTTCTTCTCCATGGATTTTAATACATACTCCGAATTTTTCTTTTGTTTCCTTTACTGCTTGCTCAATATACAGATTGAATAACATCAGGGATAGGCTACAGCCCTGTCTCACTCCCTTCCCAACCACTGCTTCCCTTTCATGTCCCTCGACTCTTATAACTGCCATCTGGTTTCTGTACAAATAGTAAATAGCCTTTCGCTCCCTGTATTTTATCCCTGCCATCTTCAGAATTTGAAAGAGAGTATTCCAGTCAACATTGTCAAAAGCTTTCTCTAAGTCTATAAATGCTAGAAACGTAGGTTTGCCTTTCCCTAATCTAGCTTTTAAGATAAGTCGTAGGGTGAGTATTGCCTCTCGTGTTCCAATATTTCTACGGAATCCAAACTGATCTTCTCCGAGGTCAGCTTCTACTAGTTTTTCCATTCGTCTGTAAAGAATTCGCGTTCGTATTTTGCAGCTGTGACTTATTAAACTGATAGTTCAGTAATTTTCACATCTGTCAACACCTGCTTTCTTTGGGATTGGAATTATTATATTCTTCTTGAAGTCTGAGGGTATTTCGCCTGTCTCATACATCTTGCTCACCAGATGGTAGAGTTTTGTCAGGATTGGCTCTCCCAAGGCCGTCAGTAGTTCCAATGGAATGTGGTCTACTCCGGGGGCCTTTTTTCGATTCAGGTCTTTGAGTGCTCTGTCAAAATCTTCACCCAGTATCGTACCTCCCATTTCATCGTCATCTACATCCTCTTCCATTTCCATAATATTGGAAGTATTGAATAGGATTGGGGAGAAGAGAAGTTTGTGGCACAACTTGACCAGACAAAGGGATCGGTTGGTAGGACATGTTCTGAGGCATCAAGGGATCACCAATTTAGTATTGGAGGGCAGCGTGGAGGGTAAAAACCGTAGAGGGAGACCAAGAGATGACTACACTAAGCAGATTCAGAAGGATGTAGGTTTCAGTAGATACTGGGAGATGAAGAAGCTTGCACAGGATAGAGTAGCATGGAGAGCTGTATCAAACCAGTCTCAGGACTGAAGACCACAACAAAAACAACAGTGTTAATAAAACTACCTTCTACACCTGAGAAAACATCGATCCTTTGTGATACATGCACCATATGGCTTTCCATAGGTATAGAAAGCCAATTGTTTACATCCGTTTATGGTTGCGAAATTATACTGTCCTATAAAATGATCATCAGCAGTGTAAAATGCGTCTTATAAGGAAACAGATAAACACATAGCAGTGGTGTTTGACTTGTGAAATTACATGCCATTGTGCACCAACTCCATAAACAAGACACCTGCAAGCCAATATATACATAGTGTTTTCGGAACCTCGCAAACACCTGTCACATACTTAGAAACACTGCAGTTACGAAACTGAAGACCCGATTTATGTCCAAGATGTGGCAGAGAAATGGAGTACTTCGCATACATCTCCATTCGTCAAGAGGAAGGCGCTGAAATAGGTTTTCCATCAATAGACATGATTGATCACATATGTATTGGACGGCCTCTGCAGACTGTGGTATGGAAACGCTTGCTGTTACCGACTGCAGGTAGATAGCGCTATAAGTCACACAAAGAACATGCAGTTGTTTACGAGTTGATCGCAGATTATACCACACAGCAGATACACCCTAAGAGAGCAATGGAAAAAATGGTTAAATGCGACGTAAATGACCTCTAGCAACATCTCTCTCTCTCTCTCTCTCTCTCTCTCTCTCTCTATATATATATATATATATATATATATATATATATATATATATATATATATATATATGTCTAGAATGCACCATCAGTCTACCATTAAGTCATACCTCGTTACAACTCCCCTCAGCCGATCACTCCATCTATTTTCTATCATGCTTTGAAGCAGATCCACGTCAATTTAGAGGCAGATGGTTCTCTCTTCAAGGAAAGCATAAAAGGCAGCAGAAATCCAATAGAATGTTGTTAAAAAAATTACAGCCACTGTTCTGTAAGACAAAGGATAATTGACATGGTATGGTTGTGATTGGTGGAGAGTACAGTGAAACACATTGTAAATACTGATTGTTAGGGTTTAAAACACCTAAACAGGGTCAAACACGTGATCCATTCCTTCTGTAGCTGTATACTGCAGTCCCCCCCCCCCCTCCCCCCGCCAGCAGTATAACACTTTTCAGCCACGGACAATTTATAAAAAATCTATAAGGTGGTCGCAAATAACTTAGGGGACACACTTGGGCTTGTGATATAAATTTATTCCCCTACATTTGGTGGTCGTTCAAGTTAAACCATCTACATACAATGTCATGATATTTGTGTGGAAGATCATTTCACTCGGAAGTAATATCAAACTTTGATTTATCAAGCATGTATATTTCTTAACATGGGTATCATTAGCGACGCTTGTGTGTGGCTGGAACCGAGACTGCTTTTTATGCAACATGACAGTGACAAGGTCGTTGCGATCGTGTTTCTAGCAGCTGGTTGCTTATAACACCAGTATGTCTCTCTTCATAAGGCACTCTGGTACCACTCGCAAAACAAAACAAATGAAGCATGTTCATCTATCGCGGATTTTCGCTCAGAATTGTTTGGTGCCACCAGCATTTAGTTATTATCAAAGTCTTATACTTAGTAGGGGATGTGTGATAGATTCGCTGTGATCGACAGGCTTATAAAGCGTGTGTTGTTATATCTCCAACATGTGCAAAGAGAATGACTATATCTGGTCTTAAGGGGGGGGGGGGGGGGGGTATGGATTTGACATGGGAGATTGCGATTTCAGTGCACCGGTTGCTTTAAGGATACGGAATACTTATAAATGGTGGAAAAATCGAAATTTTTTATGACTTCATTACTTACTTTACTTTTTCGTGTCCGGAGATTTGTTTCAAGGCCTTTCAGTCCAATGTCGGGCCAAGTCCAATGTTTCTCTCTTCTCAAGCCATAGTTCGTCAGAGTACACCTTGTGGGGCACATGGAACACTGTTGAAGGTGTTCCATATCCTGAACTTCACCACAGTCGCATTTGTTGTCTCCTTCGTCCTTGAAGCCCCATTTCACTAGGTTTGCTTTAACTGGTGCTACGCCTGTTCTGATACGGTTCAGTGTTCTCCAAATCTTCCAGCTTGATGTACTGCCGCTGGGTATTTCTCGTGAGGCAGGGTAGTCCCTCGGAGGCTCGTTCTATTCACTAGTGAGAAATCTCTTACGGGATTTAAGTCTGCTACGTCCACATGAAGAACCATGCAGCTGGTGGCGCTCGTCGAAAATCTGTTTAAATTTTTCTGTAAGTTCGTCTGCAATTCTTCGGGATTCATGATATGAGAATCCAGCTGCTTTGTATATTTTCCCAAGTGGAGTGGGTTTCATGTATCCTGTTGTTATACTGCATGTTTAACTGAGGACTGTAGTGACTTTTTTGGCATGTGTGGATCAGGACATACAGGGCATGCATAATCTGCTGTGGAGAAGCAAAGTGCTTGAGCAGTTGTTCGTAGTACAGTCGGACTAGCTCCCCATTTACTATTCGTCAGTTTTCTTAAAATATTGCTCCTGGCAGCAACTTTTTGGCAGGTTTTTTCACAGTGATATCTGTACATCAGTGATCTATCCAGCACGACACCAAGGTATGTTGGTTTGGCCGTATGGTCCAGTTTGTTGCCATTCCAGGTGGCGTTCAGCTTCCTGTTTGCCTGTTTTGTGCGGAGGTGGAAAGCGCTAACCTGTGTCTTAGATGGATTTGGTTTGAGGGAGTTCTCTTTATAGTATTCAAACATTACATGTAGCGAGCTTTCCAATTTCCCTTCTACTTCCTCGAAGCTATTTCCTTTCACTGTAATGGCCAGATCTTTGGCATACAAGAAATGGGTACTACGTTCCGGTGTTGGTTGATCATTAAATTCTGTAGTCCTTCCTGATTACATTGATATATACATTAAAGGGTTTCAACCAATATTATTTCTAAAAGAACTGTGAAGTTTTTGTTTCCAGCGATTATGCGTATGATATATTGTATATGTTGGTAACAGTGCAGGTTTCTAGTGTCTGTAAATGGTTATCTTTGCTAGTATTTTGTTTCACTGAAGCAGTTTGTTCACATGTTCCTGAATGTTTGTTGCCCAAGTGCTACATATATTTGTAGAAGTACATATCCTTTAGTGTGCAATAATTATGAACTATACCATGGATCAAGAAATTCAATAAAAGGAAATTCCGTGGTAACCAGTTCACATACAAAGCAAGCCACTCTGTTGAAAGGAATCTATGTATCAGTTCTTCAGGAAGGTAATTCCGACATTGCATGCTCCCTGGTGATTCGATTTTCTTATATTAACAATGATGCTGTTTGTAGTAGATTTGTTGTTGATGATGTAGGGCATCTTATCTTCTTTGATAAAGAAAGTGGCGAAATGTAAACAATGTCATGGTGTAGGCTGTCTGGAAATAACTGAAAAACAAAATAGTAGGAAGGGTTTAGTGTCAAAATTAGTTGTTCTGTGTGGATCCTGTAATAATTCTACCTCGAAAACGAATTCTAACATTGTGCATAATTCATATGATGTGAATTTGAAGTTAGTGTATGCAGTCTGTGCAAGAGCAAAAGGAAAAAAAAGGCTGCTCAAACATTTTGTGGTTTGGCGTACCTTCCTCCTCCTCCCAGTAGGTTCAACAAGTACATGAAAATACTTTTAGCTGCCTTGACAGTTGTGTCTAAAGCATCCATGAAACGTGCAGTAGAAGAAACTGTCAATATTAGTGGAACCAGGGACATTACTGTTGCACTTAGTAGGACATGGCATCATCGATTACATTGTTCCTTGAATGGTGTTGTAAGTGCTACTTCTCTGAAGAATGGTATAGTTGTTGATGCTGAGTGCTCATCTAAGTACTGCCACGCCTGCCATGGTAACACTGAAGGATTTATTGAACATCAGTTTTCTAAGAATTATGAGTGTCACAGTGGAGTTATGGAGTGTGATGGAGCTCTAAAAGTATTTCAGACTTTGATGCCTGTTTATAACATTAGATATAAGAAGTACCTAGGCGATGGGGACTTTAAAGCTTTCAATAAAATTAATGATTTCAATGTTTATTGTGATACATTTGTAACAAAACTGGAGTGTTATGGACATGTGCAAAGGAGTGTGGGTGCTAGATTGAGGAAGCTATGAAGAGAAATGAAAGGAAAGTTGCTATGTGTTGGAAAATCTGTTTGGCTGAAACAGATGGACAGAAACTGAAATACACCTTCTTAAGAGCTATTATGGATTGGCCATTAGACGAACTGCACCTCTAAATGATGTTACAGCAATGGGAAAAGCTGTATGGGCCACCTTCATTCATAAGTTGTCCACAGATAACCACCCTGTTCACGGAATTTGCCCTAAAGGAGCAGATTCTTGGTTTGGTTACCAGGCCGGCTGGAGTGATAGGAAGGTTGGAAGTCCTGCGAAATTTAGGCATAAAATGTGGCTCTAATATGGAAGATCAATTGCTTGCATGTAACAGACAATGGGGACATGAAGCTGAAAGATTCACTTTTAAAGTTACCAAAGAAGCAAGAAGTGCTAAAAGAATGCCAAGAGGAAGCTTGAAGATAAAGAAATGCTGCATGATGAAGACTATGCTTCAGGAATGTTCTGAGGCACAGTTTAATTGGACTCATATCTTCATTCTCAATTTTCTGCCAGTTGTTTTTTTTCAGAATTCAGGTAGCTTTCAATAATCCGTAGTTATGTAGTACAGATAAGCTTTATTGCAGAATCAACTAAATTATGGAAAAAATAATATTTTTATTAGGAAAAAAGTTATAAAAATTAAAATGTAAGATTCGATATTTTTGTCCCTGTAATAGACATAATAGGTGGAATTAAATAGGTCTAGTACCTCAGTCATCATGTCATTCATATCTGGTAAAAATTTGGTCTCCTTCAAATGTATAACATTCGATTGAATGGTACCTCAGTTTGAAGAAGCATCTTGGGAAAATATCGCATCAATTTCTTTGTAATTTTTTTAATAACCCTTAGAAGGTTGAAAAATATTCAAAATGCTTATAATTTGGTTAAAAAGTGTGCAGCATTACCTGATATCAACAAAAAATCTGTAAATCATGTACATTATAAACAGTGCCTGAAAGAAATAGGTGTTGATTTTTACATAATATTGAGCCAGAAAAGTATTCTGTATCCTTGAGGGAGATGAATGATTTTGTGTGGAAAAATATGTCCAGTCATACTTCCAGAGCCACAGCTGTCAGGAGGGGGTGTTTCTGATACTTCTCTCATTGTCAAATGTCATCAGATTCCGGCTGCAATCGTAATATTTAATTGTGATTACAGTGGTAAATATGTGGCTGGTTTCCTAGGACGACACCGTCTGACATATGGGGCGCATAGCAAAGGTAGCCTGTGGCTGGGACGAATGGGTATTTCCAGCTTAAGGCTCTCATGAACAGCAACTACAAGGAAAGGTTCCGGCATGTCAACAAGTCGGTTCTTGCCCACAGCTGCAGGATCTAGTCCCAGCGGTGGCGCCCTCTGCATAGTTGAACTGCATCCTAATACTCAGGATGTGTTTGGCAGCCTTTGTGATTGCAAGCGTCACAATTATTCTCCAATTATTATGTGGATATTTGAGAAGATTCAATATCGATCACTGACAAGTGTTGGTGCTGGACATACTGATAAGATTTGAATTCCAGACGCTTCATTCATCCCTGGACTCCCTCCATGGCCGTGTGGTCATCTCATGCATTTGACTCCGGCTGCTGACCTGGTGCAATTGCTGAGACATGCATACACTATAGCAAGAAGCTGTGTTCAACTCTCTGGCCTGGGGCACTGCGTGTACTCATCGGAACATGAGTGCACTGGATGTAAGAATATTTCAGTTATCTCTGACTTCTAGCCATGAGAACTATTACTACGGAATGGAACAAGATTTAAGTGTGTGGTGTTTACTGCTTCTCAATACAGTACAGTGGACTGTACTTTGTGGTGGAAAGGTGGCAGTGGTATTCGTTGTTGTTACTATCCCATCACATAGTAGACCTTTCCTCCTCCTCCTCTCCCTCCGACTCTTACACATTCACCAACCTGATGTAGCTGAGAGAAGCAACTTAGGGGTTATATAGTGCTTTAAAAAGCCCATCGCAACGTCAGATTCCTGACTGAGCAATTTGTTTCTGATCGTGATATAGCGAGCACACGCACCAGTCCAACCCCTTCACAGACACTTTAAGAATACAGAATACAACTGAGCTGAAATTCGAAAATTTCAGCTACCTCCAATGTAATGGACTCTTTACAAAATGACCTAAATGTGTCAGTATTCACCGTTAGGAGGCAAGGGAAAAAATCCAGTAGGGTTGGGAAACCACGTGGTTGCAGGATCGAGTTCCACCAAATATTCCAATCCTAGCATCTACCAATAGGAAGCTAGAAAAACTGCCTTACACAGACTGTATCAATTTAATTAATTGGTCAATCAATCTGACAGAGTGAGGGAATATTTCCAAGGCATCCACAGCTGTGTGTTTACCAGGCAAGCTCTGCTTTCTTTGCTTTACACTCCAATGTTGGGTGCATTCCCGGGAGTGGAACGTGACAGGTCGTGGCCACGTGAGAGAGAGAGAGAGAGAGAGAGAGAGAGAGAGAGAGAGAGAGAGAGAGAGAGAGAGAGAGATGGAGCATTTGTTTTGACAGGGATTTGTCAGGTATCAAATATCAAAGAGATGTCGCCATCTGAAGCTTTTGTTTGATGGATTAGTTCGACAACCAGTCTGTGTGCCACATGAGCTCAGAAGATGGCATGTGATTCAGGATCAAAAGATTTTTAACAGTGTAATTACATATGATGAGTTTGTTGATGGTCTTCCTAGTGCAATTGGAATAAATTGTTAAAATATTCCATAATGCCTTGTCATCCTCCAAATGTTTAAACAAACAATATTCCATACACTGCAGTCAATGTCCCGAAAAATCTTTCAGTGAATAAATAAACTATGTTCCAAACACTGCCTTATATTCCGTGAATTGTTTAAATAAACAATATTCCACACATTGTTTTGTGGACCAGAAGTTGTTAATACAATATTCCAGACACTGCAATCGATTTCTCGAAAAACAGACAATCAACTGACTCTTTTTCCCATCAGTTTCCAGATGGAGAAGGGAAGGGGGTAGTTGGGGGTGGGTGGAAGAGAAGGGGTAAATAAATTGACCAATTTAATTATTTAGTCAATTAATTTGGAATCAAAAGTGTGCTTGTACCGGCGATGAGGAGGGGGGAGTGTTGGAGGTTTCCAGAGAGGTGGGAGTTGGAGATGGAGGTGTAAAGTGGGGTGGAGCTGTGGGGAGAATTTCTCAGAAGGAGAGATTATCCCTGTGTCACAAACCACTTAGCACAACAACAGGTTAAGAGGAGGAGTCATAAATCTGCCAGCTGTCAAATTTTAATTAATTCAAAATCAATTTCATATCAAAAGTGGCCTAGAACAATATGTTAAGGACCTGTCAATCAAAATAGAACAATAGGTTAAGGACTGACAAGGAGCAGAACAGTAGATTTGCCCATGGATGTATGCTTGCAGCTGATGTAGGCAACCTGTGATAACAAAATGTGCTGATGCACTCTTTGTCGCACTACTTATAACACATCTTCTGCGGACATACGTATGTCCTAACGAGCAGCCATACTCATCCGAAACAATATTAGAAGTACGTTCCACTATATACGCAGGTACCAATCTCTCATCCATTTACACTCTCACATAGAACACACGCGTGTGCTGAACCAAAACTTCTGACCAAACCAAAGAGATTTCGACTACAAACACACCAGTCCACAGGAAACAGAACAGCGTTGAGCCCCACAGAGCAGACAGATGGTGAATGAGTCGAGATATTTGCCCACAAAAGAAAACGATGACTTTGGGTAGCTGTCCTGATATATGCAAGAATATATCCCAGGATGGTGTCTGATGCGCAACTGTTGTTCACACAAAACAAACAAAATGAGACCTGTCCAAACTTACAAAACAATAAAAAAACATAATGTACAATCTAACACTGATCCTACTCTACACACAGTCATGCATAAAGAAAATTTCACAAAAATAAGAGCATCTAACCTAATATTAACAAAAAATGAAAAACAACAAATGACAACGTTCCTGTTCAAGAAATGGTCTGGCATGACTCACATGTTGGAGTCCAATGGACTACTTTGTCCATAACTGCTCCAGCTCCAATGAGTTTTCATGAGGAATCTTCTGCACATAAAATGGCCCATTGTTAATTGAGAAAAACGTATAGCACTTTTGCTTTGGTTTATTTGGCAGGCGAAAGGGCTTGATGAGTACCTTGTTCCTAATACGAAATTCCTACTCTCTCGGCTTTTTATCAGTATGTGGCTTTCTGATCTTCGCTGTTGCCTGAATCTGTTTATGTGCGAGTTCAACAACACTTTGATGCTTCACGCGAGACCTGAGCGAGAAGTGATCAATTTTCTGATGAGGCCACAGGTTTTCCGTTGCACAGAACTGTTACTGGTGCCACTTGCATATCTCTGTGCAGTGTTTCATTCAGCACATCCTGGAAATCTTCCAAGAAGATATTCCAGGTGGTGCGTTACCTTCTGCAGTATATTCTGTAGAGGTTCCCCAACTCTTTCATTACCTCCTCCACCAGAATGGACCTCAGGTGGTGGGAGGGAATAAAAACTGACGACATTTTATGTGTCCTCGTCGTATATTTCCCCAACGACGCCTGGGATTGCGCACCGTTATCGGAGATCATTTTATCGACATGTCCCATTCGTGGAAGGAAATCTTTTCGGAATTCCCTTGAAACAACCAGCGCTGTAGCCCCGTTCAGTAGCGCTAAAGTGACAAATTTTGACAACAATTCAACGAATACTAACGTAAATTCCTTTATGACAGACATAGAATTATCTGATCCCAGCCTCTCTCTGGTGTTTCCACTTCTGCTTTATCTTGACTATTCCTGGGTCCTTATCCTGCTAGTTTCTTACAAGCTGACAAGTACTGAACTGTATGAAAACAAGTAAATTAGTTACAGACTACGGCATGCACACACTTTATTCAACATGTAAATGGCACCACAGATATTCGGATTTAGGTTATGACATGTTTGATGTACGTGCTATTATTTGAGGTGATGTGGTGCAGACAAATAACGAAATTCTGCATGAACCACTGAAGTGTTGGAACATTGAGGCTGGCGATGACCTATGAACCACGTCTTGTCGAAATCACGGTCACTTAGGTTAATGAGGGTGAAATCATATTCCAAAACCTTGACTTATCATTCGATAATCACCGTGCCATCAAGAAATATCGCACCGATTGAGGGTGAAGAGACTACTCGATCGCGAAATGCGGATTCTCAGTCCCCCAAATGCTCCAATTTACTTATTGACGAACCCATGCAAATGAAAGTGGGCTTCGTCGCTAAATCAACCAACAATGGGCATATCAATTCCCATTATGCCCCATGGCAAACCATAAAGTTTGAACGTCCTAACGCAAACCGTTCAGAAGTTATGACGATTTTATTTCACATAGTTCAATAATTGTCACTCTGTATAGTAACTGTTACATCTTCTTGTAATGCAACCTTTGTCATATACACTCCTGGAAATGGAAAAAAGAACACATTGACACCGGTGTGTCAGACCCACCATACTTGCTCCGGACATCATGGTGTGGGGAGCGATCTCCTACACTGGCCGTACACCTCTGGTGATCGTCGAGGGGACACTGAATAGTGCACGGCACATCCAAACCGTCATCGAACCCATCGTTCTACCATTCCTAGACCGGCAAGGGAACTTGCTGTTCCAACAGGACAATGCACGTCCGCATGTATCCCGTGCCACCCAACGTGCTCCAGAAGGTGTAAGTCAACTACCCTGGCCAGCAAGATCTCTGGATCTGTCCCCCATTGAGCATGTTTGGGACTGGATGAAGCGTCGTCTCACGGGGTCTGCACGTCCAGCACGAACGCTGGTCCAACTGAGGCGCCAGGTGGAAATGGCATGGCAAGCCGTTCCACAGGACTACATCCAGCATCTCTACAATCGTCTCCGTGGGAGAATAGCAGCCTGCATTGCTGCGAAAGGTGGATATACACTGTACTAGTGCCGACATTGTGCATGCTCTGTTGCCTGTGTCTATGTGCCTGTGGTTCTGTCAGTGTGATCATGTGATGTATCTGACCCCAGGAATGTGTCAATAAAGTTTCCCCTTCCTGGGACAATGAATTCACGGTTTTCTTATTTCAATTTCCAGCAGTGTAGTAGAAGCAGAAAACTCAATGTTTCAATGTACTCGTATATTAATCGCTATTACAATTTGATGACGCCAAGAACTCCTCGCATTTGTGGCTTTGTCATCGAGGAAGGGTACTTCGCTGTGGCCTCTTATTTTTTCTGTATTCCGTGATATTCCCTCTCCCATAAACACATGTCTAAGGAAGTCTACTTTTGTTAATCCGAAACATGACTTTTAAATGTCTACTGTAACAATGTGTGCCTTGAAGGTGTTTAATAAATCTTGTAGGACCACACTATGTTTCTGCCATGATTTTTCTGCTATTAACAAATCAGGAACATATGGGGGGACCCTCTCCTTGAGGAAATAACTGATGATAGCACATACTCCTCTGATAAAGGTGTCAGACGAGATATTCAGACCAAACGACAACCTTCTGAAAAGTTACTGCACGGATCGATCAACGAGAAACTGACACACCACCGAAGTTCAGGAGCAGTTCCTCCAGTGTCTCTGGTCTATCAGTCTCTATATCGATTGTCGTGTTGATTTTCCATGAGGCTAAAACAGGGAAAATTTATCCCCTTTCTTCCCCACTGCCTTGATGGAGCTGTTGCAAGTAGATCCTGCTGGTTGTATCATCTCGTCTTTCAGCATCTTTGATATATCAGACACAACCATCTCCTGATACGCATGCAGAATGACATAAGGTGGAACGAAAAACTTTGTGTGTGGTTTGACGCTGAAGTAGTATTCAAAATTTTTGGTTGTACCTGGCTTTGGCACAAACATTTCAGTGTTTGTTCCATAACCACAACGTTGTGGACTGAGACTACTTTCTTCTTGATGAGCTGTTCAGTATCTCATTCTATGCAGACCTTTTCCACCTCATGAACTTTTTCAGGTTGGATGACAACTCTATCATATCTATTGTCGTCCATTTGTGTGATGCATCGTTTAAAACTATCAGCTGTTAGCTGAGCTGGAGTAGCTTGTTTGTAAAAATTTGTAGCCGCCTTGATTGCCTTATTTAGGGTACCTGAGGCCCTTCCCAGATCAAGAAATGCTTGGTGCTCCCTCAAATAATTCGTCCCTATTGCTACTTAGATCGAGAGATTGGGAACCCCTAAGAAATTTATCTCCAGACTGTGTCCATGACACTTAAATTCGTGCCTGGTCTGTAGGCTCACGTAAGTCCCTCTACTTGCCATTGCACCTTTTATTTTAGTTGTTTTCATTGCGAGAGTCGGGCAGTTCGTGTACGCAGCACATCGAGGAAACGCCAGTTCTGAGATGGCGGTAATATTGCTCCCGCTATCAACAGTACCATACAGCTCGACATTTCCTATTGTAACCGTAATTACTGGGTGCAAGTCCTCCCTGCTGACCAACTCTTTTTCTTCCATAACAATTTCTTGTATATCTTCATAACTGCTTACATTTATCCAGTTCTGGCCGTATTTCGATGTGGAGTTATTCTGAACTGCCTCCTCATGTTTCTGGCGTCGGCTGTGGTTGTCATTTCGCTATTGTTGCCCATTAGACGGGTTTGGGCCTTTAATTTGTTTTGTGTCGCCGTTGTTATTATTATGGTTCTTACTACACCACCAGTTGTCTCCCTGCTGGCTATGCATATGTTTGCGCCAGTTTCTGTCAAAGCTATGGGCCTTCTCATCTCTGGTCCCCACAATTCTTGCAGTTTAGCCATGCTAATGTTTCCTGTCACACACCTTGTGGTTTGTTTCAATCAGTGCTTATTTCGTGATTCTTACGAGGTTGCTGATCATTTCCTTAGTTTGCCTTCTTATTTCTTTTGCATTTTGTTTGTCAAACACAAGTACCATCTCAAACAGCAAACACTTGAACGATTCAAAGTTGTCACCGCATCTTCTAACCAGTGCTTGCTAGTAATAAGTGGAGAGTTTGGTGAAAAAGTACTGGAGCATCTTTGACGCTCTACATGTGAAGTCTCAGTACCAATTTTTTCTAATCAATGTGTCTAACATTTTGAGAGGGCTTTCTGTCCAACTGTCTCTAGATCTGGCTACATCATTGTGTCTTGCTTAATGCGATCTTGCATCTCTCTCGACCAATATGCGGAGAGAAATGCGTCTCTAAATGCGTCGAAGGAACTGCAACTCTGTTATTTTTTACGAAACGGCACCATCCATGTGCTAATTCATGTCTACAGCGACCATCGTATGGTTGGTTGGTTGGTTGGTTGCTTGGGGAAGGAGACCAGACAGCGTGGTCATCGGTCTCATCGGATTAGGGAAGGATGGGGAAGGAAGTCGGCCGTGCCCTTTCAGAGGAACCATCCCGGCATTTGCCTGGAGTGATTTAGGGAAATCACGGAAAACCTAAATCAGGATGGCCGGACGCGGGATTGAACCTTCGTCCTCCTGAATGCGAGTCCAGTGACCATCGTATGGAGCCGAATTACCGCTAAGAGTGTCCGGAATGCTTCTCGCTTCTGTCCAGAGTGGATCTCCGAGTGTACATTGATTGCGTCTCTGTTGGAATTGTGCGGCCGACACTTAAACCAGAACCTGTCGGTAAAGATTGACCCAACGGTGACCCACATAACCGTATATGCTCCTATACATTTTCCATAGCAGTGCCTGTTTTGAACGCTTCTCAAGGTGAGACACTCGATAATCTATTTTTGTGTCTTTACTCGAGATGTGTTCGACCACAATATTGCCTACTCTTAGTCGACTGGTGAAGATCTTTGTGTTCGATTTGTTCTTTGATTCGTGTGCTTAACACTCCCAGCTGCAGTGATAGCTATCTTCCTGGCTCCCGCTACTTCTAATTTAGATAAATGCGCATCTCTTTCTGCACTAGTTGCAGTTTGTTTTGCTTCCGCACACGTTTTTGCTATTTTCAACATTTTTTTCCTGGGTTCGCTAGTTTCCGTGGAAATTCACTTCATAAGTTCTTTGAAATTTTCAACTCATGCCTTTTTAGCCTCCTACTATCTTTTAAAATTCTACTTCCTCTCTTTTTCCTTCCACCTCTCTAAGAAAATCTAAAATAGGATCCTCTGGTAGTTCATATCCTATACTGGTAACAGGGAATGCAACTTTGAATTCTTGCATGCTATTATGCTGGCACCGACTGACTCACTTATTGTCTGTAACTGGTTCTGGATTTTTACAATCGCTTCATAAGGTTCCCTTCACTGTCTGTCAATGGAATCCATATCATTCTCAATAGGTTGTGTTCCCTGTTCATGACCACTCTCTAAATGGTGAAAAACACTTGCATCTGGACCTGTCTGCTGCATGTTCTTGAACACCACCTCGTCCCCCGAAAAGTCGCCGTCCTCGCCGTCAAATTGCTCCAGCATGTACCTAGAATTAGAACGATTTTCCTCTCTTAACAACCTCATCTTACTCCTTGTCAGCATTCAGAACTGAAAGACAATACAACAACGAAATTAACCGAAGCAAGAACAGAGCTAATAATCTACCACTCTTTTCTGTAGACAATAATCAAAGAAACTTTTACCTCCAAAAACAACACATACCAAAAGAAATCTTATACAAATTAACGGCACGGCTCCCAACACTGATTTATGATGATCATGATGAATATGGTGCAGAAACCACAGAACCTTGAGGCACCATGAAAGGTATAGATGTAGGTATAGATGTAAATTGCTAAATAAAATATAAAGAAAACAATAAAATTAGCACATAGGCAGCACCAACCTAAATTCTACCATGGATCTAAAAAAAAACATCAAGTAATTGATGGGGTAGAGAAGAAGAAATTAAATTGTAACAGTCTGACCCATTGGGTATGAAACATAAGGCAAGGGTCGCCAATATGGAAACTAACCACGTGTTTGCTATCTTCGTACTCTTATCAGATATGCAAGTTAGGGGGCAGAATCACAATGTTATGCAAATGACACCCAAGTAGTTTTATATTGTATGTACACAAGATACAAAACACAGTCTTATAATGGCCCTGATATAAAGGCTACATGGGGTGGTTAGCCTCTCATATAATTTATTCATTAAATTAATTGATCAAAGTTCCCCTCCAAAAATTATTATGGGAAGGGATTCTGATGAGTTCATCACCATAAATGATGACAGCCAAAACCGTTGCAGGATAAAGATTTATTAAAATTCTTGACCAAGGTTTCGGTATATATAAATACACCTTCATCAGAAGTAAAATATCCAGAACAAGAAGACACTTTCATCAGCAAAAATTTAGCATCAGAAATGAGAAAGAAAAAACACTATAGCTTAAGTAACCATAAAATTACCAGAGTATTACAGGCACAAATGCTTTAGTCACTTACTAAAATTACATCCTGCAATGAACATTAATAAAACAATTGTGCCAAAGGCGTCGTCAGTAGTTAAGACATCATCTCCATTTATACAACATGATTATGGACACATGGTCGATTCGAACACAGTTTAGCATCAGTACTTCGCCTACGAACTATAGTGACGAGAGTGTGAAAGTCAGATAGTTTCGCCAAGAGAGGGCACTTGTGGTATGTGCCGGACACTTGCGCACATTAAAATCCATGTATACTTACACATGCGCAACAAAATTATTAAAAGTTGTGCTAATTAAAACCTTCTGTCATAATAAATAAAACATATCAGAACCATTTAAAAATATCTATGTAAAATACAAAATATGAAACCAATTTGCCTGTGTCCTAGTGTCAAGCAGATGAAGCTTGAGCTATGGAACACATCTAACGAGAGACGGCACTAATGTTATGCGCGAGAAACTCGCGTAACGTAAACGGTAAAATACATATTAGCGAAAACAACCAAAATGTTAAAATAAAATGAAACCATCTGTCGTTGTGAATAAAAACATAACAGCCAATTAACCACACATACACATCGAAATCACAAACAGCAAACATCAAAAATACGTAAAATCCCAACAAGACAGGAAATGCGCATTTCACGGGCATCAAGAAGCAAAAAAACCAACTTCTAGTCAGCCAGACTATATTACATTAAAGCAAGGAGGGGCTATAAACTCTCTAATAAATTTTTGTTTCTAAGATGCACCTGTTCATTAAGAACAAAACCATATTTTTGAGACAGATGTTAGAAAATCTCTAATCCTTCGAGCAGGTCCAGTTTGTAACCCTTACTCGCTTCATGAAGCAATTCTACGTCATCCAGTTCACGTGGCGTATGCTGTAAGAGCCATAGATGTTCGGCAAACGTGGAATTAGGCCTATGTACGTTTGCCCCATTTTTACTTAGCATGTGTTCTTTATACCTTACTTTAATGGGTCTACATGTCTGTCCACTGTAATAGTTTGAGCAGTCGTTACAAGTAATTTTGTAAACTCCGGATTTAGTGCCTAGTTCATCGTGCTCCGATAGGATGAATCACTCTTTGTTTCAGGCTATTATTTACGGAAAAGGCAACTCTATAACCGTAATGTTTCAGTAGAAGCCTTCTTATCTTATATGATACGTTCCCCAAAAATGGAATAGAAATAAACTTATTACCCTCATTCTTTTTCGCCCTGTCATCTCCTAAGATTGAACATTTTACAGCTGTTTTTTCCTAACAATTTGGTCAATTAAGTTAGGGTCGTATCCATTGTTAGTAGCTATTGATTTTACTAAAGATATTTCTTTTTCTAAACAATTCTATTCTAAAGGTGTGCACACAGCATGACGAACTACAGAATGGAAGAAAGCGATTTTGTGAGTTTGAGGATGAGAAGAATCTCCTGGTATAATATTATCAGAAAAAGTTTGTTTACGAAAAATGTTAAGTTTCAAGTCAAGAAAATGGAGTTCTCCCTCATTGTTTTGTATCTCTTTTGTGAAATTCATTTTTTCGTGAAAACTGTTAAAAACATGAAACATATGTTGTAGATCTTGGTCACTCTCTTGAGATATTATGAGTATATCATCAACATAACGTGCATAGAAAGAAATGCTCGTCATGTTGATGATATACTCATAATACGATAGTTTATAGGCGAAGTACTGATGCTAAACTGTGTTTACATCGACCTTGTGTCCATAATCATGTTGTATAGAGATGATGTCTTAACTACTGACGACGCCTTTGGCACAATTGTTTTACACTCCTGGAAATGGAAAAAAGAACACATTGACACCGGTGTGTCAGACCCACCATACTTGCTCCGGACACTGCGAGAGGGCTGCACAAGCAATGATCACACGCACGGCACAGCGGACACACCAGGAACCGCGGTGTTGGCCGTCGAATAGCGCTAGCTGCGCAGCATTTGTGCACCGCCGCCGTCAGTGTCAGCCAGTTTGCCGTGGCATACGGAGCTCCATCGCAGTCTTTAACACTGGTAGCATGCCGCGACAGCGTGGACGTGAACCGTATGTGCAGTTGACGGACTTTGAGCGAGGGCGTATAGTGGGCATGCGGGAGGCCGGGTGGACGTACCGCCGAATTGCTCAACACGTGGGGCGTGAGGTCTCCACAGTACATCGATGTTGTCGCCAGTGGTCGGCGGAAGGTGCACGTGCCCGTCGACCTGGGACCGGACCGCAGCGACGCACGGATGCACGCCAAGACCGTAGGATCCTACGCAGTGCCGTAGGGGACCGCACCGCCACTTCCCAGCAAATTAGGGACACTGTCTCTCCTGGGGTATCGGCGAGGACCATTCGCAACCGTCTCCATGAAGCTGGGCTACGGTCCCGCACACCGTTAGGCCGTCTTCCGCTCACGCCCCAACATCGTGCAGCCCATCTCCAGTGGTGTCGCGACAGGCGTGAATGGAGGGACGAATGGAGATGTGTCGTCTTCAGCGATGAAAGTCACTTCTGCCTTGGTGCCAATGATGGTCGTATGCGTGTTTGGCGCCGTGCAGGTGAGCGCCACAATCAGGACTGCATACAACTGAGGCACACAGGGCCAACACCCGGCATCATGGTGTGGGGAGCGATCTCCTACACTGGCCGTACACCTCTGGTGATCGTCGAGGGTACACTGAATAGTGCACGGTACATCCAAACCGTCATCAAACCCATCGTTCTACCATTCCTAGACCGGCAAGGGAACTTGCTGTTCCATCAGGACAATGCACGTCCGCATGTATCCCGTGCCACTCAACGTGCTCTAGAAGGTGTAAGTCAACTACCCTGGCCAGCAAGATCTCCGGATCTGTCCCCCATTGAGCATGTTTGGGACTGGATGAAGCGTCGTCTCACGCGGTCTGCACGTCCAGCACGAACGCTGGTCCAACTGAGGCGCCAGGTGGAAATGGCATGGCAAACCGTTCCACAGGACTGCATCCAGCATCTCTACGATCGTCTCCATGGGAGAATAGCAGCCTGCATTGCTGCGAAAGGTGGATATACACTGTACTAGTGCCGACATTGTGCATGCTCTGTTGCCTGTGTCTATGTGCCTGTGGTTCTGTCAGTGTGATCATGTGATGTATCTGACCCCAGGAATGTGTCAATAAAGTTTCCCCTTCCCGTGACAATGAATTCACGGTGTTCTTATTTCAATTTCCAGGAGTGTATTAATCTCCATTGCAGGATGTAATTTTCATAAGTGAATAAAACTTTTTGTGCCTGTAATACTCTGGTAATTTTACGGTTACTTAAGCTATAGTGTTCTTTCTTTCTCATTTCCGATGCTAATTTTTTGCTAATGAAAGTGTCTTCCTGTTCAGGATATTTTACTTCTGATGAAGGTATATTTATATATACCGAAACCTTGGTCAAGAATTTTAATAAATCTTTATCCTGCAACTGTTTTGGCTGTCATCATTTACTGTGAAGAATTTCAACAGTTGCTGTTTCAGCCATGTTTAAAATCTTGAAATTCTGATGAGTGTGACTGTTTAACAGATAAATGGTCTTCTACAAATTTACAATTACATTTCTTTACTTTAAATGATCCACCACCCTTAGTCTCGCAGTAGTGTTCTCGCTTCCTGAGGGTGGGGTCCCGGTTTCGATCCCCAGCGGGGTCAAGGGTTTTCACCTGTCCCGAGACGATTGGGTGTGTTGTGTCGTCATCATCATCATCATCATTATTCATCCCCATTATGATTGGAGGATGGCAGCGGCAAACCACATCAATTAGAACCTTGCCTAGTGCGGTGGTGCGGGTCTCCCACATTGTTTTTCTACACTTGCTCAAGAAGCATGGAATTTCATTTTTTTTTAAATGGAACATAAAATTGATCTAAAATTTGGACAAGGAATGGTGGCCTACGCTAAAACAAACAAAACATGTAAATAGACCTCAGTAGATAGGGGTTGTCGGCCACTGTGACCGAGCGGTTCTGGGCACTTCAGTCTGTAACCGCGCTGCTGCTACGGTCGCAGTTTCGAATCCTGCCTCGGGCATAGATGTGTGTGATGTCCTTAGATTAGTTAGGTTTAAGTAGTTCTACGTCTATGGGACTTATAACTTCAGATGTTAAGTCCCATAGCGCTTAGAGCCATTTGAACCATTTTCATAGGGGTTCTAATAAGAACGAAATGTGAAATCTAGTGTGCTTCACCGCTACAAGAAAAGGGAGCAAGAAAAACATATAAAATGTATGAAATCTATAAAAAACGTGGGTAATTGGATGCAGTACCACGACATCACCTAAGGGGAAGTAACAAATGAGACTCCCCAATTCGAATTTTTGGTGGCTGAAAAATCAAATGAATCCCTACAGGCCGGAGGTGTGTATATTATTGACAGTACAGCTCAATATTGTATGCTGGTGATTGCTGCTATTCGTGGTCAGCTGCTGCCTGGATATGGGCTCTGCCTTGGAGACCGACCGAAGTCAGAGTGTGCAAAAAAACTAAGTGGCCGAACAAGTGACACTGTGAATGAAATTCCTCTGCAGAAAAGGCGGCAATGTGGGCGACTGCCTCCTTCAGCGTCCAGGAACTAAATCTCCAGTTCTCTTCTACCCCACGCCCAGAGAGTGAGCACTCTGCTTGTGAAAGAACTCGGCTATTCGTCGATGATAAACAAATATTTCGCCAATTATGGCCTTGTCTAGACTCCAACAACCATACCCTGTCAACTTAGGCGCCAATACCACCCCTTACTGCCAATTCCCGGCAGTGACCACAAATATGCTGACGTAACAGTCGAGCAGCCTACCATACCCTCTGCAAGGATTTTGTGTGGGATGCATTCTGGCAATGGGTGCCATCAGAATATGATAACTGGGGTGTGGGGGGTGTGTGACGTGTGGCATCATTCTGTCAGCTGTCCCAGCGAGCTCGGCGACCATGCCTCCGAAACACGTCCCAAACAACAGCACAGCGATGGCCCCAAGCTGGTGCGTTCCTGCCCAAAACATGAGAATTTCGCGAAAGGACTACACCTAGCCATTGTAAAAATAACGAATGCCCATCGTTCTTGGCCATGAGAGCTGACATCAAAAGAGAAAGCTGCCAGCCAGGGGTGAGGACTCTGTCCACAGTTTCCAGTGCCTGGATGTTCCCACATGTCCTGCTACTGTGAGCAGTTGCTCTTCTCACAGCCCATTAGTTCCCACTCGTCTCGTATGTGAAATGAACAGAACGGAGATCGGCATGCATCCTACTCCCAATCCTACACATGCCAGTACATAGCATCTGTTTATCTGTTTTCCATAACAGTGTAACACGGTAGCAAAATGACATTTATTTGCATGTTTGGAAATTCATATTTTAGAAATCCAAAATAAGTTAGTTTGATAGCCATTAGTAAGTGTATGAAGAAGCCATAGCACCTACCTTCTTGCAATATCGACGACAAATTTGGCACTACAAAATGGGCTAGACATATGGTGCAGCTGAACAAATGTACATATTAGGGAAGTTGTTGAGATTTAAATGTTGAGACATTTTGGTGTGAGAATCTACTTCACCTATCCATCTTCAATTACTTTCTCGGGGAACTTTCTCACATTGATCACTAAAAATTCGCATTTCATTCTTCATTAGACAACCCAATAATAACGTCTTGAATGACACTTGCCTTTTTGTGAGAAAATTAGGAACTTAGGCCTCTGTACCTTTCTGGCGAACGATATCAAGGAACTGTAACTTATTGGCAGACTGCTCAGATTTGATTTCAGTTTTATACCTGTTTCTGTCAATAGTGATGTTAAGAATTTCCTGTCGCAAAATTGTTACTTTCTTTAACCAACATTGCATGCAGGGCCCTTGGATGCAATTTTCGAAAATTACCATTTTTGCCTTCTACAAATACAACATAAGGATCCATGTCTGTTGATTGACTTGTATTATCCCTGCTAGCATATTTTCTGTGGCTAGGGAACGCTTTGCTTCCTCCAAAAGTGACCACTGGTGACATTGAACTGACCAAGTTTTTACTGCTCATGCCCTGTGAGTATCCAATCCTTGTCCTGGAGGTGGTGCCAGTGCTACATTGTCTGAATCACCTCCTCATCGTTCTCAAAATGTGTTCCACGAATGGCATCCTTTTTATGGCCCAAACAAGTGGTAGTCTAAAGGGAATAGGTCAGGTGTGTCAGGTATGACAGCCTTGGATGTTCTCCCCGAACGCCGCAAGGCGTTGAGCTCCACCGAACCGCCTTCTGATGACTAATTGTAATTCTGTCGACAGCAGATGCTCCATAGACCTTGCACAAGCGTTTGTGAATATTCCCCACAAAATATTTCTCTACAGTGAAAAATTCAATGATGGCATGTGGTTTGTAACTTACATCACCCACAAACGCCATTTTGAAACCGTCTTGCAGCTACGCTGTCTGTCAGAAGTGACGGAAACTTGACACGCTCACTCAGGAGACTTCACAAAATATATACGTAACGTTTCGCATTCGTAGCATTGTTTTCGGCTGGTACCTGCCGTGATGAGAGTGAATGCTGTCTAGACTTTTCTCTCTGTGTTTTATGTGTCAGAGACTGTGATGAAACAAATGTATGCCAAGAATGATGTTCCTCTTGACTCTGATAATTCTGAGAACAGTGACCTTCTAGCACATTTAAGTGGTACCCGACTGATGTGGGTCTCTAATTTGCACTGTTGATGGAGTATGCGTCACGACTGGGTAATTGTTATGGTCCGTATGCAAAATCATAGATGAACCCTGACCGGCATCAGCGTGGATCACGTCATTAGTTTCCATTTTAAGTATAATGGTTGAGAGCTATCTCCCAGAGACTTAGAGAATCGCTTGTTATGACTGTTGCTTGAACTGCAAGAACGAACACGGAACGACACTTGAATTTCAACACACCATGGAAAATCACACCGCTTATAGACTAGGGAAAGAGTATTGCCGCCCACTAAGCTCGATGCGCTCTTTACTCTTCCCTGTCTAAGCTACAAAAAATGTTTTCATAGTATGGACCACAGCCTAATATAACAGTCGCAACACTCGCTGTTTTGAAAGTTGTTACCGTCTGACATCTGGAGCGAGACTGACGCTCCAAGCGGCGAAAAAAGAGAACGTCAGATGCATCGTAAGCATTATGTTTCTTTTGCATCCCTTTCCTACTTGATTTACGAAATATTTGAATTAGTTTTTTGTCTTCAAGAGCTTGTGTAATATCAGAAGATATAGATGTTTCTAAAAATGACTCTAAAATAAGCGCTAGTAGGGATAAAAACCATAGGCGTACCCAGCGGGGGGCGGGGGGGAACTACCCCCCCCCCCCCCCCCCAAGAAGACATTCGCAGTTTCTCACTAGTTTACTGTTTTATTTAATAAGAAGCGCTGCATGTTTTCTCGGATTGTACAAGTGCATTCCTGTATTTAAAATGTTGATTAAAAGCAGTTTTTCACTGGTTTACTGTTTTATTTAATAAGAAGAGCTGTATGTTGTCTTGTTTCCTGAAACTAGTATGACCTGCCCCCCCCCCCTCCCCTTCCCCGTTCAGATCCTGGGTACGCCATTGACAAAAACCATGAATCCAGTAGCAAGCTACAGCACGTTCGCGAAGAAACACTTGTGAAGTTGGATAGAGCTGCGGCTTACCACGTTGATATCAAAAGGTTACAAACATACGGATTCAAATGTAAGATGCACAGACATGTACCTCAATGTGCAAAAGGGATCGACGCCCCATTTGTATTTTACTCATTGTCGTCTATTGCCACAAGCACGACCTCCATCTTTACATAATTCTAAGTGGGACAAGCCACTGCCAAATAGTGGGAGAAATATGCTATGCGCATAAACGCCATGTCCTTAAAACCAATAACACTGTCAGAAGTGGTGTCATATCTTAAATTTGCCTTTAGAGACATTTTATCCAATGACATATTCATTAGTTTATCAGTATCGGAGAAATACTATACCTTCTTCTTTAAAAGGTGGAATATATTGTCACTTATCCCACATATTTTATTTGTATGCCCGCCACATACCTCTGTAATGTACGCACTGATGGAAGCATAAAACATTCTAGCAAAACCTCTATGCCTGAGTGCTTTTATCCCACATTTTAATTGTATGCCCTCCTCATGCCTCTGTAATGCATTCACTGATGGAAACACAAACACTCTGACAAAACCTGAATGTCTGAGTGCTGTAATGAAATAAATTTAGAACAAAGAACTTATTTTCGTCTTTCTATTTTGCAGCACGTTGCTCCAGTGGCATCGTAATCTGGCTTAGCAACAATTCAAGGGCATCCTTTGTTAAATATCGAGATCCTATTGTCTTCAAAATTTGTTTGTCCTTCTTCTAATAGAGTTTCTGTTGCTTAAAATTGTAGGCAATTTTACTTGTCCCGAAATAATTTTGCATAAGTTTAGCGATCTGCACATTCTGACACTTCAAACTCTTTTACAAGACACGAATAACTGCTCGTAATCCAACCACTTCATCGTCAGGTCTATGTTGACGATTCAGATGAATCTGGCACTGATATATGTAGAATTGAACTGGCTGCATCTGTGCCATATGACTTTAGACAAATTGTCCGTGGCAGTTTCTTCTTTATCGTCAATTGTGGCTAATTTGGTATGTCAAACAGTGTCAGCGCTGAATTCATCACGAGTTTATTATTGTTTGCATTAGTGAACTGGTTTTGTTCGAAGTATAGTGAACAAAACTTAACATTATTATAAAGGTAAACAGTGTCTTTTTTTCATAAAATCTCTTCGTCTGTTATGCACTAGCCATTGTCTGTAGTTTGTAAGCGAATCCTGGCGATATTGTATAATAACAGAGTCTTTAGGAAACCTAAAGAAAAAGGCAGATGTGGTATTTTCTTCGTGTTGTTGCTGCAATTTATTGCGTTATAGACGCTCTCATTTGTAGAAACAATTGTTCAAACCAAAATAAACAAGTACTATTCTTGTTCGCTTTCACGGTGTCGCTGAGATCAATAGTTTTACTGGCCGCTTGGTGCGCTGCTGGCGCAGTTGGCGACAAACTCTAGGTGAAGTGTCGCGATTGTTATATTAGACGGTGGTATGGACGTAAATGTAGATGTGAACATCGATATATCGCACTAAACTCTTTGTACCGTCTCTTCCGTCGTGTAGATACGTCTTTGACAGGAGTGAGCGTGGATATGTTTGTGTGCGAGTGAATGTGTGGTTCCGAGTGACGTGTATATGTTGTGCCTATTCAGGTGAAGGTAGATTTTTAATGATGCATTGTGTTTAATAGCAGCAGTACTCCATACATTCTGTTTGTAACGTCACCACACCTCTACTGTAGACAAAATGGTTTTGATGACGATGATAGCAAGGCTGTCAGATGGTCTGCCGCTGTCAGCATCAATGCAAGAAGATGAACAGGTTGGTAGATTGACCTATGATTTTGTGAGGTTTCATTAAAATTTATTCACTTTTTTCTCATAAAAAGTTCATCATCTTTTACTGGTGACACGGTCTTTTTTGCGCCCTTTTCAGTTTGGGAGAAGCATTCTTGAGTACCAGAACCAAGCGAAATTATTATTCCGCAAGTTAAACAGCCATAGTTTGGAGCGTTGCACGATCGAAACAGGACCATATGTTTTCCAGTAAGTTTTTGTTAATGCATTATTGCAGCCATGCGTACATCAAGCTATGTGACAATTGCTATTATGGTACTGTCATTGTTAGAACAATGGTTCATAATACACCGTTTCTCGTATTTAGTCGTATGTCGCACAGGCTAAACTGTAAGCATTTCTGTTTTGCAGTCATGAAACAGTTTTGCACCCATTGTGTTGTCGTAACATTGACTTGTTTCCGGAACTTAATTATGCAGTACCTTTTCCTTTCATAACTAAAAGACATTGAGTTTTCTGCTTGTGTGACATAATTATGGCTTAATATTGGAAAGACATCAAATCATTGGTATTTGGGTCATTGTCCTAAAAGGGTCACGAGCAACTGCACAGTTCTCGGGCAGATAACAAGCAAATAAAATGTAGAACGGATTCAAGAGCCAGTAAAAGTATGATATTTGCTCCTCATACAGGAAATATCACATGTCAGCTATAATCAGCTGTGAATGGATTTGTTGATGGAAGAAGGTACTAATAAACACAAACAGTGATAGTCACGAAATTCTTAATGAAAGGTGAAATCTACATCATATGTAAGACAATAAATATTAGTAGAAATCCCCCCCCCCCCCTACTTCCTTTAACATGTAAGCAGAATTCATGCAATAGGCCTATTCAGCAAAATGTTACAGATTGTTTGCTTTCCATAAAAGTTTTTTCAAAACTTCCAGTTGACTACCTTGTTGAATAGTATCATATGTATGCTAAATTACAATGCAGTCAGATTCCTGTAGTCTCACTTTTGAAGAAGTATTTAATCCTCCCCCTCCTACATTTGTGTACTAAACATGTGTAATTGTCAGAACATAAAAAAACCTACTGAAATATTATACAAGCCGAAGAGACTATTCCCATTTATAGTCTGTAACATATTAGTTTAAAATCTCCACTAGGAATTACACTGTACTAATGTACTATTGTCCACTGTGTAAAGTTAATATTATTTGCTTCCTCCTATAGAAGAATTTTGGTTAGATCACTGTATCTATTCAGTAGCAGATGTTTTAGATCCCATAAAATGCAGTTGCTGTGATACTCTTCTCTGAGTTGGTTTATTCTATTGTCATATACTGGGTTGTAAATATCAGTTCATTAAGGCCTAAATGTGGTTATCATCTAAAAACATGCGGAGGGGTTCTTGGGGGTTTTAGCGTAGTATTAAAAAGTCTTGCTTGACGGTCCCATTAGCCCGCATACCTACATGCATGTAGCCTACTTCTCTGTGATGAAAAGGATTCAACATATGTTTAAATAAAGAAAAAGAAAATCATATTCAGAACTCTGGTTGGCATCATGGTTGTTATCCTTGTATTTGATTTTTATGCAGTATCCTTTCTTTGTCACTCTTTTTTCTGTGTAGTGCTTCAGTCTACTCAAAAAAACATCTAAAGGTACATCTTGAATGAACATATAAATATATTCAGATTAACAGTCATCGAGCTATTGTGGCAGAGTTCTAAGCATAGGTTTAACATATGATGGGCGCAGTATAAAAAACATGTTCGACGTTTATTGCGTATCATCAGGACTCTCTCTCTCCAGAGCAGTCTCTCTGCAATTCTTTTTCATGTTTTGTTTAGCACATACTTAATGAATAAGATTTTGATAGGAGTGAAATTTTTTATCCATCCAGTGAGCCTGATTTGGATAGTTTCTGTGATTTTCCTAAATTTCTACTAAAACTAACATTTTGGATTAGGAATATGATTGATGAGTGTGGACAAACCAAATTACTGGGTAGGTAGATAGTTAGGTAGTTAGCTTCATGCCCCATGGATCATTTTGCATGACAGATTGTACTGTTGTGGAGTGAGTCATTTTATATTACAAAACAAATTAATGTGTACATATGCTTGCATTTGTAACATTTCTAAGTTTTTTCAAGAAAAAAGACTGTACAGATGTTTTGAGTTAGCAAGTCCTAACCACCACCTTTTTCACATTACAGTAACAGAAATTCTTCTCCCCACTAGGAGTAGCTGTCAAGGAGAAACTTTCTCAGTTTCCAAATTTTACTTTGCTGTCTATGAGACATCTATCTATGGTTTTCAGATAGATGGAAAGCTGTCATGTAAAGCTTGTGTTCAGGATTTTGTTCAAAAACTGATTACTGCTGTATCTACCATTGGAGTAGTATCTGCAACAAATGATGGTCCAACACAAAAATTAGTCTACTTTGATTTTTCTCATTCTCTTAAGACATGCAGCATTATATTCTAGGGTAACTCTTCCCATTCACAAAAGGTATGTCTGCTCAGAAATTGATGTTACTGTATTTTTTATGAATTTGTGGGTTTTGTTGTTAGTTGTTGGTGAAAATGGTGGATTGTGCTGCATGAGATTAGATTTTCGGTATTAGTTATATGGCTGAGATTCGGTTTTGTGGTACTGCGGATGTTGTTTCAGCTATATAGGTTAAATGAAGTGTTAACGTACTGGGTTTATACTTTGATATGATTTTCTGGTAATGTGGATTTCATATGAGATATATAGGCCAAGGAAAATATCTGGTAGCCTACTGGGTTTCGGAGCTGTGTGTGTGTTCTTGGTATTGTGGACTTCTTTTGCATTATATAGGTCAAGTGAAATTTCTGATATCAGTTTTTTCCAAGTGTTGTTTTGTTGATTGCTGAGGATTTTGTTTGCTAGGTGTTTATTCATAAGTATTTCTTTTATAAGTCTTCATTATTAGGTTTATCATATATGTAGTTTGTCCCACCAGAAACCATGTAACTCCTACAATTCTGTTAGTCTCATGTCATTTCTTCAGTTAAATATTTTTTGTATTGTTTGTTCATGTGTGCTATGCGTGACGAAACAGATCAAAGCCAGCAAGTGGTACTGCAAACCTTGGTTCATCCTGTATTTTGCTATATCAGTTTTCAATAAGGTGCTATAAGAATTTAAAAAATCTTAGCAGTAGCTTTTCTACTATTTATCTTATGTTATGGTGTATGTTACCATCTATGGGCATTATTTGCAATGCTCATTTAGCTTTAAGGTACTATTCAAGGAAAATATTATGATACCCATGTAAATTGCCTATTCCACCTCAGGTGGTCAATGGTGAATAAAGAATCTGAATTCTTCACTTTCCTCATGGCACACTCCTGTTCTGTCTGAGACTTGCTGGAATAAATTTTTAGCAAATTTCTTTGTTATATTGTTAATTACGGTAATATATACTTGGCAGTTTGTTGTCCATGTAGCATTTGTGTGAATTTCATTTTATTTACTATAAACCTTTCTGCAGTTAATTTCATGTAGTGGCTTGTTCCATGGTCATAGAAATTTGCTCCTCAGTTTCATCTTGTGGAGCTAGACAAGCAAAATAAAAATAAGAAAATCTTCTTTCAACTAAGATCAGTTTTTACCTATAGCAAGTAGCCCCCTATCTGGTATCTAAGATAGCTCTGTGTGTATTACCACTTACTTTAAACAGAAGTTTTGGTTTCCTCATCAGCATGTGTATTATTTATTATGCATTCATTGTTTTTGTGTTTGCTGGGTTCTGCTACCTTACCTGCCAGATAATCATGATAAGACAAGGGAATTGTCATAAAAGGATCCTAAGAACATTCTGAAGTCTGTTATAAACTTGACCTGTGCACCAAAATGTCTTACAGTCCCCAGGAGTAGTAACCAGTCTCCTTGTCATGGACTAATTAGTAATGATAAAGTAAGAGTGAAGCATAAACTGAAATTGCTGTTTGTGAAAATAATCATGACAAAAGGGAGAAAAATTTCACTGGAAAATGAGATAAAATTACTTTCAAAGAAATTAAGTATGCATGAATGCCACAGAAAAATTTTTGAAATCCTAGAGGCAGTGACATGTTGCAACAAAAGTCTGCCAGGCTGCAAAAAACTACTTTGAGCTGAATGAGTTCAAAAATTGGATGTTGCCATCCCTGTTCTTGTATGAATTTCTTTAATGTTGGAAAATCTCTTTCGATAAATGTATGATAATCATCCTCCTCCTCCTCTTATACTCCCCAAAAAATCCTAGTCAGAACTGTAATAGGGTTTCTCCAGTAATGTGTTTCCTAACATTTAATATTGTAGAAAGAGAGAGAGAGAGTGAAAGTCGAACATGACGACTTTTTGCAGACTTGTTGCAGATTTGTTGTTAAAATGATAAACCTAAATAATTTACAAGTAAAGCGAACAAGTGACAAATAGTAGAGGCACTGAATTGTCAGCAGGCTCATAGCTAGCTTTCAAACTAATCCCTTTTTGAGCATACCTTAAGAAAAAGTAAACTCAATGTAGTGTTGACCATGCTTATCATGGATGACCACTATGTTGTCTGTTGTGCAGTGCATAATTTCGATACTAAAAACTTATACTACCATGGCATTCCTCCCCTTTGCCAGATTTTTAAGTCACAGGCAAGTGACAAGACAGAGATTCAAGCAATTTGCACACTTCCTTTCTTATACCACAATTGATGGACTGTACTTTGCAGAAACGTAGAAGATAAACTCAGAAAGTTTACTCTGTAGGAAAAAGAGCGAGAGAGAGAGAGATGGATCTGCATTAAGAAAAACTCTGAGGAAATTTGGGTAACTTTTGAGGAGTTTATGTTCCTTGCATACAGGAAGTGTGTTAGGACAACCAGATCAACACAAGTGTTTGTCAGGAACACACTGCCCGAAAAAGTGAGGGATATGATATACAGATTTCGTGTGTTTTAAGCATACATTCCAGCACCTATGTGTCAAGTTATTGAAAAAGACAAGAATATTCAGGAACTCAAAACTCATGACAACACGTCATATTTAGAAGCAGATTGACAGTGTGAATCGCACGACCGTTGCGGTCGCATGTTCGAATCCTGCCTCATGCATGGATGTGTGTGATGTCCTTAGGTTACTTAGGTCTAAGAGTTCTAAGTTCTAGGGGACTTATGACCTCAGCAGTTGAGGCCCTTAGTGCTCAGAGCCATTTCACAGTGTGAATTGGTTTATCCAGTATGGTAGCAAAGACATGAGACTTTTTCACAAATCTTCAATTGCTTCCAGAAAGGAGATGGCAGGCCCTTTTAGAATTAGTTCTTTTGAGCTGCATCATAAAATGAGTATTACAAATGCAGCTACAGTGAGGGATTTGTGATATGCAGTGCTGGCAATCCTGTACACCCTTGCTCTATACTGAAGTCAGTTCTCTGACTGTCCAAAGAAATAACTGAGGCAGACTGCAGAGAGAATTCCTCTGGCTGTATATGGTACATTACCAGATGTTCTATCCACTCCAGAAAATGGGATATCATGATTAATAATTATATTCAGCAAGATATGATAACAACGAATTTTTTCCTATAGAGTGGAAGGGAAATATGATCATACCAATTTTGAAACTTTGCAAAGACTCGCACAGTAAAATTATTTATCAACAGAGCAGCTGTGTGCAAAATACTGGAGTGGATGGTTAGTAAAGCTTTCCTGGTCAGTGGAAACTAGAAATTGGCTGTTGCTACTTCAATGGGGTTTCTAACTGGCCAGATCTACTGTGAATCACCTACTGCCATCAGAGACACCCTCATGTGTTGTCTACACCTGGATTTGCAAAATGCTTAAGACACCACATGGGCAAAACTACATGTGACAGAACATTTGCCTGTCTTTACACGGGGCCTGTGACATTTCACAATGGTATGGAATGAGTCAATAGCCTTACAATTGTACTACAACTTCTCAGCAGAAAATATGACAACGTGGAGCCAAAGTTTCATGTTCCATAAATCATTTCCATGATACATTGTAATGATGTGGAATCAGTTTCTTTTACATTCACATTTCAAATTAATTGTAAATATGGCTACAGGCTTAACATTTTAACATTTTTAAAGTTTTTTTTTTTTTAAATAATATACAGAGGTTAGTAATTTCTACCCACCGCGTCTCATAGATTGCAATAACAGAAAGTCTTCTATGGAATAGGAGTAGTTGTCAAGGAAAAACTTTTTCACTGTTTCCAAATTTTGCTTTGCTGTCTGTTAGACATTTTATGTCACTGTGTAAGTTATCAGAAATTTTAGTTGGATCATTGTGCACCCGTTTTGTGATAAAGACAATCTTAATGTTGAGTAGAGTGAGTCAGTTTTCCATCTGATATCGTAACTATGTACATCATTGTTCCTTTTGAACTGCAGAGAATTGATTCCAAAGGATTTTGAATTTCCCACACTATTAATTGTTTCCTCATCACGTGGTACACTTACCAATGTTGCAGTACCCCTAGATGTGCAGAACTGAATATGTTGTCTTTTAAAATTCAGGGTGAGACCATTCACAGAAAACCAGTCAGTGATACTTTCAAGAACATTGTTCAATATATCTTCTGTAGTACATGATTGATTTCAGTGATAGTGTTGTCTGCAAAAAGAACTAATTCTGCTTGTATGTTAGACAGAAGACTGTTTACAAAAGAGGACCGACAGTGGACCTAAGATTGAGCCTTGGAGAAGACCATATGTGATTTCTCCCCAGTCAGAATAATGTCCCCAGACTAAATTGGTTGAATTACTAAGTACAGGTTAGATATGACATTATCCATTGGTTAATTGTATCGTCAATCCCATAAAACTTCAGTTTAGCTAGGAGAATACTGTGGTTCACACAGTCAGATGCCTTAGATAGGTCACAGAAAATATCAGCAGCTGCTATTTTATTATTTAATGCTTGTAAAATGCTGGCTTTTTGTCATTTACACACACACACACACACACACACACACACACACACACCTTTCAGTGCCACACAGAGACTGTGATGGATGGTGTAAATCATTTCTCCTTCTAGTATTATGTTTATGAATGTTGGTGTTGTTTTCAAACTGTGATTGATTAACAAGCTCAATACGGAAGTAAATGTAGTGTGGACTCGATGATCTTTGCCTCTATTAAAGCTCTGTGAAAGTCCATTTAAGTGAAAGTTGTCAGCAAACAGCTTTACATAGAAGACAGGCATGGGCTAAAAATTTCAGATACTGTGTTTCAATACTGAAATTCCATACTACGCACTTTTGCCAACTTCGGTCCATTCACCCACATCTCTAATTATACTGAAATCATAGTAGGTGTTGACCGTGGTTGTTTCTTGACCTTACTGTTTGATAAGAAGTTGACTTGGGTACCACACATCCAGCCACTAAAGGCTACTCATATACAGACTATGGGAGCATTGTGTATGAGTTGGCTGCATCCTCTGTCCTGGGTTATTAGACACTGTACCTCATGACGGCATCCAGTTTCCATATACATCCATATCTACATCTACGTAGATACTCCGTAAGCCACCGTATGGTGCATGGCGGAGGGTACCCTGTACCACTACTAATCATTTCCTTACCTGTTCCACTCGCAAATAGAGCAAGGGAAAACTACTGTCTGTATGCCTCCGTTTGAGCTCTAATTTCTCATAGCTTATGTTCATGGTCCTTAAGTGCAATGTGTTGGTGGCAGTAGAACTGTTTTGCAGTCAGCTTCAAATAATGGTTCTTTAAATTTTCTCAATAGTGTTTCTTGAAAAGAACATCACCTTCCCTCCAGGGATTCCCATTTGAGTTCCTGGAGCATCTCTGTAACACCTATGTGTTGCTTGAACCTACCAGTAACAAATCTAGTAACCTGCCTCTGAACTGCTCCGATGCATTCCTTCAGTCTGATCTAGTACAGATCCCAAACACTTGAGCAGTGCTCAAGAACAGGTTGCACCACTGTCCTGTATGCAGTCTCCTATACAGGTGAACTGCTCTTTCCAAAAATTCTCACAGTAAACAGAAGTCGATCACTTGCTTTCCCTACCACTGTTCTCACATGCTTGTTCCGCCTCATATTGCTTTGCAACATTCTGCCAAGACATTTAAATGACTCGACTCTGTCGAGCAGGAAACTAGATATTCTTATTTGTCTGCATTGACTTACATTTTTCCACACTTAGGGCTAGCTGCCATTCATCACACCAACTGGAAATATTGTCTAAGACGTCTTGTATCTTCCTACAGTTTCAGCTTTGACACCTTACCATACACCATGGCATCATCAGCAAAAAACTGCAGATTGCTGCCTACCCTGTCGGCCAAATCATTTATGTATGTAGAGAACATCAGGAGTCCTATCACAGTTCCCTGGGGCGCTTGTGACAATACCCTTGTCTCTGATGAACGCTTGCCATTGAGGACAATGTAGTGGGCTCTATTGGTTAAGAAGTGATCGAGCCACCACATATCTGAACTTATTCCGTATGCTCATACTTTCATTAACAGCCTGCAATGGGGCTCCATGTCAAATGGGTTCCAGAAATCTAGAATTATGGAATCTGACTGTTGCCCTTCATCCATAGTTTTCAGTATATCATCTGGGAAAGGGACAAGCTGAGTTTTGCATGAGATGTAAGCCTGATATACAGTCTCCTGATGGAGGCAGATACTGCTCCCTTGAAAATAATTTGTCAACACCATCTAATTAATTATGTGTTTAAATTAAGTAGAATTTTGAAACATCAGTGTTATTCAGTTATCTTCCCTATCCTCAACTTCTTACTTATTATGGGCAGCCTGCTGCTATATGTTTCACCAATATTTGCAAACAGCTCTCCGTTATTGTGGCCACCGACACTCTCATCTCAACATCATAAGTCCACCATGGTGCATACCCTCTGCCCTACTGTGTAACTGAACCTTGAGAATGACATGAAAGTTGACCCAGTCCAAGAATTTACTGAGTTCATCAAGAATATGTATACTTTGGCCTTATCTACTCTGATAGCTCAAAAGGTTGGGTATGCATGCATCAATAAGAATTTCTTCAAACATTATTCTCTGGGGGATGAAGGTTGCTCTTATACCTAGATCATAAATCATTGCATACGAAATGCTCCTATACGGAGTGACTCACTCAGCAGTCCTTAGACAGTAACAGGATGTTTTCCAAATCATCATGTAATTTGTACATTTGAGAGCTCTTACATGATCTTTTCAGAATAAAGTTCCTTCATTGCACTGACAGATATAACTCAACACACTGTTCTTAACAGCACAATAGTGACTCATGTAGAGGTAATTATGAGAGTACCTCAAATGAGTGTTACAGGGGCATTTCTGTACATATTACATATAAATGATTTAGTAGACAGTGTCAAAAGTTCTGAGAGCCAGTTTGTGAATGATGCTGTTGTCTGTAGGAAGGTTGTAATGCCATAAGACTGTAACAAAATGCTGGAAGGCCTACAGAGTATTGATGATTATTGTGCGGACTGGCAATTGACACTGAATAGCCTATAAATAAAGGTAACATGTTGTGCACAAGTAGTGGCAAAGTAACACTCATCCCAACAAATAATAAAATATATGACTAAATACAGAAGTCATTCCATTGTGCTTCCTAAAAAGATTCTGTTGCTTTTTGCTACATTAACAGTTGAAACACTGAGCTCACACACAAACTCATATCATCTTAGAACAGCCTATATGTTATTGTGGAGAATTGATAGTTCAACACCATCTTGTTGAATACCTCGACTTACTGTATCTCTGGCACGAGTTACAGCTAGCACAATATTAATTACAGAAACTAGATGATGACACTACTGTTATAATCGAAGTGTTAAATTATGTACAAGAAAGTGAGTCCTGTAACAAGATCCAAAATTGAAAATAGTGATATAGGTACTGAATTTAGTGATATACTCTGTTGGAGAAGCCTACATCCATGGGATTCTTAACCCTGTTGTGTTTCACAAGTTCATTACCACTGTCTTAGACTCTTAATTTTCAATGAACTATATCATTCACAATCTTTGTCATTTTTAATTCACTTGAATAAATAACTGGTATTTGTTTTACAGCCCAAATCAGAGCTGTTCAATGGAATAAAAACGTACCTGAAATTGTGAATTCTATAGTTAGATATCAGGGTCACTGGTCTACTCCAAAAGTTAAAAGTGACCTCACACCATGAACCTAGTTTTTTATTGTATTTTTTATTCATCACTTTTTCTTCATTTATAATATTTGTATGTCAACAAATTTGTGTGAATAGATGGCTATGTCTTGATGTTGTAGAATACTTTTTCCTTACCAGGAATTACAGAATGCCAGTTAATGCCTCCCTTTGAACATACCACCACCCCTCTCCCAAAATTTCTTTAATGTTTAGCTTTAACCATTATCATAATCATTCTCTACTGTCAATGTGTAAGGAGGATGTGTAAGATGTGCCATCCATCACAATTTTCTGTCACAGGTGGTTGCCTCCTGATGTGATGCATCCTTTTTGTACTGATTTGCCATCCGTATATAATATTGATTCACTACATTATTTCAATATATTGACTGTAGTGTCCTCAGCCAGTGTACAGGTAAATTTCTGAAAGCTGTGATGAGAATCAGTAGCAGCTTATTTGCTGTCTAAAATCTGAGCACTTTATTCCACTTGTTACAGAAGATTCCAACTTCGGTCGAAGTTGTGTTCACTATTTGCACTAGTAAGAGGCACACGTACACCATGTGAACTGCTGTTGCTGCAAATTATGGAAAGGTCTAGGCCTATTCATGAATTTTTTGCCACCAAAAAATTTTTCATTCCATGCCGCTCGCTCACGTGCAGATAAGGCAAATCTGTTCAGATCGTCAGACAATGAATGTCCGTCAGCAGAATTGTCAACTGAACTCCAATATAATTTATATTTTCTAGTAATAGACTGCTGAATCTGATTACAAATTTTTTTTATATTCACTGCTATTTGATAACCCATTTTGTACATAGTGGTGTTTAATAGTAATTTTGTAGTATCCAAAAGCTTTTCTAGTTGGTGACCTAAAGGCCCTAAAACCTTTGTAACATGATGGAGTTTCTTTAATACGTATTTCTCCCCAATAAAATATGACACTCTCCCTTTGACGTTCTCTATTACGTGGCTATCATTGGTGTTCATCTGAAGTGTTTCAAATACAGGGTGGCGCACGAAATGTGTTACCAATTGTTTCTTTCACAATTTACGATGCACATTAGATATCCCACTGGGATCTCTACAGCAGTACCAGCAGAGCTTGGAAAAACAAATGAGTTACATAATGACATGTAATTCACAATACTGCAGCTAGGAGAGTAGTAAGCAGCAATGGCTGACAATGGGAGACTGATGACACTGCAATGATCGGCAATTGTGTTACTTTTTCATGAAATGAAAAGCCTTGTTGTCACTCAGAGGCATTTTCGACAACAGTTTAACACACGGTGGATCCCTTGCAAGAGGACCATCCACAGGTTGTACGATAAATTTGTACAGGAAGGAACAGTATTGGAAGCAAAGCGATCTTGGGCTAATCCTGTTTGTTCGCCGGAGAATATTGAGGCGGTACGAGTTGCTGTACAGAGAAGTCCTGGGAAATTGTGTAGAAAGGCAGCAGTACAACTGGGAATATCCAGACGCTCTGTTCAATGCATTCTTAAGTGACCTCCATATGTACCCATACAAGATGAACTGTGCACAGAAGCTCACTGAAGAACACTAGCAGCAGAGACTACTGTTTGCTCAGTGGACGGAGGATAGGGAAGAAACCCTCAACAACGTTTGCTTTTCAGATGAGGTGCATTTTCATTTAGAGAGTGTGGTTAAAAAACAAAATGTACGCTTTTGGGCCACTGAAAACCCACAAGTGCTTCATGAACAACATTATGCTCAGAGGATTACAGCATGGGCAGCAATTTCCAGTCACGGACTTATTGGACCCTTTTTCTTTGAAGAAACTGTGAACAGCGAGCGTTATTTGAGCATGCTTCGCAATAGCTTCATTCCACAGCTTCTTGCTACTGCCTTGCCCTTCAACACACGGTGGTTCATGCAAGATGGAGCAAGGTCACATACTGCAACCACTGTGTTGGAGTTTTTACATGAGCATTTCGACATGTGGATCATTTCCCTCAGGTTTCCAGGTCGCTTCAATGATGGACAAAATTGCCCCCCCTCTCCCCCCAATAGTCCAGACCTCAATCCATGTGACTTTTCTTTGAGGGTACCTAAAGGAAAAAGTTCCCGAAACATCCACGTGGTTTAATGGAGCTCAGAAGACTTATTCTTCAAGGTTGCAGTGAAATTACGGAAGACGTGTGCCGTAGAGTAATCAGTAACTTCAGTGTTCGTTTGAAGGAAGTTAGGAAATGAAATGGTGGACATATTGAGCATGTGCTGAGTTAGAGCAAATTTCCATGGACGGCTCTTCATTGTAGTAAATGTTCCTTCCAGATTGTATTGACAATAAAGTTTATATTCAAAAACAAAATGGTAACAAATTTAGTGTGCCACCCTGTATTTTGTACATAGAATTTTCAGATGTGTTTACTGCCTTGGGGTGTAGCGCATTTATTTCTTTGGTAACTAACAGTGAGTGGAAGCCAACATTATAAACTGCACCCTGTTCCAGTGAATTGCAGCTCTGTTATAGACCATGAAATCCAAATTTCAGCACAAGTCATCTCCGAAAAATCAACATTAATTTTCATTGAAAGCAGTTAAATGAAACATCAACTGGAGTTTGATGTTCCAAAATGTCCTCACCTGAAGTATGCCCTAGCACTGTCAGAATATAATAATTGCAACAAGGAAGTCATTCGTATACGAGTATTTCCAGAGCCTTCTTTGTGTTTGCTCCTTGATTGGTAATGAAATAACATCTTTGTATGTAGTCTACATCTACATCCATACTCCGCAAGCCACCTGCCGGTGTGTGGCGGAGGGTACCCTGAGTACCTCTATCGGTTCTCCCTTTTCCATTTTCAGTCCTTATTTCAAGAAAATGTACTTTAATTTCATGGTGAATATTTATTCCAGTTTTCTCTGGACTGCCATTCTGATCAAGGCTTGGGTACCATCCTTTCATTTGTCCTGAAATGGCTTTATGAAATCAGTCATGAAATGCATCATCTTGTGACTGCCGGTCCACAAGCCCACATTTAAGGTGCACCCCTCGACTTTCATTGCTACCTTCTGTTTCAGAACTATGATTGCTTTTATTTTGTTGGGATTCTTTCTGATGTGTCTTAACACTGTGTGGTAAATTGTCTTATAGTCTTACTTTCCCATTCATTCGCACCTTTGTTGATGAGTTGTTCTGAATATTTCTAAAAATCTTTTAGTGCATAAATGTTGGGAGGTTGCTCAACACTAGCATTTCAGTTTCTCTATCAATCAGGATCGTTTTAATTGATCTGGATACTTTTCTTTCCTGGGATTTTTGTTGTATGATCCTGTAGTTACTTTTATATCACTGCATCATTACCGAGGTACTCAACGTATAAGGTATAGTGACATTACCTGTTGAGCATCGTATCAGAGGTGCAGCCTCCTGTAACACAGTCTGCTAGTAGCAAGAAGGTTTCCAATGCCTCATTTTTTGGTTTGGTGTTCAACAATTTTTTTTTGTACTATCAGTGCACTATGTTTGTGAAGTCTTCTCAATATCATTCTTCTGCTTGTGGTAGGAATGGCATTTTGCTGCACTGCTTTGATTGTGCCTTTGCTCCATCTTAGTGGGTCCAAGAGTACTGTGTAGCAAATGAAGCTAAGAAGTGCAGTGGAGTGAGAACTGATGCCTGAGTGGCACTGCAGTGATGTGTGTGTACCCTACACATGGTGTCAGTGTCATTGTCACCCAGAGTGGTAACTCAGAGCACCTGACGTGGGTGAAGAGCACTGCGGTGGGTATCCCACAATGTGTTGCCTTCATATGCCATTCATAGAGTTTTCCTGTGACAAATCTTTTTCACCTTACTGTTTTTTGTGTTTTTTATAAATTTTAGTAGATTTCAAATGGTTTTCAATAATGGAACCACTGAAGTGTGTTATGCACAAAGATAGTCTTGGATCAAATAAAAAATAATAAAAAATTGATATAGAGAGATAGTTTGATTATAGCATTGTTTGTGAGGTGTTAGGATTAAACATGTGGTGAAATAATTACGACAATAAATTGTTTGAAATGAAGTGGTTGGGATTTGATTGACTTACAATGTCAGTGAATTGTTTGCCATAGAAAATAATGGAAATCAATACTAAGATAAAACTGGATAAAAGTTCCTATCTACAGTTAAAATTTTTCATATACTTGTGGCTAGTAGTTATAGCTCAAATGCCACAGTGTAAGCTGTCAAGCAGTTATCAATCTTGGTGGACAGCTCAGGTTGTGTACACAATATTGCAGATTAAGGATGGAGCTAATGCGGGGTAAAGGGGAAAGTGGTGATGGGCATGGGTGACAACTAAAATATTCTATGTTTGCAGTGTATTATCACATTTGTCTTAATAATGATTTCCAGTTTTTTTTCCAATTTTGAATATCTTCAGATCAATTTTAGTTGCAGAGTAGCCTTACAGTTCTAATGTCGTAGTGACTTGCAGAAGCTGTCCACAGCACACACAACTGGCGGGTTGCTCTGCAACAATAGTTGATGTGAAGACAATCGGAATTTGAATGAAACTAGTAATCATTATTAAGACTAATGCATAACAAGCTGCAATAAAAAAATATTAGAATAATCAGGTTGTCCACGTATATATTTCCGCTTGGCACCATGTCAAGCTTTAATAAACAAAAATATTGTTGTAGCAGGCAGTGTTTAACAGTTAAATTTCAAATCAAATATGACATTTCTTTTTATTTGTAATTGACAGTCATTGTTGTCGTGTGATGCCCTATGACATATAAAATATTTTTCGGTGTCTGATTGAAATACTTTGTTAGGACAATGGATGAAACAGGAAAACAAATTGAGTTCAAGCAATTTTTGGCGGCAAGATTCCAGTTTCTCTAATACCATGAATATGCAACTCCACAAAGCATTCCAGAATATGTAAAATGAGTAAAAACATTATTATTACCCAATTTTAAATAATTCTTGCAATAACATGCAAACTATTTTGTTGAAAGTACAGAAATTGCACATTACAAACTGAGGAAATTACTTTTGTCTCAGTGTGGCCAGGTGTTTAAGCAGTTCTCAGCATGTTAGTCTACAGTTAATGTTATCACTTCATTAGAAATTTTCTCCAGGAACAGTGTTTCAAAGTAACAGACTCTGAGCCATGTTCAGACCTGCTTCAACACCATTATTTTCGGCAATACATCTATTTCTTCTTCTACATCCAATATCTGAGAGTTTTTATAGTATCATCAAATGAAACAAAATCCTTAAAGTGGAAATTGCTGAGTTATTTGTGGATTTTTAACATCAGTATTTGCCCATCCAGGTGCACATCAAAAATATTATCCAGGTGCACATGTCAGAAATATTATTCAATCAATTGGATGCACTATAAACAATTCCCCAAAAATCTATGATGTTCAAAATAGTCACTTCAGTATCTCAGGACTTCTGGAAACTGTTTCTGGTGACTTAATATCCTATAGTGTCCCACAAAGCTAAAATAAAACACTGTATGCAGCAGGTACAGCATCACTACAGATTCTGACACAATGATGTGCCATATATACTGAAGGCACTTATAATAAAACTGTTTGTCAGTTTTGTAATTCTTCTATGCTTGGGGTGAAGTTTACTGGTTGTTACGGGGGGAGGAAAATGAATTAAGTGTTTTGCAAAACAATTTATTTAAAGTGGGCAGAATATTTGCCTTCAAGTAACACAGTCCAAGAGTTTAGTTTGATTGTTTAATGACCAGATGCATTCAAGCATTTTGGCCATGTGACCAATAGAACTCTTGTTGACGAGGCTTGCTTCTGATTCTTGTACTCTCACAGCGGATTTTTGAAACAATGGAGAGTAGTCATTTTACCTACAATGTCTCTCTCTTGTTACTGTACAATCATTCCTGTTACCTCGCAGTGTTTGCATGGGCTTGTCAGAATAAAGCGGAGATATTTATTTCATTTTGTAACCATAATTTGCTTAGTGAAGGGATGGTACAAAATACTTTAGAAATATTATGACTAGGAAAAAGAAATAATTGATTTTAATGGATGATATGAGTTTTCAGTTAGTGCTCTCCAACATATCCAGCCTGTACACAGATAATTCAATACATCATTACTACATGCACCCACAAACTTAATTAATTAACAATAGAGTTATCATATGCAGCTCCCAAAGAAATGCTTTTCCACATAATGTTATACCCTGTGTGATATTACCTTATAACTGGGAAGAAATGGTCAGTTACTGATTTGAGCTGCTGTTTGTAAAAAGGTGTCACATCTGAAATAAACAACCTGCCCTTGGGGAACTTTCAACTGTGCATCACTGGTACAGAATTGCAGGCAGTGTTGTGATGAAATAGAGGATGTGATTCACGAGCTGCAAAGCAATTTTCCATCATTTAATTGTTTCATTTCTCACCCTTAGCACCCTGAAATAGTTATCAAGCAAGATTATTATTAATTTCCTTCCTTACTCATTCTTAAAACCAAACTGATGTGAGGAAGTGTCTGAACCATTAACAAAGGAAAATTATGAAATTCTCTACAAAGTGTGGCACAATAATCATCATCATTCTGCAACACAGTTTTCAGTATTTGTTACTTTAAACTGTTTTATGTATGGACATAAGAGCAACAGTTGATTTCTGAACAGCTTTGCCATTTGGAATAAGTAGTCAATGGACGGTAAGTTTGAGAATGAGTGTGAAGTCTTACTTTTAAGTATTGGGTGAGAGTACTTTGGATCTTGATATTGACTATTTATCCTCAATCTTCATCTTCTACTTTCACTGCTCCTATAATAGCCAGCAGAAATTCCATGTTATTCATTAGTTTCTGCTCTGTTTCACTGTGTGGTAACTTTGATTAAACTGTATCTTAAAGACACACTTAACAAACACAATTTAAATGTGAGTCATCCTCCACTCCTGGCCCTTATATGGCTTGTATATAAAAAAGAGGCAATTCTGTGCTCAAATATTATAGAACACAGTTGTAACTAAGCTTTATGCTGGGGATAATTCTTTTTAGTGAAATTGAGAAGTAATTTTTTTTTTTATCAGTTGTTGCTATGAACATTTTTTTGACTGATTTTGTACTGTGTTCCTTTTGACATTTTGAAAATTATAGTGGTAGTTTACTAAGGATGGGAAAGGTTTTTTGCATGTAGTTTTCTTTTTTTGATTGTTTTAGTGCCCATCCTGGTAATATTCACAGCATGCTTTATGTAAAATTGCTGTCCTTGTACGTGAAATGCTTTCTTCTTTCATTCTTATTACAGTGCCTCATTGCACATATGTTTCCATCATCTGTAGAGTAAGTAACTAACATTTTACTTAAAATTGGGAAACATGAACCAGTGAGAGTTTGCTTGTGTCCTTTGGTTAAGTTGTAATATTGCTGTTTTGAAGTTCCATGATATTGGTGGCCATAGACTCTCGTGTATTGCAGGGTAACCCCCCCCCCCCCCCCCCTCTCTCTCTCTCTCTCTCTCTCTCTCTCTCTCTCTCTCTCTCGATAAACAGTTGGCTTTAAAACTCCTCATATCAGAATTACAGTGCAATGTCTAATCACTTCTCATTCTTTTTTTGTTTTTCATCCTTCTTTCTTCATGATCTGTGAACTGGATGTATAATGAGATTAGCAGTTTATCCAATTGATACCTGTCAAAGTAGACTGTGGCTAATGGCTTTGTTCTCCTCTGTACAGCTGATAAGAGGAATTGTTAGCTCATGATAAGAACAGTGAGTCAGCACATCAAGTCTTTTTTTTCTAGATGTGTATCATGTTTATAACGTAATCTCTGTTAAGTGAGTGGTGTGTCATAAGTATATGTTGGATGTAAATGGAGATGTTTCATCTATTGATATCAAGGAAATCTATGTAACAAAAGTTACATGACCCAGATATTTAGAGGCAGGATCCTTGTAAAAACTGATTTAGAATATGAAATAATCAGCATAAGAACTGTCCAGCATAGCTTATTATTAATCTTTGTCTTTACTGCTCATGAGTATTGGCAGTTGATTGTCAAAAATAAAGGTTGTTGCAAAATCATCTTGACACTCATATCAGATAACTATCCAGGAAATAAATATTTTAGGTGTAAAGGAGACCAGTCACTGAGAAGCAGAAGCTTTGAGCCATCAACAGGCACACACAAAAAGATAGAAAAATTGTTATATTTTGGAGTACATCTATTCTAGACCACAAAAATAACTCCCCCCCCCCTCTCTCTCTCTCTCTCTCTCTCTCTCTCTCTCTCTCTCTCTCTCTCTCTCTCTCTCTCTCTCTCTAATTGTGTACATACTCCATATTTGTTCCTTTTCAGATTTCTTGTTGTTGCAGAGGTAGGAAATAAGAATTGGTGATATGAATGAAGTTATAAGTAAATAACTGCCAGATTCTCAAAGTTGATGGATTTCTTTGTATATTCTGTGTTGAATATGCACCAGTATTGTTTCCATTGCTGCATGCCTTTTTAACATGAATCATGATGGAAGCAGAACTTATTAAGTGGTTGTGAGATGTCAGATGCCCCTTTGTTTTTCTTCCTAGAAATTTTTTATGGCAACTATGCAAAATTACAGCCTTTAGTTCTGTCATTTGTAGAGATTTAAATAGATGTGCCACTGCGATATAATGGCTCTCCTCTAGGTTGAACTAAAAATTATGTTAAAATCATAATTTCCTAAATAGAGAATTCAGGGATTCTGCTCAGTATCTTCGTTGACAAATTTTGGAAAGCTTCTGATAAGAGTTGAGTTGGTGTTCATCTTTCTTGCATTCTGCTATATTATTTTATGAGCAAAACATGTTCTTATAGAATATCTTCCCAGAAGTTTTCATACAAGCAGAACATAACATCTCTATATGCAGTTTTAGGCTTGAAGATACTGTCATAAATACACAAAGTATCTACCAAAGTTGAAGCAAAATTGTAAGACCATGTATTAGTAGACAGTGCCCATAGCAGTGTAAAATGGTGACACCTGCAATTTCTTGCTATACCTTGCAGATGACTTCAAATACAAGCAAATGTAAAGTATATGTGATAAATTAACAGAGCGGTTCTAGGCGCTACAGTCTGGAACTGAGTGACCGCTACGGTCACAGACCCGAATCCTGCCTCGGGCATGGATGTTTATGTCCTTACATTAGTTAGTTCTAAGTAGTTTTAAATCTAGGGGACTGATGACCACAGTAGTTAAGTTCCATAGTGCTCAGAGCCATTTGAACCATATGTGATAATAGGTTAAAAGTCCAAATATAATTTACTGCTTCTGTGATGAGCCACTTGAAAGAATGTTTTGTGTCAAATACCGTGGGGTAGTCATTCATTCATTGGATGTACTGGGGAGAAAGAAATGTCTGAATGAAATAAATTAGGAAGGTCTTGAAAAGTCTACTTTTAAATGGAGCTGATCACGTTCGAAACTAATTTTTGACCCATCCCTAAGTATTGTTAGAGCATTTGTTGCCCATTAGGAATGAAAATGACAAATAAAGAGGAATCCCTTCAATGCCCTTTAGTTTTTTGACATATTTGTCATTTAAGCACCCCATCAGTGCTCACATTAAGTGGCTACATAACTCTATAAAAAGATGTTATGATTTCCATCATGGGAAGGTTTAAAAAGGCACCGCATCTCTCAATTGTTTAATGCAAAAAAAAATGATATTGATAAAACTAGACACATGAAGCTTCGTGTAGAGGAATGTAAGTGATTTATCTTTCCGCACAGAGGACACATCAGAGTACCTGTTGTCGAGGCATCACCGTAACTGACTCATGGTCTCCTGAGAGAACATGTCTGTCAGACATGTTAACAGTATGTCATTTTGTTCTTATGGTTTTCTTTGAAAATGCTGTTCATTTGAAGACACTGATACATTTTCTCAGGATAGTACTTCTCTGATTACTGTAGGGCCCCTTGCAGGTGTTTGATGTTTTCCCTTGAGGCAGATTAGGCCCATTCGTTTTTCTACATCATGATGATGTGAAATTATCTATGGCCAATTAGGCAAATATTTAACTTTCTCCACTTTTCCAACCCAGATGCACAAAATTCATACCTTTAAAATAGCAAACACAGAAAAAGTCTTAGTTTTATTTTCTGTTCTTCCTTTTGTCTTGTGAATAAAGCCTAATCAAGGCAATTACAATACATGAAGACCTAACTATGCATATGCTGGTAGAATTTTTTAGTAACGATGATAATAGATAATTGTTATAAGGCTCCTTATATGCAGCAGCTCCATTATAGTCTTGAAAAACACTTCAGTTGTTGGTGTTTGAGGGTATTATTTCAGTTGTTGTTGGGGTCTTCAGTCCTGAGACTGGTTTGATGCAGCTCTCCATGCTACTCTATCCTGTGCAAGCTGCTTCATCTCCCAGTACCTACTACAACAGACATCCTTCTGAATCTGCTTAGTGTATTCATCTCTTGGTCTCCCTCTATGATTTTTACCCTCCACACTGCCCTCCAATACTAAATTGGTGATCCCTTGATGCCTCAGAACATGTCCTACCAACCAATCCCTTCTTCTAGTCAAGTTGTGCCACAAGCTCATCTTCTCCCCAATTCTATTCAATACCTCCTCATTAGTTATGTGATGCACCCATCTAATCTTCAGCATTCTACTGTAGCACCACATTTCGAAAGCTTCTGTTCTCTTCTTGTCCAAACTATTTATCGTCCATGTTTCACTTCCATACATGGCTAAACTCCATACAAATACTTTCAGAAAAGACTTCCTGCCACTTAAATCTATACTCGATGTTAACAAATTTTTCTTATTCAGAAACGCTTTCCTTGCCATTTCCAGTCTACATTTTATATCCTCTCTACTTCGACCATCATCAGTTATTTTGCTCCCCAAATAGCAAAACTCCTTTACTACTTTAAGTGTCTCATTTCCTAATCTATTTCCCTCAGCATCACCCGACTTAATCCGACTACATTTCATTATCCTCGTTTTGCTTTTGTTGATGTTCATCTTATATCTTATATCCTCCCTTCAAGACACTGTCCATTCTGTTCAACTGCTCTTCAAAGTCCTTTGCTGTCTCTGACAGAATTACAATGTCATCGGCGAACCTCAAAGTTTTTATTTCTTCTCCATAGATTTTAATACCTACTCCGAATTTTTCTTTTGTTTCCTTTACTGCTTGCTCAATATACAGATTGAATAACATCGGGGAGAGGCTACAACCCTGTCCCACTCCCTTCCCAACCACTGCTTCCCTTTCATATCCCTTGATTCTTATAACTGCCATCTGGTTTCTGTACAAATTGTAAATAGCCTTTCGGTCCCTGTATTTTACCCCTGCCACCTTCAGAATTTGAAAGAGAGTATTCCAGTCAACATTGTCAAAAGCTTTCTGTAAGTCTACAAATGCTATAAACATAGGTTTGCCTTCTAAGATAAGTCGTAAGGTCAGTATTGCCTCACACATTCCACTATTTCTACGGAATCCAAACTGATCTTCCCCGAGGTCGCCTTCTACTAGTTTTTCCATTCGTCTGTAAAGAATTCGCGTTAGTATTTTGCAGCTGTGACTAATTAAACTGATAGTTAGGTAATTTTCACATCTGTCAACACCTGCTTTCTTTGGGATTGGAATTATTATATTCTTCTTGAAGTCTGAGGGTATTCCGCCTGTCTCGTACATCTTGCTGACCAGATGGTAGAGTTTTGTCAGGACTGGCTCTCCCAAGGCCGTCAGTAGTTCCAATGGAATGTTATCTACTCCGGGGGCCTTTTTTCGATTCAGGTCTTTCAGTGTTCTGTCAAACTCTTCACGCAGTATCGTATCTCCCATTTCATCTTCATCTACATCCTCTTCCATTTCCATAATATTGTCCTCAAGTACATTGCCCTTGCATAGACCCTCTATGTACTCCTTCCACCTTTCTGCTTTCCCTTCTTTGCTTAGAACTGGGTTTCCATCTGAGCTCTTGATGTTCATACAAGTGGTTCTCTTATCTCCAAAGGTCTCTTTAATTTTCCTGTAGGCAGTACCTATCTTACCCCTCCTGAGACAAGCCTCTACATCCCTATATTTGTCCTCTAGCCATCCCTGCTTAGCCATCTTGCACTTCCTGTCGATCTCATTTTTGAGACGTTTCTATGCCTTTTTGCCTGCTTCATTTACTGCATTTTTATATTTTCTCCTTTCATCAATTGAATTCAATATTTATTCTGTTACCCTAGGATTTCTACTAGCCCTCGTCTTTTTACCTACTTGATCCTCTGCTGCCTTCACTACTTCATCCCTCAAAGCTACCTATTCTTCTTCTACTGTATTTCTTTCCCCCATTCCTCTCAATTGTTCCCTTATGCTCTCCCTGAAATTCTGTACAACCTCTGGTTCTTTCAGTTTATCCAGGTCCCATCTCCTTAAATTCCCACCTTTTTGCAGTTTCTTCAGTTTTAATCTACAGGTCATAACCAATAGATTATGGTCAGAGTCCACATCTGCCCCTGGAAATGTCTTACAATCTAAAACCTGGTTCCTAAATCTCTGTCTTACCTTTTAGTATCTCTAGGGTTCTTCCATATATACAGCCTTCTTTTATAATTCTTGAACCAAGTGTTAGCTATGATTAAGTTGTGCTCTGTGCAAAATTCTACCAGGCGGCTTCCCATTTCATTTCTTAGCCCCAATCCATATTCACCTACTACGTTTCCTTCTCTCCCTTTTCCTACTACCGAATTCCAGTCAGCCATGACTATTAAATTTTCGTCTCCCTTCACTATCTGAATAATTTCTTTTATTTCATCATACATTTCTTCAATTTCTTCGTCATCTGCAGAGCTAGTTGGCATATAAACTTGTACTACTGTAGTAGGTGTGGGCTTCGTATCTATCTTGGTCACAATAATGCGTTCACTATGCTGTTTGTAGTAGCTTACCCGCATTCCTATTTTCCTATTCATTATTAAACCTACTGCTGCATTACCCCTATTTGATTTTATGTTTATAACCCTGTAGTCACCTGACCAGAAGTCTAGTTCCTCCTGCCACCGAACTTCATTAATTCCCACTATATCTAACTTTAACCTATCCATTTCCCTTTTTAAATTTTCTAACCTACCTGCCCGATTAAGGGATCTGACATTCGACGCTCCAATCCGTAGAATGCCAGTTTTCTTTCTCCTGATAATGACATCCTCTTGAGTAGTCTCCACCCGGAGATCCGAATGGGGGACTATTTTACCTCCGGAATATTTTACCCCAGAGGACGCCATCATCATTTAATCATACAGTAAAGCTGCATGCGCTTAGGAAAAATTACGGCCGTAGTTTCCCCTTGCTTTCAGCCGCTCGCAGTACCAGCACAGCAAGGCCGTTTTGGTTATTGTTACAAGGCCAGATCAGTCAATCATCCAGACTGTTGCCCTTGCAACCACTGAAAAGGCTGCTGCCCCTCTTCAGGAATCACGTGTTTGTCTGGCCTCTCAACAGATACCCCTCCGTTGTGGTTGCACCTACAGTACGGCTATCTGTATCGCCGAGGCATGCAAGTCTCCCCACCAACCGCAAGGTCCATGGTTCATGGGGGAGGATTATTTCAGTATCATTGTGAAATATATTCAGATGTGAATAGTTACATAGATAGAATAATTCTGTAGTTCAATGGGAGAGTTAGTACAGAACATGTATTTGCTGGCAAGCTGCCGTATTTTTTGAAAGGTTATTTTCTTCTAGCTATATACTCAGCTCTTGCTGTGTGCAACTGAATTTGGATTATTCGCTTTGTTTGTTCTGTTTGTAATTTCCTAAAATGGTGTGCTGCTAGCAATATTGTGTACATCCTTTAAAGTATTTTATGTGGCTTTTTATGTTAAATTTTTAAAGTAAAAATGGAAAATGCTTGATTGCTTTTACTAACCTATTTTATTTTTTTTTTTCATTTAGCTATCTTATCGAAAATGATGTTTGTTACTTGGTATTAACTGAGCGTAATTTCTCAAAAAGACTGGCTTTCTCGTACTTAGAAGACCTAGCGCAAGAATTTCATGCTCAGTATGGGAAGAGAGTTAATGTTGTGCAAAGGCCTTACACTTTCATTGAATTTGGTAGGTAGTTTATTGTTCTGTGAATATCTGTCAAGAGCTGATACAATTACAAGGAACTGTTACCTTGGTATTCTCTGTTACAGATACATATATGCAAAAGGCTAAGAAAATGTTTACTGATGCGAGAACACGCCGTAACCTTGCTGCACTTAACACAGAGTTACAGGATGTTCAAAGAATTATGGTGCAAAATATAGATGATGTTCTGCACAGGGGTGCAGTATTGTCTGGTACAGTATATTTGCTAGCTTTTTAAACTTAGTTTCACATTATAAATAAGAATATATTCTGACTTACAGTGTCCACATTTTTAAAATTTGTTACAGATTTGGATACAAAAGCAATGAACTTGCAGCTACATTCCCAAAAATATAAGAAAGACGCCACTCATTTAAATGCAAAATCAATGTATGTGAAAGCTTTTGGTGTTTGTGCTTTGATTTTCCTTGTGATATGTTATATCTATATTATGTAAAAGTTTACATACAATTATTTGTGCAATAGATTATACCGAATACCCTTCAGATTGAATATGTATTCTGTTGTTAATAAATAATTTTTCACTGTGATTTAAATTTAAAATAAATTTTTATGTCTGAGAGACAGTGCTGTCATTGTTTCTCTCACCTTTAGATCTTGAAACCCTTCCCTCCATTTGACTACTTCAGTATGCAAACTAAGCTCTTCAAGGTCTGATTTTTAAAACTGAAGTTCATTTTTCTTCATTCTACCCAATTTCAACTGTAGATACTTTGTAAAAAAAAGATGCATATGATGTATGTTTGTCTCCCCAGTTTTGTGAGTTTTATATTGTTGAATATTTTGTTAAAGTAGAGAAGTTTGTAGGCCTGTTGGTCTCGTTTGTGATGTGGAACAGGCCCTGCCGGTGCCTATCGAGTGCACTGGATGCAACCGGCTGCATATAGCGGGACTTGCTGGCACGAATGATGCCTGCCAGTTTGGTTCTGAGGGCATCCTCTGCTCCTGTCAGCAGATGGCTGATTTGGTGAAGGCAGCTAGCATTGCACATGGGGTGCAGGCTAAGGTGTCTCTCTGTAACATACCCAGGGTTGATAATGGCCCTCTGGTTTGGAGCAGAGTGGAAGGTCTAAACCAGAGTCTCTGAGAACTCTGCAGTGGTATCAGATGTGAATGTCTCAACCTCTGCTATTGAGTACAGAATTGTAATGTTTCCCTCAATAGGTCAGATGTGCACTACACGCAGAAAGTGGCTACTAGAGTAGCAGTGTACGTGTGGCATGCACAAGGGGCTGCTTTAGGTTAGAGAAACCCTCACTTGGAATCAAAGATGATTTGCCTGATAAATTAGCCACAGTGACCTCAGAGAACGTTTGTCATAGATAAGATATAGAAAAGATTAGTAATTTTAGTGACCTGCAGGAGCATCCAAGAAAAGTTCCCGGAATTATTTTTGCTTACTGAAGGTTATAATGCAGTGATAGTATTAAGAAAGTTTGTTGAAATCAGATGTTAATGACAATGCAACCCTAAGCACAGATTGGAATATTTATTGTAAGAATAGGTAAGTTGCCAGTGGTGGCAGCGTGTTTATTGCAGTACAAAATTCGATAAAATCTACCGAGGTTATCGTGGGATCAGATTGTGAATTAATCTAGGTGAAGTAAAGTATCAAAGATAGGTCAAAAATGGTAATTTTACGCTTTTATTAACCGCGTGGGTCAGGAGCTCCAGTGGTAGAGCACTTCAGAAACTCTCAGAATATCATTAATAATTTTCATTGGGAATGTCATGCTATCAAAACTGATGCCAGAGAAAAGAAGTCATGTGACATTGTTCTGAATGTCTTGTCTGAAAATTGCTTTGAGTAGATATTTAGATAACCAACTTGTGAGAGTAACGTCCTAGACTTCCTGGCAACAAACAACCTGAACTTAGTTAACCTGGAGGGAGATATCAGTGATCATAAGGCTGTGACAGCATCTTTGAAAACTGGTTCAACAAAGAATGTCAAGAAAAGTAGGATAATATTTTTGCTTAGTGAGAGTGACAATACAAATGTCAGAGTATCTGAGCAGTCAGCATAAAATATTTAGTGATGAGAATGAAGATGTTAGCAAATGGGAAAAATTCAAAGGCAGCAGTATGCGCTAGACAATTATGTTCAGATTAAGGTCTTAAATGATGGGGAAGACCCACCATGGTTTAATCACTGTGTTATAAAACTGCTATGTAAACAAAGAGAAATTCATCTCAGATTCAAGGTCTGCAGCTCGTGGTCTTGTGGCTAGCGTTCCTGCCTCTGGATTACAGGGTCCTGGGTTGGGGATTTTCTGTGCCTGGGGACAGGGTGTTTGTGTTTTCCTCATCATTTAACCATCATTCTTGACAGTGGCTAGATCCGATTGTGTAAAAATTCGACTGTGCAAAAATTGGGACCATGCAGTTGAGTGCCCCACAAACCAAAAATCATCATCATCATCATCAGATTCAAGAGAAGGAAAAACCTAGCTGACAAACGAAAGCTGAATGAAGTGAAAATGATTGTAAAGAGAGCAATGAGAGAAGCGTTCAATGACTTTAAAAGTAAAACTTTGTCAACCAATCTGAGTGAAAACCCTAAGAGGTGTTGTTCATATGTAAAATCAGGAAGTGGGTCAAAATCGTCTGTTAATTCACTCAGTGACCATACTGGCACTCAAAAGGAAAGTAACAGAGAGAATGTTGAAATACCAAATTTGGCCTTCCAAATTACTGCACCATGGAAGATCGTAACACGATCCCTCCTTTCAATCATCGTACAAATGTCAAAATGGCTGATATTGAGATAACGGATCACGGAATAGAAAAAAAGCTACAATAGCTTAGTAGTGGAGGGGCGTCAGGACCAGTTGAGGCATCTATAAGTTTCTACAAAGATTATGTGAAAGAACTTGCTCCCCTCCTAGCAGTAATTTATCATGTATTGCTTGAGCAACGAAGGGTGCCTAGTGACTGGAAGAAAGCATAGGTCATTCTCGTTTTTAAGAAGGGCCATAGGACAGATGCACACAATTATAGACCTATATCATTTATGTCAGTTTATTGTAAAACTGTGGAACATGTTTTATGTTCAAGAATAATGACGTTCTTGGAGAAGGAAAATCTCCTCTATAAAAATCAACGTGGATCCCACAAACAGAGGTTTTGCGAAACTCTATGAGATCTGCAGTGGCGTAGACAATGATGCTCAGGTTGATGCCATGTTCCTCGACTTCAGGAAGGTATTTGACACCATCCTGCACTGCCATTTATTGAAAAAACTACAAGCTTATTGAGCATAGGATCAGATTTGTGACTGGATTCAAGACTTATTTGCTGACAGAACTCAGAAGAGCATTTCGCTCTTAACAGAACAAAATTGGCAGATGTGAAGCTAATTTCTGTAGTACCCCAATTAAGTGTGATAGGGCTGTTACTGTTTACAATACATATAAATGATCTAGTAGAAAGCATCAGATGCCCTCTAAGGCTGGTTGTCTATAAGAAAGTAGCAATGCCAGAAGATAGTAAAGATTTGCGTAATGACCTCCAGAGAATCGATGAATGGTGCAGGCTGTAGCAATTGACGCTGAATGTAAATATGTGTAACATATTGCACGTACATGGGAAAAGAAATCCACTGTTGTATAGCTACACTATCAATGACAAACTGCTGGAAACAGTATCTACCGTGAAATATGAAGAGTAACTAGCCAGAGCAACCTTAAGTGGAATGACCACATAAAACAAATAGTGGGAAAAGCAGATGCCCTCAGATCCATAGAAAGGATCTTAAGGAAGTGTAACTCATCCATGAAGGAAGTGCCTTATAAGGCACTTGTTTGACTGATTCTTCAGTATTGTTCATCTATCTGGGATCCCTACCAGATAGGGCTGATAGAAGAGAGAGAGAAGATCCAACAAAGAGTGGCATGTTTCATCACAGGTTCGTTTAGTTGGCACAAGAGCGTTAAGGAGATGCTCAACAAACTCCATTGGCAGATATCACAAGAAAGGCATTGCGCATCACGGGGAGATTTACTATTGAAATTTTGAGAGTACTTCCCTGGAAGAGTCGGACAACATATTACCCCCCCCCCCCCCCCCCAACACACACACACACACACACACACATATATATAATGTCTTGTGTAATGACCGTCGGGAGAAAATTCAAGAAATTAGAACCAATACAGAGGCTTACTGCCAATCATTCTTCCCATGCCCTATTCCTGAGTAGAATACGGTTGGAGGGCTCAATTAGTGGTACAAAAAGTACCCTGTGCCACACACCATTAGGCGGCTTGAGGACTGTGGTGTATATGTAGGCAAGTGCAGTTCAGGATCTGTTGCTGAATTTGGCTGGAAAAATGAAGTTACACTTCTGGATGACACAGCCGAAATTTCTGCCGTTTTTATGCTTACTTCAATTTGGATGTTGCTCAATGTGCTCTTCCCTCCACGACACACAAAAAACTCGATGTTAGAAATGGTGCAGTGAATATCAGAATTGGACCATGTTTTCTTTATGAATGTGTACTTAACGACAGAAGGTAAAGTATAAATAAAAAGACTTAGTATTGGTTGATTTATGCATAATTTTTGGGAGTTAATGTATAATTCTCTATAAATCGCAAGTCATATCTCATAGGATAAGATACTTATCTTTTCTCACACTGCAGCGGTGAACACACACTTTTGTATTGGCACCTTCAATCTCTCGTGGACTGCTGAAACAATGCAGATCACACCTCCAACTGTCACTAAGTCACTGGAGAATGGAACTGAATTGCCGCAATGAAGCACAGGAAACAAAACAATGCCAGCAGGGTGGCCAATTAAATGATTTGTTTTTCATAATGAATTTTATCCATTGGTAACATAACTTTCATTCTTTGCAGTTATAGACATAAAGCTTTAAATATTACTTAGCATAGCATAGAAAATAAAAAAAATAAATGCTACTTTCTAAAATAATGGGACAAAGAGGCGTCCCGCCGAAATACATCAGAACACTGGGACTGTAGTTTGAAAAATGGTACTGTCTTGTCCAAAGCAGGATTTATGATCAATTTAAATTACTACACAGTGACAGCACAGTATGCCATTTCATTCATTAAGGTGCAGAACTGTGCAAATAAACAGTGTTTAAGGAGAATAAAAGGGTCGTGTTTTATGAAATCGTAGTATTTCTCTGTGGGTAATTTGGGGTGTGGTGGTGTTGAGTGAGTAGTTTGGCAACAAGAACTTTGCTGCTAGTTGCAGGGATTGAGGAGAAGGACAAGGGAGGAGACTGCTCAGGAGATTTTTCATGCAAGGCCACTGTAAAAAATTCATGGCAAATTTACCTAGTCAGTTCCTTTTTGTTGTGACATAGCTGACAAAGCAACCAAAACAGCACATCAGCATGATAGTGTATGTTGGTGTGATATTCCCCTGCAAGCCATGACCTCATTATCTGAAAGACAAATCGTGTCCTTGGGAAACTCATTTCATTCGTTACCTTATTGATCCACATAATTTTCAAAATTAATCTGTAGCACCACATCTCAAATGCTTCGATTCTCTTCTGTTCCAGTTTTCTCACAGTCCATGTTTCCCTACCATACAATGCTGTGCTCCAGATGCACATTCCCAGAATTTTCTTCCTCAAATTAACATCTATCTTTGATACTAGTAGACTTCTCGGCCAGGAATGCCCTTTTTGCCATTGCTAGTCTGCTTTTTATGTCCTCCTTGCTCTGTCTGTCATTGGTTATTTTGCTGCCTGGGTAGTAGAATTCTTTAACTTTATTTACTTCGTGACCATCAATCCTGATAAGTTTCTCACTGTTCTCATTTCTGGTACCTCTCATTACTTTCGTCTTTCTTCGATTTACTCTCTGTCCATATTCTGTACTCATTGGATTGTTCATTCCATTCAGCAGATCATGTAAATCTTCTTTGCTTTCACTCAAGATAGCATTGTCATCAGACAGCGAATAGTGTCATTGATATCCTTTCACCTTGAATTTTGGTTCCACTCTTGAACCTTTCTTTTATTTCCATCATTGCATCTTCAATGTACAGATTGAACAGTAGGGGCGAAAGACTACTCCCTGCCTTACACCCTTTTTAATCCGAGCACTTTGTTCTTGTCATCCCATCTCTCCCTGTAGCTTATCCCTATTTTCCTCAGTTTTGAACATCTTGCACCATTGTACAGTCTCGAATGCTTTTTCCAGGTCGATGAATCCTATGGACATGTCTTTATTTGTCTTTAGTCTTGCTTCCATTGTCAACTGTGGCATCAGAATTGCCTCTCTGGTGCCTTTGCCTTTCCTAAAGCCAAATTGATTGTCATCTGACACATCCTCAATTTTCTTTTCTATTCAGTTGTCAGCAACTTGGATGCAGGAGCTGTTAAGCTGATTGTGCAATAATTCTTGCACTTGTCAGATCTTGCATTCTTTGGAATCGAATGGATGATATTTTTCCAAAAGGCAGATGGTATGTCGCCAGACTCATACATTCTGCACAACAATGTAGCCATTTTCTTGCTACTTCCCCCAATGATTTTGGAAATTCTGATGAAATGTTAGATATCCCTTCTGCCTTATTTGATTTTATGTCCTCCAAAGCTCTCTAAAATTCTGATTCTAATACTTCTATATCCACTCCAGTATCGTCTTCTATAACTTGAGACAAATCTTTCCCCTGTAAAGGGGCGCCCTCCTCTAACATTACTTTTATTCAACATATGTTATCAATACCAAAAATACTTTCTTCCTTTTAAACCGGTTAATATTATCTCAGCTGTTTAACTAAAAGAATTTCATATGATTTTGTATATGATATATTATATCTCAGGTTGAAATGTATGAAAAGAAATTATTGTATTACTTTATTACAATGGATATGTATTAAACCTGTATGTACAGTTATAATTATTTTTCTTTTAGAAACATTCGAAATTACAAAATATTTGGTACACTTAAATTTTATATTATTAATTGTGCAATCTGAAAATATTTATTAAATTTATTTCTGGATTCATTTATGAAATAATAACATAAATTGGTGGAGATTCTTCTTTGTCAAGAAAGTCTGTGAACTCTCTTTGTTTTGTAAACTCTTTGGAACATTGTTAATACCACAGAATGTATTAGTAGTGGGCATGTGTTTGATGGAATCAGACATGTTTTTATGTTTGGCAATAACAATGTAATTTCTGATTTCATGAAAGTGGAAGTTGTAAAGACAATGTGATATAGAAAAATATGATAGAATTAAAAAAAAAAAGGTACAAGAACAGAAATTACGCACTTGGCCTACGTAATGATTATCATGTCATCTGGTAACCTACAAAGTCAAAAAAATTTCAGCCTCAAGAACGAGCCACTCGACGTGATGAACTGGAGCCAACTACAAGAAAATGGAGATAAGTAAAAAACTTATTTGTACATCTTACTCCTCTCAAAGCTTATTAAAAGAAGCTAATTATTTTGACAAGTGACAAGTAACAAACGATGTGAGGGAGGATAAGATAACACCCCTCAGAGAGGCCTTCAATGTACTCTTTCCACTTATACTCTCTCTCCTCTGCATTTAGCAGTGGGAATGTTACCACCCTTGCTTTTAATTTAACTGAAGGTTGGTTTGACTTTCTGTATGCCAAGTCCTTTCGACAATCATTTCTTTTTTGATTTCTTCATATTTGCATGCTGCCACTTCATCTTAGCTTCCGTACACTTCCTGTTTATTTCATTTCTCAGTGACTTGTATTTCTGTATGCCTGAATTTACCTAAACATTTTTTAACTTCCTTCTTTCATCGATCAACTGAAGTATTTCTTCTGTTACCCATGTCTTCTTCGCAGTTATCTTTGTTTGCATCTATGTTTTTCTTTCCAACTTCTGTGATTGCTCATTTTAGAGATGGCCATTCCTCTTCCACTGTAGTGCCTACCAAGCTATTCATTATTGCTTTATCTATAGGCTTAGAGAACTTGAAGTGTATCTCATCATTCTTTAGTACTTCCGTATCCCACTTCTTTGTGTATTGATTCTTCCTGACTAATCTCTTAAACTTCAGCATGCACTTCATCGCTACTACATTATGATCCGAGTTTATACCTGCTCCTGGGTTTTCCCTACAATCCAGTATCTGATTTAGGAATCTCTGTTGGACCATGATGTAATCTAACTGAAATCTTCCCATATCACCTGGCCTTTTCCAACCATATCTCTTCCTCTTGTACAGAGTACTCACTATAACCAGTTGAAATTTATTACAGAACTCAGTTAGTCTTTCTCCTCTCTCATTCCTTGCCCCAGCCAATATTCCCCTGTAAACTTTTCTTTTACTCCTTCCCCTACAACTGCATTCCAGTCCCCCATGACTATTAGGTTTTCATCTCCCTTCACATACTGTATTACCCTGTCAGTATCTTCGTATACTTTCTCTATCTCATCATCTTCAGCTTGCTAAGTCGGCATGTATACCTGAACTATTGTTGTTGGTGTTGGTTTACTGTCGATTCTGATAAGAATAACTCTATTTCTGAACTGTTCACTGTAACAAACTCTTCCCTACTTTCCTATTCATGATGAATTCTACTTCCATTATACCATTTTCTGCTGCTGTTGATATTACCCTATACTCACCTGAACAGAAATCCTTATATTTTCATTTCATTTCACTTCACTGGCCCCTACTATATCTAGATTGAGCCTTTGCATTTCCCTTTTCAAATTTTATAGCTTTTCTACCATGTTCGAGCTTCTGACATCCCATGCCCTGTCTCATAAAACATTATTGTTTAGTTGGTTATTGAATATTTTTCTCATTGTCACCTCCCCATTGACAGTCCCCTCCCAGAGGTGCAAATGGGGGACTACTCCGGAATATTTTGCCCATGTAGAGATCATCATGACACACTTTCAATTACGGGCTACATATCCTGTGGATATGTGTTATGTGTCTTTAATGCAATCGTTTCCATTGCCTTCTGCATCCTCATGCCATTTATCATTACTGTTTCTTCTGCCTTTGTTCCCACGCATAGGACAAGGGAGTGCCCTGAACCTTTGTCCGCTCATTCACCCTCTTTGACAAGACTTCTTATGCCGGAAGTCTGCAGCCACCAATGCTGATTATTAATCAAAATTTAAGTGGTGGTGGGTTTTGAACCCGGACCAAGGACACTTTCATTACTTATCAAAGATGCTACCCCTGGACCATGAGTGCAGACTTAAATACATTATAAACTACGCTGCATGAGGGGTCAGCATTCATCCCCCCCCCCCTCCCCCCTCCCAGGGAGCTCAACACTCATTGATGAGTTCGTTCTTGGCTACCACAGGGCCTTTTCCCTTCCATGCTGCATGTCCATTCTCCTGCTGTTCTTTTTCCCCTCCTTTGGGGAACTTGTCTGAGGTTGTAATAGCCTGATACCAGAACAGGCCCTCGCCCATTTTTTTTTTCTTTCTTCATTTTACTTCTCCTATCCTTTCTTCACTTCAATGTTTGAGGTTCCTCTTTGTTTCTTATTCCTCCCTGTGCACTCCTGAAGGCCAGCCAATGTATCCAATGAGTAAAAGGTGACTGGGAAATGTGTAATTCCCAGTCCTGGTTCTACAGATAGGGTACGTACATACCCCCTGTTACAGGTCAGGTGCAGGGAGGGGTGATTTCCTGAGCTGTTACATTCACAAATTGCCAATTGGTCCCTCTGTCAGGAGTTTGGGAGGTGTGACCTGAAGTGTGAACGATCACCTAAGGTGGGTGAGCCCCACTCTGAGAGCCCCCACCCCCAGTTGGAAGGAATGTGCCTTTGTAGACACTGGCAGTCGTGGGGGATTTTCTTGCAATAAGCCGATCATCTTCATATCATTCTACGTCTACTAAATTTAAGTGGAAGGAGGCTAAAGATTCAAAGACTCCCAGCTGCAACACAGTTCCTTGTGGTTTCACTTACTGAAGATGGTCAGTCCTTTGCTATGGCTAATCCCTTTATTATTCTCAAAGGTGTTGATGCAGCTGCAGGCCCTATGATGTCCTGCTGTTGTTTATGCAATGGCACTTTGCCTTTGGAGATGAATTGTAATCCCGAAGCACAATAAATATTTGGGAGGATGATGATTCAGACCTGCATCTGGCCATCCTGATGTAGGTTTTCCATGATTTCCCTAAATAACTTAAGGCAAATGCTGTGATGGTTCCTTTGGAAGGGCACAGCTGACTTTCTTCCCTAATATCATGGGACTGACGACCTCGCTGTTTTCTCCCCTCCTCCCAGTCAACCAACCAAAACAACTGCTTGCATATCCTGTTTGTGTCAAGGTCCATTGAATGCTGAATTCTACATGTGGTGTTCTTTACACTAGGCTGCTTGATGGTTTGGCCGAGGGAGAAATCCAAACTTGCATCTCTGATCAGGGCGTCACTGCAGTCCATGGGGTGATGACAAAGGTTGATACATTTTTTTGTGCTCACACACACTCTTTCTCTCGTGTATGATAGAGTAGTGCTTCCCCCAAAGATCAAAGCAGACTATGAAGTCATCATGGTCTGACTGTATATTCCAAACCCTATGTGCTGCTACCAGTGTCAGTGTGACAACCACACTCGAATGTCCTGCCAAAACCCAGCCAGATGTGTTACTTGTGATGGGTATGCTCACAAAGGCAATGTCCCATGTATCTTGGTGAATGGACCATCCAGGAAAAACAGGTGAAGGAAAAAAATTGCCTTACCCTGATGCTCGTAAGTTGTTAGCTAGTCGAAAGCCCTGCATTTTACCGTCTGGCACTTACAGTATTATTCTTGCTACACATCACTCCACAAACGACACAGTGATGCGGACTTGTGACGTCAAATTCGGCACCGCAGTTGTAAAATCACTGAGTGTCATGGTAACATCCTCTCCAGCTTTGCAATAAGCCACCAAATTTTCACCTCTGATGGCGAAAACACCTGCTACACAATTGGCAGGCCAGAAAGGACAACAGGAATACACCCGTGAAGTCTTTTTACATCCTTACACTCAATAAAGTCTGAGTCTTCACCTGCCAACCACAAAGGCTCCAAGAAATCAGACAGACAGTCTTCTCCTTTACTGACTTGGAGATTCCCTTCAACGGTGTCCCATGTGATACTCTCACCCAGCCGACCACTGTTTTGATGGTGCACACTGCCAACCGTTTTTTTGCCCTGGAATCCGCAGGCCAACTGAGGTAAAATGCCAACACCTCTGTAGATCTCATGGAGCAGGATCCTCCAGCCTCTGCACCCTGTTGTCAAAGGCTAGCACACAGCAGCCGCTGAGGTGACGACCCTTCGTTTTTCCCCTCCTGCCCTTTCTCTGTTATGACTGTCCTCCAATGAAACATTTGTAATGTTTGTAATGTTATATCCAACAAGTAGGAGTTACAACTGCTCTTGAAATTGCAGCGTCCACTCATGTTCTGCCTCCAGGAAACAAAATTGCGTCCTCATGACCACTTTGACCTCTCACATTTCTTTTCGGCCTGCTTTGACCCTCCCCAAGAGGACAGCATTCCATCTCATGGGGGAGTCATGCTGGTCATCCAGGATGATGATTATAGTCAAACCATCTCACTGAACAACCTGGCAGCAAGCTGTTGCAGTCTGAATTTTCCTTCCTCACTTCACCTCTTCTCTTTGTACTGTCTTCATCCCTCCATCATTTGGTGTCACCCCTGCAGACTTCCTCCGGCTTACTGGGCACCTTCCTCACCCCTTTTTGCTGCTAAGTGACTTTAATGCACACCATTCCCTTTGGAAATCTTCCAGAACCTGTTTGTGAGGTGCCCTCTTGGCTGACCTCAATCAAATCGACCTCATCTGCATAAACGCTGGAGCACTCACATTCCTTTCAGACTCCATTTGGACCTCTCATTCTGCACTTCCAAACTTGCCTGTCATTTCAAGTTGTCTGTTGTTTCTGACATGTACTCAAGTGACCATTTCCTACGTGGTATCCATTTTCTGACTCCTACCTCCCTTACGTGTAATCCCAATTGGCAGCTGTCAGAGGCCAACTGGTGGCCTTATTCCTCCCTGGTGACCTTTGACAAACATCATTTTCCCAGTTGTGATGACCAGGTGGAATACCTTACAACCACTGTCCTTACCACCACAGAAAATTCAATTCCTTGCACTTCACCTTTACTGCACCATGTCCTGGTCCCTTGGTGGACTGAAGTATGCTGCAATACAGTTCGCAAGCAGAGACATGCTCTCACATTTTTAACCATTATAGCTGTGGGTGCAGTGTCATTGCATTCTTTGGGATAACAAAAAAGCTATCTGGATTTCATTTACTAGTTCTTTTAATAGTGCAGCTCCTCCTTCTATCGTTTGGCCTGACCTCTGACCCGTCTCTGGAGCCAAGGTCCATTCCCCAATTTTTGGCCCAACTGTAGGTGATGATGTCATTGTGGGCCCTATTGCTATCTCCAATACCTTGGACCGCTATTTGGAGAGATTTCGAGCTCCACCCACTATCACCCTGCCTTCCTCCTTTGGAAATGAGTGGAGGAGGCTCGGGTGATACCCTTCTCCTCTCAGAATTGTGAATGCTACAGTGCCGCCTTTACTATGCAGGAGCTAGATCTTGCTCCCATATCCTTCTGATCTTCTGCCCCAGGGCTGCATGATCTTCAAATTTAGATGTTGCAGCACCTTTCTCTTGTAGGCAAGCACTTTCTCCTTATACATACAATTGCATCTGGACAGATGGCACATTTCCCAGGTGCTGGCATGAAGCCACCCGTACCTAAGCCCGGTAAGGACAAACACCTTCTTTATGGCTACCGCCTCATTTCTTTTACCAGTTGTGCTTGCAAGGTGATGGAACATATTATTTATGCCCGGCTGGTACAGTGGCTCGAGACTCAAGATCTACTAACCACTGCACTCTGTGGATTTCGAGTGACCTGTTCTACGTTGACCATCTTGTCATTTTGTGAACCCATGTCATGAATGGTTTTCTATGGAAATACCAGACTGTAGCTGTGTTTATTGATTTGGAGAAAGCCTATGACACATGCTGAAGGATCGGTATCCTCCATACTCTTTACACATGGGGCTTCCGAGGCCAACTGCCCCATTTCCTTCAGGACTTTTTAAACAATAGAATTTTCAAGGTACGTGTGGGTTCTGCCTTGTTGGACACCTTTATCTAGGAAAACAGGGTGCCTGAGGGCTCCGTCCTGAGTGTCATGCCATTTGCTATTGCCATTAATTCTATTATGGCCTGTCCTCCCCAGGGCATCCTTTTCATTGACAGTTTTGTGATCTATTGCAATTCTCCATGGACATGTCTCCTTGAGTGGCATTTTCAGCGATGTCTTGGTCATCTTTACTTGTCGAGCATTGACAATGGCTTTCACTTTTCCTGGGACAAAACTGTTTGAGTTTCTGGCAGTGCAATGGGTTTCTTTTGCTGTCTTTGCATCTTGGGCCTGTTGCTATTCCATTTAGTGAAACTACAAAATTATTGGGGCTCATACATGATAGGAAATTTTCTGGCTCCTCCCATGCATCCTACCTAGCTCCCCATTGTACCTGGTTCTCAATGTCTTGTGTGTCCACAGCAGTACTTCCTGGGGAACAGATCAGACCACCCTCCTCTCTTTGTACTGATCCCTTGTCCATTCGAAACTAGACTATAAGTGTTTCATTTACGCATCTGCATGCCCATCCATCTTACGCAATCTAAATACAATCCACCGTCGTGGCATCTGTTTGGCCACTGGTGCCTTACACAAGCCCGGTTGAGAATCTACGCTGAAACTGTTGAACTACCCCTGTCATACTGACATTATGTTCTCTACAGCGGATATGCATACCATTTGTCTGCTGTGCCTGGCCACCCATCCTATGCATCGTTCTTTGATGACTCCTGAGCACCAGTATGGGGTGTGTCCCTCTGTCTGTTACCTCCTGGAGTTTGCTTTTGGCTATTGCTCTGGCAGCAATTTCACACTACCTGCCAGTTTCCTGATGGGTGTGAACCCTACACCACGTTGGCTTCATGTCATGACCCTTGGTCACCTTGTACTTAATTTGCTTCCTAAGGACACTACTCCTGAATTGATGTACCGTGTCATCTGCTCTGATTCTCTCAGTGCCTTTCAGAGCCCCTGTGCTGCACACAGTCCATTCCTTAGCCCAACGGGTCACAAAATGCTTCCACTTGCTCACCTTGAGGAGTCGCTATGATGATTATGTGGGTCCCTGGTCACATTGTTCTGATGGGAAACAAGGCTGCTGATGCTGCTGCCAAGGCTGCAGTTGTACTACCTCAGCCCGCTAGTTCTTCCATTCCTTCTGACGATCTCCGTGTTGCCAAGTGTCAGCAGGTGATGTCATATCAGCATTACCATTGGTCTGCCCTTCATGGAAACAAGCTGCAGAGAATTAAATCTCTCCCAGCTGTTTGGATGACCTCTTCTCAGCCCTCTTGCTGCGAGGAGATAATTTTAGCTAGGTTGCATTTTGGGTGTTATACTTTCAGCCATCACCATTATTTAACTAATGAACCCCACAATTTTGTGCTGATTGTCATCAATGTTTGAGTTTGCCATTTCCTGACTGAAGGCCCCCCCCCCCCTTTTTTTTTCTTTTTTTTTTAGAAACCACTTACATTCTAATTTATGTTTGCTGGCTGAGTTATCACTTGTTTAGTGAATAACATGTGGGCTGTTGACCGCATTTTACTTTTTATCTGACATAGCAGTATGGCAAAGGACATTTAATCTTTAGTCCAGGACCTCTGTTGTCTCTGTGGTATATATTGTGGACCTCTCTCCAAAAGGAATTCCTTATTTTTAGCTGCCTTTCCTTCCATCAATTGGGCTTAACATGTAGTCACTTTTAATTCCTTTTTCATCTTAGTGTCCTAAGATTCTGACATGGGTGCATATGGCTTTAGTTGTTTTTGTGTTCTAAAACGAAACATCCCCCCCCCCCCCCCCCCCCATGCTGACTTATTGTCAGGGTACCAATGGCCATGATGTTGAGTGTCTCACATCCAAAATCATCGTAATTATCAGCTAATGCCGCATTCCTGTGCCATCACACTTGTTTTCCGAGTTGAATTCCTGTCGTCTTAGCTAGTGTAACTGTGGATTATGTATCCCCTGCTGCTGTGCGTGGTAACCAGAATTTTTGTTGTTGTGAACACTGCCTGTAGATTTGAACTGTTCCATTACCTCTTTGCATTCTATATTGTAGACATAGGACATCCTTGTGCACTCTTATTTGAACTACTGCCATCTGTGTTGCGAACATGCCATGGAGAATTGCACACATCTCTTTGTGTAATTATTGAGACGACTGCCCAACTATTAGGAGATACATTGAAATGAAATGTGCACTTTCATTCAAATATATTTACATGAGCATTGCAGTACAAAACTATTCATTGTGCATTATTTTTTGAAACACTCCAAGCTGAATATTTTCATCGTCATTTCACTTGAATTGTTTGCAAATGAATAATTGTCATCATTAAAATCATTGTCATTCTCATTTTCACATAGTCTCCTCTAAAACCTCTATGATCTCTTCCTCAGAAAAGACTATGTGAAGAACTAGCTGTTTCACACCTACTAACTTGAACGTAATTATTACAACCTTTCTCTCAACACAGCTGTTACAATTTGACACGGAGTTAACAGAGGTTTCCCTAGATTGCATTACTATGCAGCATGATACCTAGTACAGTCAGATTCGAGAATGGAGCATGTGAGATCTACGAGAAATTATGTCAAATGAGGCTAGGCATTGGAGTGGAAAAGAAAATTCGCAGTGTTGACTGCCACTCGCTGTTGGAGCAGAAAGGGTTAAATGGCCAATCATTCTGATTAGGCATACATTCATTTGGATAGCCTGTAGTACTCTGCTGCCACTTTCCATAGACTAACACATGCCACGCCTTCTTCTGATGTGTACATTGCTGTAAGAGTCACTACACTGTAGAACAGCTCCACAGTACACAGCTGTCATTTCGATGGTGGACAGATCATTCCTCACTAACTCCACTAATATTGTTTTGTCCTGTGGGACATGATTTTGAATCACCCTGTATATTGAAGATGAAGTTTTATCTTTCAGAAAAGATCATGTGTCTACAATTTCACAGTAATTTATTTCCCTAAAAGATGATTTTCAATTATAGGATTAGCTGTGCTAATGTGTTTTACACAGCTTATTTGTAATCAGAGATGTCACAGAAGAAGCCAGCAGTCTCCATTATTTTCTGATGCTGCATCAAATATTGTGATGTAATACTCAAAATGCAAGATGTCCAGCATCTTATTGCACTTCTTTTTTTTGGTACTTTTTGAGGAAGGTCAGGTTCCTTGGTGAAACAAATACATGTAAGCAGATTATATCTATAAATCCATGTACATGCTTATCTGAAAGTACATAAATAGTTTGTACTTGCAAAGTCCTTTTTTCCCCCCTCCATATTCCTGTAATTCACCTCCGAAAGTTTTTCAGTGCTTGTTCCTGAAAAGAATTATGTTAATTTTTGTCACCGTATTCTGTTATAGTGCAGTTAAACAGTTCTGGTCTTTGTTCCTCTTCCAGTATACAAAACTCTGTATTGATGTAGTTATCAGATTGTGTCATTTCAGAACTACGACTGCTTTATTTTATATTGTATCCTGCGTACATGTGACCCCTGCAATGAGTATTATCAGACTGTTGGCCATTGTTTTTTTATCCACCTACATATGCTGTCGTGTGTTCTGTGCTCATAAATTTGGCTGTGCATTACTTGCCACCTGTATCATGCCAATTAGTTGTGCACTATGCAACATAGTGTAATTAACAGCTGTGCTTGACCAGTCATGCATGTCTGGTCTTGTCAGTGTGGACACAGCCTACGAGAGGCAGAAAATATTGGTTTTAAATATTCCACTCAGAAATTTGTGTCTGTGTTCTTTAAACATTCATGTATTGTTTTTAATTTTTCTGGATTGAGGATGAGACCAACACGTTAATGAAGTTGCTGGGCCCCATTTTCGACAGAAAGCAGTAATGTAGTTACTGAGGGCTATTGCATTGCTCATTGCATCCATTTTCCAACAGGAAGCCTTAACAGACACAGTGCAGAGAGGACAGAGCTTCTAGATGCAGCATTGTGGGCCCTGCATGGCAGGGAGGGGGAGGATTAAAGTGAGAGGAGAGAGGTGCAGAAGAGGAAAGGTCTAGGTATGTGTGCTGATGGGATGGAAGGTGTGTTTAGTACTGTAGTGCAAGCAGGGAAGGGGATAGGTAGGTGGATGAGAGGCCTAGTGAAGGTTGAAGTGAGGGGGGGGGGGGGGGGGGGTGCAAAGAATATGTTGTAGGCAGAGTTTCTACCTGTACAGTTATACAGTTAAGAAAAGCTGCCAAACCCAGTCTAGCAGATCCACAACATTTACCAAACTCTCAGAAACTTGCTCCTGCCACCATTAATCCAGAACATAAACAGATTTGCAACACAGTCATGAATGTGTCCTCCATAACCCTCAGTCCCACAGAAGTATCATTCCTTCCCAAAGGCCTTACCTTTTGGCACACTCCAATATTCAGTCATATTGGGCTTGTTAAAGAACTTCTGTCCTCCCAGTCCCTACAGTGGAAACACATTTTCCCCACCTTCCCTGCCCATCAGTCTCCATCATAAACAACTCTGCATTGATGTAGATCTCAGATCATGCAATTTCAGAACTAATACTTCTTTATTTTCTTTTGTATCTTTGTAAACTTTTCAAATTGCATAACCTCACACCTTGCCTCACTGTCATTCCCAAAGTCCCTCAACATAGGAATCAACCTAATATCGGCAGAAAGAACCACAAAATCTACCACCCAAAATCCTTACTTTATACTCCTACCTGCTGACAAAGGCTCCACAACTGTGGTTAAGAAATTGCAAGGATTACTTGACAGACTCTGCCAGCTGTCAGACACATCCACCCAGAAGTCCTGACATAGTGACTCTATTTTAGAAATCTGGTAGGATCTCCAGTTCCTCTTCAAATCCTTAAGTCCATCCCAGAACCTCTCCCCTGAAACACTCTCTACACTCCATCCTTTTACGTGGTTCCTAAACCCAACCACCCAGGATGCTACATTGTGTCTGGTTAGTGTGCCCCCACAGAGAGAATCTCTGCTCTCATGGACCATCACCTTCAGCTTAGTACTCGTAACCTGCCATCCTATATAAAAGACACCAACAATTTCCTCCACATTTCCTGTTCCTTGACCATCCAGTACCCAGCACATCACTGCTGACGCCACCTTTCTCCACACTTAACATCCCCATTGCCCACGGTCTTTTGTACATTGAACATTACCTTTCCCAATGCCTGACTCCCCAAAGCTATAAGATCTTTCCCTGTTGCCATGACCCTCTACATATTCACCCAGAATTACTTCTCCTTTGGTGGTATCAATTACAAATAAATGTGTGGTACAATGATGGGTACCCGAATGGCCAGCATCCTATGACATACTCAGGGGCCAACGAGACGAATCATTCATAATCACCCAGAATCCCAAATCCCTCATCTGCTCGAGACTAATTGATGACATGTTTGTAATCTAGGCAAAAGTTGATGACATCTTATCCACATTACTCTGTAACCTCAACACCTCCTCCCCCATCTGCTTCACCTGGTCATCTTCAGCCCAACAAACCATCTTCCTTAATATCGATCTCCACCTCAAGGATGTCAACATTAGTACCTCTGTCCACATCAAACCTACCAACTATCAACAGTACCTCCACTTTGACAGCTGCCACCCATTCCACATCAAGAAGCCCCTTCTATACAGCTGAGTAACCTGTGGTTATTGTGTATATAGTGATGAGTAGCCCTTCTCCAAATGTGCCAACAGTTTTGCAGAGGCATTAACAGACTGAAATTACCCTCTCAACTTTCTCCAGAAACAGATCTCCCATGTCTTGCCTCACTCCCACCATGTACCCACTGGTGGCCACAAAGGGGCTTTCTTCTTGCGATTGAGTACCATCCAGGTCAGAAGTAACTGAATCACATTCTTCACTAGGGTTTCGACACCCTCTCACCATGCCTTGAATGAGAAATATCAAGCCTACTGTCTTGCCCATCCTTTCACAGTGGTATTCCACAGCCAAAGAAAGCTGTGCAACATCCTTGTCCACCCTTGTACCCCACCTGTTGTGTCATGGCTCATGTCCTTGCAATAGTTGTAGACATTACACCTGTCCCATAATGTGTCCCACCACCACCACCTATTTCAGTCCTGTGACAGGGATCTCCTACCCTGTCAAAGGCAGGACCACTTGTGAAAGCAGCCATGTGGTATCTACCAACTAAGCTGCAACCACTGTGCCACATTCTAAGTAGGTATGACACCTAACAAGTTGTCTGTCTGCATGACTGGCCACTGCCAAAGTGTGGCCAAGAGACAGCTGTAACACCGAGCTGCTGAATATGACACCCAGCACAGTCTGCTGCACTGTAATGACTGTTTCACAGTCTGTGCAATCTGAATTTTCCCCAGCAACACCAGCTATTCTGTATTTCACAGATGGGAAATCTCCCTACAACACATTCTTTATTTCCATAACCCCCCTGGCCTCAATCTTTGCTAGTCCTTGTCCACCTACCTATCTTCTTCCCTCTTCCCATTACAGTACAACACATACCTTCTATCCTGTCTGTGAACCTACATAGTCCTTTCCCCTCCCCTACTTTTCTCCTCTGACTTCCCCCCTCCCCTCTTCTGCCTGCCCCACCCCAGCACACCCTCCCAATGCTGCACCTAGCAGCCCTATCCTGTCCCTACCATGTCCCTGTGTGCTCCCACAGGTAGCATGAGCACATTCCCCCATCCCTTCTGTGCTATTCCTCCTCCTCCCTGCCCCCACACTTCTTCCTTACCCATATTACCCAACCCTGCTAGATTGCCCTCTTGTCACACTCAGTCAGTCAGACCTTAGAGAGAGAGAGAGAGAGAGAGAGAGAGAGAGAGAGAGAGAGAGAGAGTTTTTCCTGCTTTGGAAGAAGAACTTTGTCTGAAAGCTTTGATTTTAGCAATCTTTTTCATTCTGCCTGTTTGCAACTCAATGCTGCTTCTATACAGTGAATAACAATCTACCCTTTCCATTTTGCTGTTATTACATCATGGACTTTCAATTTTCAGTTTCTGTATCCAACGACAGATCTAACAGATGCTGTTGAGTTTGGTCCATATTTTTAAAGGCATATATTGACTGTGAGTTGATTGAATGCTGCCTCAAATGAATGCTGCATTATCTTTCCAAGAGCTGAAATGTTTTGAAGTGAAAAAGTGAGGTTGAATCAACAGATGATGGACTGATGTGTAGTGAGGCAGAGGAGATAGCAACCATAAAAAGAAGGGTCTGAGGTCATAGTCCTATAGTAACACTAGTGCTAAGCTCTAATGAAAGCAAATTCATATATTTTTCTGAACAATTTGTCTTCCATAGGAAGGCATTACTTCGAAAGTGGAGTTATGCACGGCATACACTCAAATTTTCTTAGTAAGATGTTGAATTCTGTCAAATGCTTTATTTCAATTACATAACACAAATATTATTATTTTGTTTTCAACAGCTGCTAATTTCCAGAACATGTGCAGTTGTAGTTTTGCATGGTTGTAAAGGAAATTGATTTTTACAGTTTGTCTTGTTTCTGCAATCAACTGCATAATGGTTTTACATAAGTAATTCATAATCTCTGAAACAATGGAAACTCCAGGTTGGAAAACAAACAATACAAAGAAAAGGACAGGTTATTAATCACTGCAAAGAAGAAACAATGAGTTGCAGACAGGCACAACAAAAGGTCTGTTACACATATAGCTTTTGGACAAAGGCAAAAGAAAACACACACACACATTCATTCGCACAAGCAAGCACATCTCATGCACATGAGCACGTCATCTATCTTCATTACACAATTTCTTTAAGGAACATAGATACATAAAAACATTTTTCAGTTTGATGCTAAGAAGCAAAGAACCAATTTCTGTTATTAAAACTACCAATAAATAACACATTTATAACCTCTCACCTACTGCATAGTCAATTGGCATAAGTTGGTTGCTTACAATAGTGCCTCAGATACAGTGTTCACAGAACCACCACCAGAAATGATGACCATATGAAAATCTGTGTGGAAACAACAATAATATTGCTGTCAGCTGTGGTGTGTACAGTATGGCGTAGTGATTACCATCAGCAGATGACATGCTGCAGATCCCCAGTTCAAACATGATCACCATAAATTATTTGTAATGTTTCTGTATTCTGGAATATTGGATGTTTGTATAAACACCAGAATTCTCGAATATTGAATGTTTGTACTAATAGGTACACTCTCCAGCCAGTAGGTCAATTCTTTCTGGCTATATGGTAATTTTCTTAGTACACATAATTTCTGTTTTAAGTGTTATGTTTAATTGATGACCCTGCTTTTGGATTTGGCCTTGTTAGCTTCAACTCCCTGATAAGAACTGCAATTCTTTCTAGGGATGGGAGCTTAATTGTTTCGTTGGATCTTACCTAATATCTGACTCATCAGATTTTCTCTAAGGACCAAATACACACCACTGTGAAACAATTCCCTTTATGATGATCTCAAGTCTATAATGCTCTAGCAGACCTGGTAGCTGTGTTCTAATTAAATTTAAGTTGCTGGAGTTGGATTTCACAAATAAAATTAAATGACAAAAACTTGTTTAAATTTCTCTTGTTTATTTAATAGCAGTAGTTTACCAATGGCACTGTCAATTCAGCAGCAGCCAGTTCACCAGAAAACTTAGTCTCATTCATAATTTGCAAAAAAACTGATCCTGAGTCAGATCACACTTCCCAACAAAACAGTACTGCTTGGTTATAATGCTGCTAGAATAAGTATTCCAAGATGAGATAAACCCAGTGAAAGCTCAAAACTCTAATACACTCCTGGAAATTGAAATAAGAACACCGTGAATTCATTGTCCCAGGAAGGGGAAACTTCATTGACACATTCCTGGGGTCAGATACATCACACTGACAGAACCACAGGCACATAGACACAGGCAACAGAGCATGCACAATGTCGGCACTAGTACAGTGTACATCCACCTTTCACAGCAATGCAGGCTGCTATTCTCCCATGGAGACGATCGTAGAGATGCTGGATGTAGTCCTGTGGAATGGCTTGCCATGCCATTTCCACCTGATGCCTCAGTTGGACCAGCGTTCGTGCTGGACGTGCAGACCGCGTGAGACGACACTTCATCCAGTCCCAAACATGCTCAATGGGGGACAGATCTGGAGATCTTGCTGGCCAGGGTAGTTGGCTTAAACCTTCTAGAGCACATTGGGTGGCACGGGATACATGCGGACGTGCATTGTCCTGTTGGAACAGCAAGTTCCCTTGCCGGTCTAGGAATGGTAGAACGATGGGTTCGATGACGGTTTGGATGTACCGTGCACTATTCAGTGTCCCCTCGACGATCACCAGAGGTGTACGGCCAGTGTAGGAGATCGCTCCCCACACCATGATGCCGGGTGTTGGCCCTGTGTGCCTCGGTCGTATGCAGTCCTGATTGTGGCGCTCACCTGCACGGCGCCAAACACGCATACGACCATCATTGGCACCAAGGCAGAAGCGACTCTCATCGCTGAAGACGACACGTCTCCATTCGTCCCTCCATTCACGCCTTTCGCGACACCACTGGAGGCGGGCTGCACGAAGTTGGGGCGTGAGCGGAAGACGGCCTAACGCTGTGCGGGACCGTAGCCCAGTTTCATGGAGACGGTTGCGAATGGTCCTCGCCGATACCCCAGGAGCAACAGTGTCCCTAATTTGCTGGGAAGTGGTGGTGCGGTCCCCTACGGCACTGCGTAGGATCCTACGGTCTTGGCGTGCATCCGTGCGTCGCTGCGGTCCGGTCCCAGGTCGACGGGCACGTGCACCTTCCGCCGACCACTGGCGACAACATCGATATACTGTGGAGACCTCACGCCCCACGTGTTGAGCAATTCGGCGGTACGTCCACCCGGCCTCCCGCATGCCCACTATACGCCCTCGCTCAAAGTCCGTCAACTGCACATACGGTTCACGTCCACGCTGTCACGGCATGCTACCAGTGTTAAAGACTGCGATGGAGCTCCGTATGCCACGGCAAACTGGCTGACACTGACGGTGGCGGTGCACAAATGCTGCGCAGCTAGCGCCATTCGACGGCCAACACCGCGGTTCCTAGTGTGCCCACTGTGCCGTGCGTGTGATCATTGCTTGTACAGCCCTCTTGTAGTGTCCGGAGCAAGTATGGTGGGTCTGACACACCGGTGTCAATGTGTTCTTTTTTCCATTTCCAGGAGTGTAGTTCAACAACACAGAAATCATCTATCAATGAAAAGCAAAATTCGAGAACTTATACAGTTCAGGAAATGCTGCTCCTGTTAAAAGTGATATGTCACAACACTTTCATGTCCATGGCCAATGTGTATTTCTGCCAGAACCAAAACGTTTTCACTTTTCTGAGCTGTGGATAGAAGTCAAATCCACAAGGCTTAGCTTCTTCTAAAACAGAAATGTATGTGCCCTCTGGAGTCCCCTACCCATGTCTTCAAATACAATCAAAATGGAAATATCTGGACTGTTTTGAATGTCAAATGAATTCATTCTAACAGAAACAGACACACAAACTTCTGGAACTCCCAACCAAAGTCCCCCAGCCCTCTCAACATCAGATCCGAGCTAAACGTTCAGTATCCCACCCATATCCTTCAGTTCATTTGTTACTGGCTAACTGCCTTTGTACCTCTCCCACCGTGTCATTTTACCATATTCCAATGCAGTGATATACAAATCTGTTCAATTGTGAACCAACTGACCAATCATAAAAGCTATAAGTAAACAAAAGTTACATTCTAAATTCCATTTAAATACTAGTTTTAATGATACCAAAAGCTATACATTTATGTCCGACCTCTCTCAAAAACTATGTTATCTCAAATTATTTTATTACCATATGTTAATTGTGTCACTGAATTAACTACACAGTTGTTCTCCACAGTTCACTGGTAGATGATGCCATTCATTTCTGATATATGATGACAGTTGATTAAAACCCTTAAGAGAAAGGAACATCCAGTCTAATGTTCTGTTACCCTGTACATCCTTACATGGGTGGTTGCTGTCTAACAGGGCTAACAGTACACACAATGGATTGTTAGAAGACAGGCAGACTCACTGGAGACCATCCCTTTTGCAGCACTTAGCAAATGTGCAAACGATAGCCAAATAACTAATATTTGTGGCCAGATTCACATCTGATGTGGGAAAGCATATGATCAAGTCATTTGTTTGAAGAGACGATATCATTTTTCATGTCTTTTTAAACACACACATCTTGGAAAAAACCTCAGCAAAGTGGCCACCATTGTAACTGGTAGTATCTGCTGTGTTACCAATCCCATGAGTTAGATGGTGTGTGACCTGCTCCTGCCAAAGACAAGATTCAATGTAGTGCAGTTAAGACACTTCCACCTGTAGTCTTTAGAATGTATTATGTGAATACTGTAACAATCTATTTAGCTAAAGCTCCACTAAAGAGAGTAACCTGTTTCGTCTTAAGGATGGAAACAATATTCTCTTTTGTAATGCATTTCAAACATGTGGCCTGCTGCCACCCTGTCAGAGCATATCTGTTAATCCATTGTGGACATGGGACAGTAGCTGGTCAAATATTTAACAAGGAAAATTGGCAAACAGTCATTTGATTTGAGAAATTATTTTATTTTCACAACCTGTTTCGGCAATTGAATTTGTCATCTTCGGACCTCGTATGCACCTGATGTATAGACATTCAAATGTATTGATATTGGCATATTGGAGACATGAGTATCTGGATGTTGTGAATTCATATTTCAAGTCCTTCGTTCAGAGACTTGACAACAACTGAGCACACCTGCAGTCCGAGGATGTGGTCAAAGATCAAAGGATGGCTTTTGCAAAATACACATATGTGTGACTTGGCTACTTTCCCTTCTGTCCTGACTCAAATGCATTCAAATTCATTGGTGCTCTGTGCCGAATGGCATAAGCACAAGTAGCATTCTTGTTGTCACAGCCCCTCTGAGCAACCACCAGAGATATTCTAATGTGGAAAACACTCCAAGCATGGTGCCTGGCAGCTCACCGCCCTGTCCCACATGGCTCAAGATCCCCATTGGCATTCCTCTTGTGACTTCTCAATACCCCAATAGACTTGTCCTCACCATGAAGTGTCAATGACACAGGTTGTTATAACCAGGCTCATCGCCTTACCTGAAACAGACCTTCAGCATTTTACACCAACAAATGTACACACTTAACAAACGTAACCACTACTTTGTCTATGTAGAGTGTTTGTTCTTCAGTGTACTTCCTTTGTGTAGGTATATCAATACATATGATTGAATTATTAATTTTCATTTAAACCAAAGTAAATATATCATGACCCTGAAAAAATATACTATGTGAATATGACATTTTAAAAGACCTGATTTTTGACAGGCAGCAAATCAATTATTGAATAAAAATAATCTTAATTCCATAATTTTCCTCTGGGAAAGTTTAAAACAAACAAAAAGCATATTACATACAGTAAACACTACACTTACACTTGATGTGACTTATTTCATCATTACACACAAAATAAACACACTTTTAAATTGTCAATTTGTGCAGCAATAGTGGCTTATTTAACCAATGTTCTGCTGTGTTTACCAGATTCTTCATAGGAATTTATCATAATAATTCTGAATAACAATTTAACACAATGGTACACTTTATACAGAAACTGATTCTTGTTTGCTGAACCAGATCCAGTCCAGTCCACTGCTGTTTCCTGTTTTCCAGCTGCTCAGTACTGGAATGTAAAGTATCATCTAGATGCACTCCCATACTACCAGACTGTGCTATACTCCAAGTTGTTGTCTTGCCAGCCAAACTTCCAAATAAAACATACAAAAACAAAATCCAGGCTGATAATTTGCACTATTAATCCCCTGGTGACCAATGATCAAAGTACTTCTACCTTCCCCTTGCTTTCCAAACTGTTCACAGTCAAAAATAGTTGAAAGAAATCTGTAAAAGGCAACAAGACTGCAATGCTTCAGTCAAGAATTAGCACAAACAATTTTCTTTAACTACAGTGTACTTGTAACCTCTAGTTCAAAGACCCAAATGAACTCGACTGTCTATACTACAGCATTTACTGCTCCGAAACAACTGTCACTTCATCATATGCAGGTGACTGACTAAACTGACACAATTAACTACAAGTAACTCTGTTACTTATAAACATAACTTGACTGCTAATCTGCAATCAGGTGGTGGCATCATCACCCTGTCATACCTAGACTATGATATACTCTTTAATAAATACATCTGCATATAAATGATAGTCTGATTTCACAAATTCCTTCATCATATGTACATTACTCATTGCACATAAGTTTGTTTTTTAGTGTAACATGATTAAAAATGTGCATAACAAGGAAACACTTACCATCATCAATAACATATTTTTCCTAGATATGATGGAAAAGACATCCATTCATAATAAACATAACATTCAAAATGGAACTGTTATACATTAAACATCAGATACTATAACTGAATACAGATACATATCATCCAGATCGTCACAGACACACTTTTTTTTGTATATATAACTTCAGTTCAGTTATATTTCTAACAAGGAACTCCTTACGTGTGAAGTTGCAAAAGGCCAATGATGTTTATAGCATTCAGCACCCCCATCTATTGTCCACCATGCAGCCATGATACTGTCTGCTAATGGCAATGGGGCTGGAGGTATCCAATGGTGAGCACAGCATGAGGCTATGGAGTGTAATTGAACTGCTTAGTCACTGAGTAAGTTACAACAGTGCTAGTGCTTTTGATACAAATCAGAGCAGGGGCAATGATGAAAAAAGCAAACATTGCATTTCATTTATGATATCAGTTTCTGAAGTTGACATTTCATCAGAAAAGAACCCAATGAGTTTTGCAGAGTGAGGAAGTGGCAGATGAAATATTAATGTTTCTGCAAGATGAGTTAGTGGAATGTGTGGCGTCATATACCCTTGACTTTGCGCACAATGTACATGAGAGGTACAATGATGGTATATGCTTAATAAGTGAAAGTGATACTGAAACAGGTGTAGAGCCATGTCAGACAGGGAGCCACAAATCCCAGGGTACAAAACATAATTACGTACATGGGAAATTATCCTAAGCACAGTAAAAAAAAAAATTAAAAAAAAAATAATAATAATAATAATAATAATTTATGAACAGATTTCAAGTAAGTCTGCAGCAGTATGACTGTAGTGCATAAGAAAAGCTATGGGTATTCAAGGGAGGACAAGTTGGCCTTGTTACAAAAACTGTTATTTGTGCATTTCAAGAATGCTTGATACAGTGTACAGGATGTGCATGATAGTGACCTATAGCATTATGCACATAAAATTGTGACATAGATTATGGTGATTTCAGGGGATGCTGTGGATGGTTGTATATCTTCAAACAGTGCTACAGAACTGGAAGATGTAAGATAACAAAATTTAAAACAAAACATGAACTTGATGATGCAGAGCAAACTGTGGAATTGGCCTGATATTTGTAGGTGAGATAAACAAACTTATACCATCATTCAGTAAGGAATTTGTTTTCAACTCAAACCAGTTGGGATTTGAAGAGGAAATGATTATGAAATGAACCCTTGAAATTCGAGGTAACAAGAGAATTGCATCAAAATCAACTGACATCAATGCCTTAACACATTTGTATACAATTATGACAACTGCTAATCTGGATGGTAAATGCCTAGAAAGTTACTTATTGTGCTGCAAGAAAGTTTGAGTGCTCTGCTCCCTACAATTGTTTTTCATGTGTGTGATCTTTCAAGCACAGTAGGGATTTTTTACGTCATAGCAAGCAAGAGTGCGAAAACGTTGTAAGATGACTACAACTATGGCTCTGCATTTGGTCAAAATAACTTGCTTTTGCTTGATTCCTGGTCTGCGGAGGAAAAAAAAAATCATAGTCCTTTAGAGAAAACTATCCCTCCTGAAAAGTGCATAACATTGCAGTTCATATCAACTAGAACCAATGGACAGGTTCAGCCTCTGGATGTTTTTGTTTTCCTTGCTTATAAAACGTATTATCATACTATCTGCAGCTGCACATTAAAAGATAGCCAGTTTCACGACAAGCACCATGACAGACTGTTTCACATTCAGTTGCATGCTGTCACATGCCATCAGTTCTCATCATCCTGTTACACCAATATCATTCTATATGCATTCTTTTATTAAGAGTGTATACCTAGCTGAACATCCTGTGCAGTTTGTAACTCCCAAGGAGTTCCCCATCGATCTTGATGGTGCGAACCTTTGTGATCACTGTGGTGCCCCATTCTTCATTCAGTGTTCATGGTGCAAGTTAATGGTTTGTTTTGAACATTTCTTGAATGTCAACAGTGCCAATTTTGTGAAGTGTAATACATACATCCCATAGAAGGCTGATCTCGGCACCTTACAGGCACTTATTTTCTGTTGCCCTCCTAACGCCCATGGTGAGTCATTAGTAGCTAATATTTTCCTGTCATAATTGTTAACACAACACTTTAAAATGAGTCTTACTAAAGACTGAACTTGCTACCTCACGCTCAAGGGGTACCTTGTAAGAACTACTGGCTTTCAGGACTTTGGATAGAGCAGTCTATTTGCATTAGGATGTGGCCAGTGAGTCACAATGAATGATTCATGATACAATTCGAAGACCTTTTTTATTTCTCCACCCATTTTTCCTTTGTTCTAGTGCAATAGTTCTTCCAATTTTGAAATTACTTCTGGGACCCTCATCATTGCTGACATTGAAATAACTGGATTCTGTCTATTGCTGCAATATTTGTAATGAGTCTCTGTTTGTTTGCAGAAATACAATTTAAGTAAATCTTCTGTTTGTTCTATTAACTCATTTGCTAATCGTTACTACTCCTGTTCAGCTTTCCTATGATGACAGTTTCTGCACCGCTGTGTAGCCCACCTCTCTTTATTGTTGTATACAATGTCATATGTGACAGCTACATTGTCTGAAATATTTCCATTGCATATGGGTTGTTTAACTAGCTGCTCAAGAAGTTTTTTCTGAAATGTGTTCAGAACTAATTTGTGAGTCTGATTGAGTGTATCAACTGCAATGAATCTCTAGATGTCCCAGTCTATACTCAGTATGTTAAAGTCACCTCCAACTAATATTGCATGAGTGAGGTACTGTGCATGGACATTTTATGAATGAGTCTACAACTGTTATGATAGAAATGGGTGTCATTGGTGCCGACATGAGCTACAATTGGAAGATGACTGCACCCTGCACCTTCGATAGCTTCAATGTTCTCAAATTAACAGGGTGTTCCACGTATGATGCAAGTACTGTATCTGGTGTTACATGGGAACCAAAACACCTGCAAGAAGGCTTAGACCACCAGATAACGTTCTGGCCCATTACTCAGATGGTGTGGTATTTGGTATATCGCTTACTATGCAGTTGAGGCTATCTCCCTCTTTCCATTATTGTGTGTAGTTTCCATTCAGAATATTATACACAAAAGTACAGTGTGTGTTTCTTTTATTGAAATATGCAAGAATAGAGTTGCTTGTGGAATGTCAGCTTGACTAAATAAAAAATTTCTCTGTTACACATTCCCAGTGATTCAACTACACATAAATCAGTAAATAAATTTTGAGGGACTGGATCTGTGTTATAGAAAAAAGTTGTAGAAAACAGTGCTCATGTTTTCATTGAGAAAACAAGATTATGAGTGGCATTGGCAAGAAGACTGAGAAAGTCATAGTGCTACTTAATACTTCATACTGGCATGTCCATAGCATCTGCTCACAGAATTGTGCATAAACACAAACTGAAGCATTTTGGAGTAACAGCAGTGTGTCGTTTGACCAAATCAGATGCTGTTTCTTAGCGCCTATGCTACTATGACAGTTGCAGGTTGTAGGTGATGGAGAGGTTGATTCTGAAATGCTCTTTTTCTGATGACATATTGTTGCACATATTGCTGTATGTGTACTTGTAGAAAAATTGACATTAATGCTCCAAAAATCCTCATCAACTATATTGAGAACCTCTGTGTAGTGTGATAACCAGAGTGTGGTGTGCAATTAGTATAATATGAATTAATGGACCAATCTTTTTCCTCCAAATGATAACTTCTGAGTCATACATTTGGAGAGCTAGCAATTAATGAAAAGACCTATGGTTATGTAATTCTAGACTGTGCAAGCGCACATGCTATCCCTGCATTTATGACAATATTACAATGTATTTTTGATGATAGGACAGTTGACTGGTCTTCTGCATTGTTTTTCTCTTTGTGGACTCTCTATACATGCTAAGTGTTAGAGGACAGTATTCAGCTTGCAGTTTCAAGAAGTGTGGTATTCAAAGTTTAACTAATGGTTGACAATGTGTTCAGAAGTTTGTTAGGTTGCTCTTCCCACAATAGGCCACTGTTTTGAGCACTTCATGTAAGTGAACATAATTTTAATGTAATCACATTGCATGTTAGTTTATGCTCAACTTGGGGGAGATGTGCTGAGTTTTTGTGTGGCAGTTTTCAACAGAGCTAGCCAGTATGCACACTGCATCACTTTTGAAGGCTTGCACATGTGTCATATGTGAACACCCCATATAAAAGAGTTTAAATTTTAATATCTAATTTTTTATGCAGCAGATGTTAACTTCCAGCAATGTAAGTTTTCTATCAGTCGTTTTCATTCCATTGTGAGGCTGTGTCTACATCTACAGGGTCCAGTCATAGTAATGTGACCACTGCCTATGTTGAATATCAACATGCAGTAATCACTTGCAGATGGCAGGCAGTGGCAATAACAGCAGAGCATATAAAAAAGTGTGTGTTAGGGACATGGAAAACAGTGCAGTCATTGTCATAATGCAGAAATTGAGTGATTTATCTTATGTCCAAATGGGCATTAGCATTGGCTCTCAGTCCAAGGATGGAAGCATTTATAAAATGAAGGGCTCGGAGAGATATAGTCATAAGCCACAACTTTCACGAAATTGAGTTTTTCATGCTGCGGCATTCCTAACAATGTCTTCTTCACAATGTGTTGAAAAAGTTCTGTGTTAGTGCAACAGATGGAAGGCTATGATGGAGTGCAGTTCTATGCTGTTCCATCTGGTGGTAGTTTCAGAAGATACATAGTCACAAGCCACGGCAAAATGGCAGGTGGGTCAGGAACGTCTGAAACGTCTTCGGGTCTTCAACGCATATTTGACACAGACTGTAGTGGAAGTGAAGAGCTTTATCCTTTGGATCCTGACAGTGATGAATCTTGGCATCCATCGACCAGCAGTTCCAGCTGAGATGATGTTTCGGTAAGTATATAAAACGATTTATTTCTGGCGATTAATTTCCTGTGGCTTGTGCTTTGTTTCTCTCAACATTGCCAACACATTTGACAGCCATCCTGTGTGTTAATGATAAAACTTGATGGGCACATTTATATTACTGCTTAGTGATGCAATAATGTAGTTTCAAAGGCAAAATATGTGTAAAAATATTTTCCTGTTAATGTGATTTTAGCGAAATTTAATGTTTTGTGTGGCTTATGATTATATCTCACGCAAATTCTTAGACTATTTTGCTTTTCATATTATAGCTTGAAATAAGTAGAATAAATGAAGAATAACCCAAAAAACCAAAGTCTTTATGGGAAAGAAAGCGAAATATTGATCAGTGGAAAAAATAAAGCAAAATGTCGACGAAATGCTGGTCAGCAGTATAAGTCCTTGAAAACACACACGACTGTTCAGGCTGCTACTATAGGAAGTGCCTGTACTTGTTTAAATAAATACCTCACAAAACTGCTTGGAGAGGAAGAAAACATTTTTCATTCATTTTGGGAAATAGGAAACTTTAATGCCCAAAATACTTACCTGATGAGCTGTATGAAATTGGAACCGAAAAAGCGGAGGTTTGTTCACTATTTAAGTACAAATGGTTTAGTATTTTGTATATTTATTTCATTTTGTTATATTTGTCATAATTTCTTTCAAACCTATCCAAAAAAGACTTCCAAGAAAATATCATCCAGGGATGTTACATTTTCTTATTATGTGAGGGTATGCGGAATAGAAGTCATGTTCTGGAAGGAAGCTTTCCTAAGGGTTCATGGCTTACAGATACATGCATGAAGAGTGAGGAATTTGCATCAAATGAAGCAGGGATTTTCAGTGCCAAAAGAAGATTGAAGTGGTTTGTGTGTTACTCTCTGCTATAAGTTAGAGATGTACTCAAAGTGAGTAATATACAAAAATTTCTATTAGGAAGAGGATATAAGCTCATCTTTTTTTCTTTCAGGAAAACATGGAAACTACCCACATAAATTTCAAGACAAAGCTGTATAAAGTGTTAGAGAATTTCTCAGCTCCTTACTGAAATATAACAGTCATTGCAGTAGGCAACAGAATCCCAATAAAGTGCATTTGGATTGCGATCTCACAATTGTTTTCTTATTTTGAGATAAATACTCAGAATACTGCAAGGAAAAGCAGGTTCCTGCAATATCTGAAAGTACATTCAGAGTAATTTTCGTGTCTGAATTTAACATAGGCTTCAAACTACCAAAAAGTGAAACCCGGTTCAAAATGTGATGGATTTCTAATTGCAATAAATAACCCAGAATTATGTGCAGAAGAAGTCACAGAAAAGAAACAACAATATGAACTGCATCTCAAAATGGCTGACAGAGGACAAAATATGATTGCGTCTTTAACTGCTCTGGCTACAGAAAATTCGAAAGAGCATCATGTGATAGCAATGGACATGCAGCAAACGTTCCCCACACCTAAACCAACAGTTGGTCCAGCATTTTACAAGAGGAAAATATGGATATACAACTATGGTATCCATGACTGTGGATCAAATAAGGGTTATATGTTTCTGTGGAGCGAGAAAGATGGAGGACGGGGTTCAGATGAGGCTGGGAGCTGCTTAGTGAAGTACTTGGAGATAACTAATCCTCAGACAAAACATCTCCACATAATCACAGACAACTGAAAGGGTCAGGCAAAGAATTGGACTATTATTGCTTTGGTAAGGTCCCTCGTTGCTACCAAAAGATTTGATTCTGTCCAGCATTACTTCCCTGTGGTAGGTCACACCATGCTACCTTACGATCTTGATTTTGGTCGCATTGACCGGTATGCAAGAAACAGACGTCCAATAGTATACACTCCAGATGAATGGGCAGAAGTAATAAAATCTGTGAGTCCAAAACATTTCATTGTAACTAAAATGGAAAGAGAAGACTTCAGAAGTTAGGAAAGTCTGAAGACATTGATCTCAAAACGTACATAATCCATGTCTGGAGATCCCCACCATTTTAGTGAAGCTACTCAATTTAAGTTTGAGTCAGAAGATCCCCTCAAGTTAAATGTAAAGCACTCTTATTCAGACATAGGAGCTTTCATGTCAGTGGACATTCATGTCAAAATGAAAGGAAGGCTAGTTGAACCAAATCCATATCAGCTGCCTATAAACTACAGAAAGCCACTACCAATTACCCAGAAAAATTTTGATTAGGTACTGTGTCTTATGCCATACATACCTGCATCAAATCAAGATTTATTTTGGTCATGTACTGGAAATGACGTGTACAATGATGAGGTAGAGGAACTTCCTTGATGTAACTGTATCAATGAAAAAGTAATTTATACATCTCAGATACCTGATATGTGTATATTAATGTGTAAAAATTATATATTCTGCTTGCTATGTAAGAGTAGTTAAAATAAATCCTTACAAATTCATACTTTATGTTTTAAACAATTTTTTGGGAGATATAGTCGTAAGCTACCATTGACTACATCTTAATTAGAATCACTCAAAAATTAATATTTTATAGCATGCAGAGAGTTGACTATTTAACAACATGCTTTGCAAGTGTTTGCAGTAGAAATAAAGTTTCTATTTTGTATTAAACATTTTCAGACCTTCGTGGAACTTTAAAATCACTGTATCTCAAAACTAGTTCGATGTGGCTTATGACTATATCTCTCCGACGCCTTCAAATGGTAAATTTGTAAATGGTTCTTGTGCTGCCATGGTTAAAGCATACTGCACATAGCAAAATGGCACTGTCCAAAATCAGTGCTGGGAGAACTGGTGCACAAGGGCCCTATATGTCAGTGCTGAGTTATGGTTGCAGAGCTGTGTATGAATGAATGGATGTGTAATTGTTGAGCAACTGAGCACCCAGATGAACCAAGGGGCTAGCAACAGTGCCTCATAAGTGTTGCTGTGTATGAGCCTCTCCACCAGGTGCCTGGCTGATGCACACATGCTAACTGTTGTTCATTGGCAATGAAAGCTGGAATTTGCATGCCAGTATCATAACTGGATATCCAGTGAGTGGCAACAGATGTCCTTTTCTCATAACTCAGGTTTTATGCTCTATCGATGTGAAATGTTTGAAAGCAAACATCCTGCAATAACCATTGGAAGGGTCCAGAGCAGAGGAGGGAATGTTATGGCTGGGGAATGATTTTGTGGCATTCCCTGGGTGACATAATCATTCTGGAAGGTACAGTCACTCAAGCCAACTATGCATCTATCCTTGGAGACCATGTCCATCCCTACATGCAGTTTGCTTTTCCTCAGCATAGTGGTATCCACCAGCAAGACAGTGAAATGTGTCACACAGCTAGAAATGAACATGCATCATTTGTATCACACAGATAGCAATGAACATGCATCATTTGAAGATCTCCAGGATGAGTTTACCATACTCCTATGGCTACCAAATTCCCCAGATTCAAACCCAATAAAGAATTTGCAGGACCACTGCAACTGGGCTGTCTGTGCCATGGATCCTCATGTGTGAAACCTAGCATAGCTGCTCATGAGACTGGAGTTAGCATGGGTGCACATCTCTGCTGGTACCTTCCAGAACCTCATTGACTCTCTTCCTGCATGTCTCACAGTGATCCACACTGGAAAAGGTGAGTAATCAGACTTCTGCCTGGTGGTCACATTAATGTGACTGGACAGTGTATTTGATCAGTTCTTTTGACCTGTTATAGTTTTAGTGTGTCAACCCATGTTGGGCATCATGCTGCTGAGCATCTGTTGCAAGCACCATTTGTTTTCTAGGAATGAAAGTTGCCAGATATGGTACTACCCTCAATCGCTTTTTGCTCTAAATCCGTTAAATTCTGCTGTTTCCTTTTAGCATATATCCATGGAAAACTATTGTAGCTGTTACATTGTGTGACCTTGGTAGGTTGTTTTTTGCAGTAAACTGGTATTGTGTGGGTTTAGCCCTTCTTTAGCTAGAGTATGACATAAAATTTTGATGTTTATTTTAACAAATTGACATTAGTGCAACTTGCATTTTAGGCTGGTCTGCTGTAACTTTGTGAATAACATCCTTATGTTTGTGAAACATTTATGTGATGTCCTATTAATTAAAATGACAATGTCATGGTACTTTGGACTAGATGGAACTGATTGCCTGAGATGTTCTCAGTATCACTGGAAAATGCTGTTGTGCTGGCTACACTAAAAGGTAGGCATTTATAATGATGTGGACCAAATATCGTGTTTATCACAATTAATTTGCTTGTCACCCAATAGCACCCCAGACTGGAACAACTGAACCGTGTCCTTTGTCAGAGCTTTGATTATCTTTCACCATGCCCTGAAATGAGATACATCCTACCCAAGATATTTCCAACCCCTCCCAAAGTAGTGTTCTGCCACTCACTCAACTTCCACAACATCCTAGTCCATCCCTATGCTGCTCCCATCCCTAATCCCCTGCCATAGGGATCATACCCTGTGGAAGATCCAGATGAAAGACCTCCCCAATCCACCTTACCAGCACCATCTACTCCAGTCCCGTCACAGGCTTATCCTACACCATCAGAAGCTGGGTCACTTGCGAAAGCAGCTATGTTATATACCAGCTGTGCTGCAACCACTGCACAGTGTTTTATATTGGTATGACAACCAACCATCTGTGTCAACTAGAAAGAATGATCACTGCCAAACTGTTGCCATAATGAAGATGGACCACCCAGTGGCACAAGATGCAGCAGACCACAACTTGTGAGATTTCAGTGGCTGCTTCACAACCTATGCCATCTGGATCCTCCCCACTACCAGTTTTTCAGAGCTGCGCAGATGGGAGTTATCCTTACAGAGTGTGTGTGTGTAGCCAAGCTCTGTACCTTTTGTTTGTGTACCTATTGACAATGCAGTGCTTCTGCCTTTCAGCAAGTGGTCTCCTTTATTCCTAAATAATTTGTAATTTTTTAGAAAGTTTGTGCAATTTGTAATTTTTTGCTTCAATGGTACGTATTTGTTGCATGTAATATTTTTCAATTATATGGGTTATTTACAAAATATGTTTCAACAATGCTTTATTTTTATTAAACTTACCTTACAAATAATAAAATTTCCTAAGTATGTGTAGAAAAAACTGCAGAAAAGCTGTTTTCAGGGCATGGGGGTGGAGGGCATACAAATTTGACAGTTCTTCCAAGGACTCAGGATCACCTCTGTCAGTATGCCTCTCGTTCAACAAGTTGGAAAAGAGCACAGGCCACACCCATCTATAAAACAAGAAGTTAAACTGATCCACAGAACTATCTTCTTTTTCATTCATGTTGATATGTAGTAGAATACAAGAACATTGTGTTCAAACATTATGTTTTATGTGGTCCAAAATATCATTGGCAATACTGGACATGCTCCTATTCTACAACAACCAAGGTTCTGTATGCCATTAAGTGGTCTTCCTCTATCTTTTTTTTTCCTTTGAAGTTTACGTTAGAACTCTTTATGTGGCTGTCTAAGTTCTTGCATTCTTATAACATGCTGGTGGTGTTTAAAGTCATATGTTTGTACATCATGTACCATTTCCCATATGTATCATTGTTTTCTTATAACTTCACTTCTCACTCTACTCTTCAAAGTTCCAGCACTTCAGGAATTTCAAAATCTCATCTACCCACTATTTACCTGCAAACATTGCTATGATGTTTCGTCAAGTGTTTACCAAAGTTTTTTTTTAACATTCCATTTATCATATTATATTTTGTTAAATTCTTCATTATATCTGTCTGATTTGAGAAGTGTGGAATATAGCTACCCAAATCTTGGACATCTGTTCCCTTTTATTGACTGAAATACTTAAACTTGGAAGGCTTTATGTTACAGTTATTGCCCTTGATTTAGTGTCTGAGTGTTTTACATTTTACTTTCTGAGAATGTTTTGAAGTTTTTATGCAGCTCTTCATAAATAATCTTCTGTTTCAGATATTAATGTTGGATCCAAAATAACCATCTCCATGGAAATCAGCATGAGTTCAGACACTGTTGATCACAGGTTATTTAGCACATGTGTTACATATATGACATTCTCAGTGCAATGGATAGAGTAAATGAAGTTGATTAGTGTTTCTAGATTTTTGAAAAGCTACTCTGCAGTTTGATTTTCACACAGTTTAATGTTTATGACATTGTATATGCTGAACTTTTTGTTGTAGAATCATATAATTATGCAGGTACAAACAGTGATATATATGGCTAATGTCTGTGAAATGTGTTTTGAATAGAGTTCATAGTAAAGAAGTGATACATTAAAATTTAATGCATGATGTAGCAGTTTCTCATGCACCTTAGTGTTTATGATGCCATATCTCCTGAACTATGTGTTATACAAGGATATATTTTTATGTTAATTGAGTGACATATGTGAATACTATCTGCAAAAAGTATTGCAAATAGAGTTGGTAGCAACAAAGTAATAAATTTAAACATCTCGCCTGATACAGTAGTTTCTCATGTGTATAGTGTTTATGGTGTATCTCCTGAACTAATTGTCCTACAATAATGTAATTTTTCTGGTACATTCAGTGGTACATGTTAATGGTGTCTGCAAAATGTGTCATGAATATACTTAGTACTAAAGAAGTAATAAATTAAAATGTCATGCTTCACAGGGCAGTTCTACAGCATAAACAGTGAATGTGTACTGACCAACAGACCTTTTTCATTTCATTGTTTTGTGGTGGTTGTTAGCAGGAAGAAGTTTTGCAAAGGTTTGAAATTATATGTAAAGTTTGTTGCAATTCTCTAAATGCTCTCATTCTCAAATACAGGATGACTAAAGTATTGATAATCTCATGTCATGGGCTGCACTGGTTTTCCACCCCACCCCTTTGGTAGGTGGGTGGTTCCTGTCCCCAAAGTGATTCTTTCCAGATAGTATATGATATGTGTCCAAAGGTTAGTTGAAATCAGTCCAGTGGTTTAGGAGGATATGTAGAACATTCATACATATCTATTATACATCTATTTTATAACTTCTTTGGGTCCCAGGCTTTGCAAAGTTGTTGTAGTTGTCTATGAAGAAATTCTATCTGGTAAAAATTGCTGTATATTCAATTATATCTTGACAAAATATCAGTATCATAAAAATACTAGATGGGGAAAAATACAAATTTGTATACTTCATGTTGCATAAAAGCATGGTATTTTTTTACTGCAAGAGTAATGAGTTACAACTAGACTCACTCATGTCCTACTAGTAGTTTGGACAAACAATATGAAGAGAGGCAAACTAGGTCAGCTACATAGGCTAAGCTGTGGGTAAAGAAAATTGCAGGCAATGATTATCTTCTCATCCAAACTGCTTTTCTGAGAGTGAAGGTAATGTCAAAGCTATATTTAAAATCTTAAATCCACTGTGGCTTCAAGTTTTCTGATCCCCATTCAGCATATTGGTCACATGAAACTTGTTCACAGTGACACTGAAGTAGAGGCAGTTGTGAAATGAGTAACTCCATGTTTTATAACAAATTTAATAATTTTCTGGTGTAATGATAAAACTCTGTACATGAAGTCTGTAGAATTATATTCTGACTCATAGTTTGACCATATTTAGCTAAGAGTCCAATTAGTTTCATTGTTTCAGCTACCATCTTATGTCTATTGTATTTTATTGATGGTGTAGAAGCTGATAGAAATATTAACAAAACTTTTGGGTGTTTCATTTATTAATCCTTTTCTAGTGAATTAAATGCTAAACAAGTTACTGGTTATTGCATACGGAATGGCTTTCTGTGTATCTTTATTGATATTTGGTTTCTTCTTCTAATTTTCCAATACGGTGTTTAGCAGATAGACTTTATTTGTAGTTATGTGCTCATTGAGTGTCCTTTTTTGTCTGAGGAGTATTTAAAAACAAAGTTGTGACCTATTTTGTTTATTTGGAATCAAAGGAGCTGTTGTAGATAGTTGCAGCTTATGCTGTTTCATTACTGTTTACTATGGAGCTATATTTACTCTTGTTGACGAGAACAGCCAAATCTAGCAATTAAAATGTAGTCCACCTCACATTCACCTGTGAATTCATATTTTGATGAGAATTTCTTGATAATTTATGTAATTATTCTATTTCACTGGTAGTTTTGAGGAATGACATGGTAATATCTGTAGAAAGAAGTCTTTTTAGTGACTTGTTTGAAGTTTGAAAACAGAATTTGGTTTGCAGTATGCCTGGCCTATGGCAGAAAGGCATGATACACGACTCAACCATTTTGTCATTCATAAAATTTATTGTCAATATAATCATATGTTAGCAAAGGCCCAATGACATCCATGACTTCCTGTAGTCCAAGAGAGAAAATGTCTTGATCTGGCATTCAAAAGCTGTTTCTTGTGTGTTACTGGTGTAGTGGTCTACAGAAATTAACTAAATGAAAAGGTCTTCGTTTTTTCTATTATGGCTTGGTTTGATTCTGTGTTGTGTTTAAATCTAAAAATTGCTTATGCACATGTATGAAGTTTAAACAGAAGCCAATTATTTCTGAGTTCATTATCACTTTACCTTCTGTTTCCTTCTTGGTGAGAATTGTGATAATATACTTCCTGATTTGTTTACACACACACACACACACACACATATATATATATATATATATATATATATATATATATATATTAAAAATAAAGATTCCAAGACTTACCAAGCGGGAAAGCGCCGGCAGACAGGCACATGAACAAAACACACAAACACACACACAAAATTACGAGCTTTCGCAACTGGCAGTTGCTTCGTCAGGAAGGAAGGAAGGAGAGGGAAAAATGAAAGGGTGTGGGTTTTAAGGGAGAGGGTAAGGAGTCATTCCAATCCCGGGAGCGGAAAGACTTCCCTTAGGGGAAAAAAAAGGACAGGTGTACACTCGCACACACACACACACATATCCATCCGCACATATGAAGGATATATATATATATATATATATATATATATATATATATATATATATATATATATATATATATATATAGAGTCGGTCACTTTAGCAGGTAGACTGGGGGTAGGGGCTTGTGGCAAAGTAGGTGAGGAAAGGAAAGAGGCAGAGAGTGGGAGGGATGACAGAGAGAGGCAGTAGGTGTGCAAGATAGGAATGCAGGAGGAAGAAGCAGCAGGTGCTCAGTGTAGGAATGTAACATGTGGGCACCAGAGCTGGTGAGTTCATGCAATGCCTAATAATGATGCCCCACAGCATTGTTACAATTCACTGGTTTGTTTAATAAGTGAGAAGGCATCTGTACATCATGGTGTGGTATATTGTTAAAATCCTGAGACAGTTTGTTTCTAAAGGAGTCAACCAATATATTGCTTTGTCCTACATATATCGAGAGTGTTAAGGTAAAATCCGAGAGCCTTGAGCTCACTTAGAGGCTTTCCAACAGTCTTTCTTCCCATACATTATCATCCAAAACTCAAACAAGAAAGGGGCCAGTGGCAGTGATAGACAAAGTACCTCTGGCAGATGATAAAGTGTCTTGTATGCTGTAAATGTAGCTGAAGATTAATTTGTATATAGATTTCTTGGATTTATCCATTATGAAGGATACATATCAAGTGGCATTGACATGTTTAATTTTGGAGAATTATGTTGCTTATGACAAGGAAATGTAGATCTGAAACTTCGTGGTGGATTAAAACTGTGCCAGACTGGGACTCAAACCTCAAATTTTGCCTTTTACAGGCAATGTTTTTACCACATCAGCTATCCAGCATGACTCATGAAATGTCCTTACAGCTTCAGTTCTGCCAGTACCTCTCTCCTACTTTAAAACATTCATAGAAGCTCTATAGCATATCTTGCTCATAGTTTTAACCCATCAGGAAGGTTCAACACAGCACCTACTCTATTGCAGAGTGAGATTTATTTTGGAAACAATCCCCTAGTCTTTGACTAAACCATTTCTTGGTGATATCCTTTCTACTAGGAGTGTTAGTTTTGGAAGGTATGCAGGAGAGCTTTCGTGAAATTTGGAAAGTAGAAGAGAGATGCGAGTAAAATTGAAACTCTGAGGACAGGTTGTGCATCATGCCTGGATACTTTAATATGAAAGAGCATTACCTGTGAAGGGCAATGTTCTGGGTTCAAATCCTGGTACAACACACAGCTGTAATAAGCAAAGATGTTTCAAAACTACACCCACTGCACAGTGAGATGCGTTTTGGAAATTTAGAATTGTTTTATGATACAATATTCATATAAGGAAATGAAAGTATAGTTCACAGGTTTCTTTCAGTTTCATTATTATAGTCAACATATTGTGCACAATATATTTACTGTTCAATGAGAGTGGTAGTGATTTAACAGTAAAAGGCAATTACACATGATAGGAAAGGCCTGGAACTGAAACCTATACAGAATTAATTTTTTAAAATAGTTCTCATTTTTATGTTTTTCCTTTTTACATATTATTTAATATAAATTGGAAATGTAATCAATTACTTTGATTTTTAACTTGACAAGGTGTGGAAAATAGGAACTGGAGAAAGTTTAAAATAACAGTATAACAAAACTTTCTGGTATTGAAATTAAAATATGTCAGAAAATCAGTATGCCATACACATGATGAGAATATGACAGCCTGTGGGAGATGGAAAGATTGTAATTTATGCATTATATAGTAAATAGTGGCCCTAAAAAGGAAACTAAAAGGCTTTACAATTTTCTTCATAAAGAAAGAAGGAGGGCAAGGAAGAAAAAGAAAGGGAACTGTGTAACACAAAGAGAAATTTCAGTTGTATCTCAGAGTTAAGAGGGACAATACAAATAACCATGGAGAAATTATATAATTTCATAGGTAAAGTTGAGATTTAAAAGCTCTACAAATCAACAATACACTTGAAAAGAAGATAAACAAAAAATAAGTCAAAGCATTTACAAAATAGAAATTATAATCAGAGACAGTAGGGGACAGACAGTGAGCAGAGTGAATTTTCCTATTTTATCACCCATAAGTTAGAAAGTGACTAATAAATACCTGGGAGATGGAACGATTGTAATTTATGCATTATATAGTAAATAGTGGCCCTAAAAAGGAAACAAAAAAGTTTTACAATTTTCTTCATACAGAAAGAAGAAGGGCAAGGAAGAAAAAGAAAGGGAACTGTGTAACACAAAGAGAAATTTCAGTTGTATCTCAGAGTTAAGAGGGACAATACAAATAACCATGGAGAAATTATATAATTTCATAGGTAAAGTTGAGATTTAAAAGCTCTACAAATCAACAATACACTTGAAAAGAAGATAAACAAAAAATAAGTCAAAGCATTTACAAAATAGAAATTATAATCAGAGACAGTAGGGGACAGACAGTGAGCAGAGTGAATTTTCCTATTTTATCACCCATAAGTTAGAAAGTGACTAATAAATACCTGGGAGATGGAGCGATTGTAATTTATGCATTATATAGTAAATAGTGGCCCTAAAAAGGAAACAAAAAAGTTTTACAATTTTCTTCATACAGAAAGAAGAAGGGCAAGGAAGAAAAAGAAAGGGAACTGTGTAACACAAAGAGAAATTTCAGTTGTATCTCAGAGTTAAGAGGGACAATACAAATAACCATGGAGAAATTATATAATTTCATAGGTAAAGTTGAGATTTAAAAGCTCTACAAATCAACAATACACTTGAAAAGAAGATAAACAAAAAATAAGTCAAAGCATTTACAAAATAGAAATTATAATCAGGGACAGTAGGGGACAGACAGTGAGCAGAGTGAATTTTCCTATTTTATCACCCATAAGTTAGAAAGTGACTAATAAATACCTGGGAGATGGAACAATTGTAATTTATGCATTATATAGTAAATAGTGGCCCTAAAAAGGAAACAAAAAGGTTTTACAATTTTCTTCATAAAGAAAGAAGGAGGGCAAGGAAGAAAAAGAAAGGGAACTGTGTAACACAAAGAGAAATTTCAGTTGTATCTCAGAGTTAAGAGGGACAATACAAATAACCATGGAGAAATTATATAATTTCATAGGTAAAGTTGAGATTTAAAAGCTCTACAAATCAACAATACACTTGAAAAGAAGATAAACAAAAATAAGTCAAAGCATTTACAAAATAGAAATTATAATCAGGGACAGTAGGGGATAGACAGTGAGCAGAGTGAATTTTCCTATTTTATCACCCATAAGTTAGAAAGTGACTAATAAATACCTGTAAAATTTTTTCTTGCTTTAAGTCTGCTCCAAGCCACAGCACTTCCTTTTTTTAAACTTTTATTACTTTTTATGGGAAATAGTTGCAATTTTTTACAGGATATAGATAATGAATATGTTTAACAATCTTTCATTCCTGGTGTTTCTGTCAAACTAAATAAGGAAGTATTTACAATAAAAGTATTGTGTGTCCCTACTAAGTGTCATCAAATGTCTTTTTCTCTAGAGTTTTGGCAGATATTTGCATTCCTGTTTTGAATTTGTAGAGAAAATCAGACTTCTTGTGTGTTTTATGTGGTACCTAATATAAAAGGGAAATTTTCACCACAAACCAAATGTTTTGTAAAGTTGAGTTTTACGTGTCCATTCAACAGAATACTTCCAAACTAGTCTAGTATGATATTCAGTTGAACATTATATGTTAAAAGGGACAGCATAACATGAAGAACAGCCAGCAGATTGGTAATGCCTGAGTAGGGCTACTGCATAGCTGTAGCACACAGGCAGTGTGATGCAGGTTGGTACATGATATGGGGGAAGTTCAGCAAGGAGAACATGGCAAACAAATGTTTTCCGATCATTCACTGTCTGTTGGTGTCATCAACTGCATTTTAGAAAGACTGAGAGTAAGGCAGATACCCATAGTACTAGTACAACACGTGACAGTGTCACTATGAATACAATGTTTGTGCGCAAGGAACACATGGCAAATAAATATTTACAGCTATGACAACTGGGGGCTAGAGTATCATGGAGCTGGCTGTGGCCATTTTATAAAATTCCACAGCAGAGCAAAATAAATACATTTTTTTTATGGTTATGGACTTTCCATATCCATAACTATAAAAAAAATTATTCTGATATTTGCAGCAGATTATGTGAGGGACATTAGGAAGACAATTGTTTTCATTTTCCTATTTGTACTCTTCATGTATATTTTAGTAGTATATTTTAGTAAGTTATCACACTCATTTTTCATTATAATTGTTTTTTTCGATTTCTGGGAGTTTTCTTTCTTCTACTATTCCAGACTTTACTCAGACTTCTCTGTGGGTTATTTTTGTTGACTTTATGTATTGAGTACTTCTTTGCTTGGTTTGTGTATCTCTCTCTATCTTTCTACATCTACATCTACATCTACATCTACATCTACATCTACATCTACATCTACATCTACATCTATACTCCACAAGCCACCCAACGGTGTGTGGCAGAGGGCACTTTACGTGCCACTGTCATTACCTCCCTTTTCTGTTCCAGTCACATGGGGTTCGCGGGAAGAACGACTGTCTGAAAGCCTCCGTGCACGCTCAAATCTCTCTAATTTTACATTCGTGATCTCCTTGGGAGGTATAAGTAGGGGGAAGCAATATATTCGATACCTCATCCAGAAACGCACCCTCTAGAAACCTGGCGAGCAAGCTACACCGCGATGCAGAGTGCCTCTCTTGCAGAGTCTGCCACTTGAGTTTGCTAAACATCTCCGTAACGCTATCACGGTTACCAAATAACCCTGTGATGAAACATGCCACTCTTCTTTGGATTTTCTCTATCTTCTCCGTCAACCCGACCTGGTACGGATCCCACACTGATGAGCAATACTCAAGTATAGGTCGAACGAGTGTTTTGTAAGCCACCTCCTTTGTTGATGGACTACATTTTCTAAGGACTCTCCCAATGAATCTCAACCTGGTACCTGCCTTACCAACAATTAATTTTATATGATCATTCCACTTCAAATCATTCCACACGCATACTCCCAGAAGTAACTGCTACCAGTGTTTGTTCCGCTATCATATAATCATACGATAAAGGATCCTTCTTTCTATGTATTCGCAGTACATTAGATTTGTCTATGTTAAGGGTCAGTTGCCACTCCCTGCAGCAAGTGCCTATCCGCTGCAGATCTTCCTGCATTTCGCTACAATTTTCTAATGCTGCAACTTCTCTGTATACTACAGCATCATCCGCAAAAAGCTGCATGGAAACTTCCGACACTATCTACTAGGTCATTTATATATATTGTGAAAAGTAATGGTCCCATAACACTCCCCTGTGGCACGTCAGAGGTTACTTTAACGTCTGTAGATGTCTCTCCATTGATAACAACATACTGTGTTCTGTTTGCTAAAAACTCTTCAATCCAGCCACACAGCTGGTCTGATATTCCGTAGGCTCTTACTTTGTTTATCAGGCGACAATGCGGAACTGTATCAAATGCCTTCCGGAAGTCAAGGAAAATAGCATCTACCTGGGAGCCTGTATCTAATATTTTCTGGGTCTCATGAACAAATAAAGCGAGTTGTGTCTCACACGATCACTGTTTCCGGAATCCATGTTGATTCCTACAGAGTAGATTCTGGGTTTCCAAAAACGACATGATACTCGAGCAAAAAACATGTTCTAAAATTCTACAACAGATCGACGTCAGAGATATATCTCTATAGTTTTGCGCATCTGCTCGACGACCCTTCTTGAAGACTGGGACTACCTGTGCTCTTTTCCAATCATTTGGAACCTTCAGGTCCTCTAGAGACTTGCTATACACGGCTGTTAGAAGGGGGGCAAGTTCTTTCACGTACTGTGTGTAGAATCGAATTGGTATCCCGTCAGGTCCAGTGGACTTTCCTCTGTTGAGTGATTCCAGTTGCTTTTCTATTCCATGGACACTTATTTCAATGTCAGCCATTTTTTCGTTTGTGCGAGGATTTAGAGAAGGAACTGCAGTGCGGTCTTCCTCTGTTAAACAGCTTTGGAAAAAGGTGTTTAGTATTTCAGCTTTACGCGTGTCATCCTCTGTTTCAATGCCAACATCATCCCGGAGTGTCTGGATATGCTGTTTCGAGCCACTTACTGATTTAACGTAAGACCAGAACTTCCTAGGATTTTCTGTCAAGTCGGTACATAGAATTTTACTTTCGAATTCACTGAACGCTTCAGGCATAGCCCTCCTTATGCTAACTTTGACATCGTTTAGCTTCTGTTTGTCTGAGAGGTTTTGGATGCATTTAAACTTGGAGTGAAACTCTCTTTGCTTTTGCAGTAGTTTCCTAAGTTTGTTATTGAACCACGGTGGGTTTTTCCCATCCTTCACAGTTTTACTCGGCACGTACCTGTCTAAAATGCATTTTACAATTGCCTTAAACTTTTTCCATAAACACTCAACATTGTCAGTGTCGGAACAGAAATTTTCATTTTGATCTGTTAGGTAGTCTGAAATCTGCCTTCTATTACTCTTGCTAAACAGATAAACCTTCCTCCCTTTTTTTATATTCCTATTAACTTCCATATTCAGGGATGCTGCAATGGCCTTATGATCACTGATTCCCTGTTCTGCACTTACAGAGTCAAAAAGTTCGGGTCTGTTTGTTATCAGTAGGTCCAAGATGTTATCTCCACGAGTCGGTTCTCTGTTTAATTGCTCAAGGTAATTTTCGGATAGTGCACTCAGTATAATGTCACTCAATGCTCTGTCCCTACCACCTGTCCTAAACATCTGAGTGTCCCAGTCTATATATGGTAAATTGAAATCTCCACCTAAGACTATAATATGCTGAGAAAATTGATGGGAAATGTATTCCAAATTTTCTCTCAGTTGTTCTGCCACTAATGCTGCTGAGTCGGGAGGTCGGTAAAAGGAGACAATTATTAACCTAGCTCGATTGTTGAGTTGTTGAGTGTAACCTCCACCCATAATATTTCACAGGAACTATCCACTTCTACTTCACTACAGGATAAACTACTACTAACAGCGAAAAACACGCCACCACCGGTTGCATGCAATCTGTCCTTTCTAAACACTGTCTGTGTCTTTGTAAAAATTTTGGCTGAATTTATCTCTGGCTTAAGCCAGCTTTCTGTACCTATAACGATTTCACCAAGTCTCTTACATCAAACATGTTCTCACCCACAATCTTACTACCTCCACCCATCCCTCCCTCCTCTTTTCCTCTTTTTTAAAGTCCCAGAATACTTCTAAAAATAGAACCACTGTTCCAAACACTTTAGATTTGGGATTAAGTTTGCAGGTAGTAAAACTAGCGACTTTCAATGCAACATCACATGAAGTTTTGTAGCAAAGCAGTAAAGGTTGTTAGTAAAATTTATCCTATGTGATATATCTTCTGTTTGGTGAACAATGATCTGCCCTCACACAAATATTTTGAATAATTGTAAGGTTGTTTTCAGTGCATCATTAATATAAAAGAAGCTGTTTGTTTTAAATCAATGTTTCTGAAGATGGCAAATTAATTTGCCAAAGCTAATCAAGAAGTTAATTTAATGAAAATTTGTGCAGCTGACAACTGATTATTTCTATTTTTAACATGTACTTCACAGCTGCCAATTGACAGCCACAAATAAAATTTTAAACCTTCTACTTGTCAGGTAAAAAAAGCTGTCACCATTTATAGAAGTTTTAGCATAAAATCCTTAAGTATATGCTCTTCTGAAGACGCAAATTAATTTGCTGAAACTAGGCAAGAAATTAATTAAATAAAAGTTTGTGCAGTTGATGACTGATTATTTCTTTTCTTAAAAGGTGCTTCGCAGGTGCTGATTGACAGCCTCAAATAACATTTTATTTCAAAAGACTTTTCTACCTTAAACATATCTGAATTTTATTTTGATTTGCTGCATAGTATCATCACTCATTTCTGTCTCAAAAAGAGAGCTGTGTACACAATTTTTTTGCTTGGATTTTGATACTAGTACAATATAAATCTTGCTCAAATATGGTCCTTTAAATATACCTGTTGAACATTATAAAATAACGATAAACTGGAAGTTTCATTCTGTTCATTACAATGTCATTGTGTATCTATGTGATCAACTATTTAATTATTTTTTTTTCATACACTATTCTGCAAGAGACAGATTAAAAGAAAAATCTTCATGTAGTTAACATGACCTCTTTTTCTTTCAGGGGCATTAAAATATTTGAGCACATTTGTTTTTCTCATTTCAAGGTTTGATCACCCATGGATTTGTTGAAAATTCTATCAACTTCCATAGTTTTCTTGTGGATACTCTCATTTTTATGTTAATTCACTGAATTGATATTCATGTCACCTGTTGCAGCGTGTGGCATCAGTTTGTGTGTTCAGATGTCTTACCTTTAATGTAAAAGAAATGTAAGTCTACATTCTTGAGGATTAATTTTCCCAGTGTTGTGTTTGTAATTGGTGAATAGAAAATAGTGTAGCATTGACCAAAACATTTGTGAAGATGTTTGGCTCAGTTTTTTTCTCTCTATCAAACAAACAGACAGACAGACAGACAGGCAGAAACTCACTCACTCAGTAATATTATAATACCTGTGTTAATATCATTGCTGGTGAAGAATGATCAGACAAAGTTATGGTAACACAATGAATATCTGTTACATCACTGAATAGAAAAGTAGTTCAAACTGAAAATATTATTGTTGTAAAAAAGTTCAATCATGAAGCTGATTATTTTTCTAAATGTAATTTATATTCAGTCATCATTTAAGTTCATTACATTTTCAACAGACAACCATTCATCTTGGGAATGAAAATGT